>NC_137469.1:161084683-161684683 GCF_964235325.1 Thermobia domestica
TCCGTTCTTCCCCCCAGGTGAGATATTGGGGTGAGTGTGAGGGGATATGGAGGCCGACTCGCCCGAATCGGGAACTAATTCCAAAGTAAAATCGTGACGTTTAAATCCGTAAAAAAGAATAAAAATAAAAGTTAAAATATTTTCGCGTAACATATATGAGGTCGTTGTCTTTCGTCTTATATCGTCTTCGTTCTTCTCGCCAGGGGAGGTATTGGGGCGAGTGTGGGGGGATATGGAGGCCGACTCGCCCGGAGCGGGAACTAATTCCCAAGTAAAATCGGAACGGTTAAATCCGTAAAAAAACTATAAAAATAAAGGTTAAAATAATTTGGCGTAATATATGAGGTCGATGGCTTACATCTCATTAAGTCTTCGTTCTTCTCACCAGGTGAGGTATTGGGGCGAGTGTGAGGGGATCTGGAGGCCGACTCGCCCGGAGCGGGAACTAATTCCCAAGTAAAATCGTGACGCTTAAATCTGTAAAAAATTATAAAAATAAAAGTTTAAATATTTTCGCGTAACAAATATGAGGTCGATGGCTTTCATTTTATATAATCTTCGTTCTTTCCGCCAGGTGAGGTATTGGAGCGAGTGTGAGGGGATATGGAGGCCGACTCGCCCGGAGCGGGAACTAATTCTCAAGTAAAATCGTTACCCTTATATCCGTAAAATATTATAAAAATAAAAGTTAAAATATTTTTGTGTAACATATATGAGGTCGATGGATAAAATCTTATATCGTCTTCGTTCTTCCCGCCAGATGAGGTATTGGGGCGAGTGTGAGGGGATATGGAGGCCGACTCGCCCGGAGCGGGAAATAATTCTCAAGTAAAATCGTGACGCTTATATTCGTAAAAAATTATAAAAATAAATGTTAAAATATTTTCGCGTAACATATATGAGGTCGATGGCTTTCATCTTATATATTCTTCGTTCTCCTCGCCAAGTGAGGTATTGGGGCGAGTGTGATGGGATATGGAGGCCGACTCCCCGGAGCGGGAACTAATTCTCAAGTAAAATCGTGACGTTTAAATCCGTAAAAAATTATGAAAGTAAATTTAAAATATTTTTGCGTAACATATACGAGGTCGATGGCTAAAATCTTATATCGTCTTCGTTCTTCCCGCCAGGTGAGGTATTGGGGCGAGTGTGAGGGGATATGGAGGCCGACTCGCCCGGAGCGGGAACTAATTCTCAAGTAAAATCGTTACCCTTATATCCGTAAAATATTATAAAAATAAAAGTTAAAATATTTTTGTGTAACATATATGAGGTCGATGGATAAAATCTTATATCGTCTTCGTTCTTCCCGCCAGGGGAGGTATTGGGGCGAGTGTGGGGGGATATGGAGGCCGACTCGCCCGGAGCGGGAACTAATTCCCAAGTAAAATCGTGACGGTTAAATCCGTAAAAAAACTATAAAAATAAAGGTTAAAATAATTTGGCGTAATATATGAGGTCGATGGCTTACATCTCATTAAGTCTTCGTTCTTCTCGCCAGGTGAGGTATTGGGGCGAGTGTGAGGGGATCTGGAGGCCGACTCGCCCGGAGCGGGAACTATTTCCCAAGAAAAATCGTGACGTTTAAATCCGTAAAAAAGTATAAAAATAAAAGTTAAAATATTTTCGCGTAACAAATGTGAGGTCGATGGCTTTCGTCTATATCATCTTCGTTCTTTCCGCCAGGTGAGGTATTGGGGCGTGTGTGAGTGGATATGGAGGCCGACTCGCCCGGAACGGGAACTAATTCCCAAGTAAAATCGTCACGCTTAGATCCGTAAAAAAATTATAAAAATGAAAGTTAAAATAATTTGGCGTAACGTAGGTGAGGTCGATGCCTTTCATCTCATATAGTCTTCGTTCTTCCCGCCAGGAGAGGTATTGGAGCGAGTATGAGGGGATATGGAGGCCGACTCGCCTGGAGCGGGAACTAATTCGTAAGTAAAATCATGACGCTTAAATCCGCAAAAAATTATAAAAATAAAAGTTAAAGTATTTTCGCGTAACATATACGAGGTCGATGGCTAAAATCTTATATCCTCTTCGTTCTTCCCGCCAGGTGAGGTATTGGCGCGAGTCTGAGGGGATATGGAGGCCGACTCGCTCAGAGCGGGAACTACTTCCCAACAAAAATCATGACGCTTAAATCCGTAAAAAATTATAAAAATAAAAGTTAAAACATTTTCGCGTAACAAATATGAGGTCGATGACTTTCGTCTATATCATCTTTGTTCTTCCCGCCAGGTGAGGTATTGGGGCGACTGTGAGGGGATATGGAGGCCGACTCGCCCGGAGCGGGAATTAATTCTCAAGTAAAATCGTGACGTTTAAATCCGTAAAAAATTATGAAAGTAAATTTAAAATATTTTTGCGTAACATATACGAGGTCGATGGCTAAAATCTTATATCGTCTTCGTTCTTCCCGTCAGGTGAGGTATTGGGGCGGTGTGAGGGGATATGGAGGCCGGCTCGCCCGGAGCGGGAACTATTTCCCAAGAAAAATCGTGACGTTTAAATCCGTAAAAAAGTATAAAAATAAAAGTTAAAACATTTTCGCGTAACAAATATGAGGTCGATGCCTTTCGTCTATATCATCTTTGTTCTTCCCGCCAGGTGAGGTATATGGGCGTGTGTGAGTGGATCTGGATGCCGACTCGCCCGGAGCGGGAACTAATTCCCAAGTAAAATCGTGACGTTTAAATCCGTAAAAAAGTATAAAAATAAAACTTAAAATATTTTCGCGTAACATATATGAGGTCGGTGGCTTTCCTTTTATATCGTCTTCGTTCTTCCCGCCAGGTGAGGTATTGGGGCGAGTGTGAGTGAATATGGAGGCCGACTCGCCCGCAGCAGGAACTAATTCCCAAGTAAAATCATGACGCTTAAATCCGTAAAAAATTACAAAAATAAAAGTTAAAATACTTTCGCGTATCATATATGAGGTCGATGGCTAAAATCTTAAATAGTCTTCGTTCTTCCCGCCAGGTGAGGTATTGGGGCGAGTGTGAGGGGATATGGAGGCCGACCCGCCCGGAGCGGGAACTAATTCCCAAGTAAAATCGTGACGCTTAAAGCAGTAAGGAATTATAAAAATAGAAGTTAAAGTATTTTCCGGTAACCTATATGAGGTCGATGCCTTTTGTCTTATATAGTCTTCGTTCTTCCCGCCAGGTGAGGTATTGGGGCGAGTGTGAGGGGATATGGAAGCCGACTCGCCCGGAGCGGGAACTAATTCTCAAGAAAAATCGTGACGCTTATATCCGTAAAAAATTATAAAAATAAAAGTTAAAATATTTTCGCGTAACATATATGAGGTCGATGGCTTTCATCTTATATATTCTTCGTTCTTCCCGCCAGGTGAGGTATTGGGGCGAGTGTGAGGGGATATGGAGGCCGACTCGCCCGGAGCGGGAACTAATTCTCAAATAAAATCGTGACGCTTAAATCCGTAAAAAATTATAAAAGTAAATTTCAAATATTTTTGCGTAACATATATGAGGTCCATTTCTAAAATCTTATATCGTCTTCGTTCTTCCCGCCAGGTGAGGTATTGCTGCGAGTGTGAGGGGATATGAAGGCCGACTCGCCCGGAGCGGGAACTACTTCCCCAGAAAAATAGTGATGCTTAAATCCGTAAAAAATTATAAAAAAAAAAGTTAAAATATTTTCGCGTAATATATATGAGGTCGATGGTTTTCATCTTATATAGTTTCCGTTCTTCCCGCCAGGTGAGATACTGGGGAGAGTGTGAGGGGATATGGAGGCCTACTCGCCCGGAGCGGGAACTAATTCTCAAGTAAAATCGTGACGCTTAAATCCGTAAAAAATTATAAAAGTAAATTTAAAATATTTTTGCGTAACATATGTGAGGTCGATGGCTAAAATCTTATATCGTCTTCGTTCTTCCCGCCAGGTGAGGTATTGGGGCGAGTGTGAGGAGATATGGAGGCCGACTCGCCTGGAGCGGGAACGAATTCCCAAGTAAAATCATGACGCTTAAATCCGTAAAAAATTATAAAAATAAAAGTTAAAATACTTTCGCGTATCATATATGAGGTCGATAGCTAAAATCTTAAATAGTCTTCGTTCTTCCCGCCATGTGATTTATTGGGGCGAGTGTGAGGGGATATGGAGGCCGCCTCGCCCGGAGCGGGAACTAATTCCCAAGTAAAATCATGACGTTTAAATCCGTAAAAAAGTATAAAAATAAAAGTTAAAATATGTTCTCGTAACATATATGAGGTCGGTGTCTTTCGTCTTATGTCGTCTTCGTTCTTCCCGCCAGGTGAGGTATTGTGGCGAGTGTGGGGGGAAATGGAGGCCGACTGGCACGGAGCGGGAACTAATTCCCAAGTAAAATCGTGACGCTTAAATCCGTAAAAAAATTATAAAAATTAAAGTAAAAATAATTTGGCGTAACATATATGAGGTCGATGGCTTACATCTCATAAATTCTTCGTTCTTCCCGCCAGGTGAGGTATTGGGGCGTGTGTGAGGGGATATGGAGGCCAACTTGCCCGGAGCGGGAACTAATTCCCAAGTAAAATCGTGACGCTTAAATGTGTAAAGAATTACAAAAATAAACGTTAAAATATTTTCGCGTAACATATATGAGGTCGATGGCTAAAATCTTATATCGTCTTCGTTCTTCCCGCTAGGTGAGGTATTGGGGCGAGTGTGAGAGGATATGGAGGCCGATTCGCCCGGAGCGGGAACTACTTCCCAAGAAAAATCGTGACGCTTAAATCCGTAAAAAATTATAAAATTAAAAGTTAAAATATTTTCGCATAGCATATATGAGGTCGATGGTTTTCGTCTTATACAGTTTTCGTTCTTCCGCCAGGTGAGGTATTGGGCCAAGTGTGAGAGGATATGGAGGCCGACTCGCCCGGAGCGGGAACTATTTCCCAAGAAAAATCGTGACGTTTAAGTCCGTAAAAAAGTATAAAAATAAAAGTTAAAATATTTTCGCGTAACATATATGAGGTCGGTGGCTTTCCTCTTATATCGTCTTCGTTCATCCCGGCAGGTGAGGTATTGGGGCTAGTGTGAGGGGATATGGAGGCCGACTCGCCCGAAGCGGGAACTAATTCCCTAGTAAAATCGTGACGTTTAAATCCTTAAAAAAGTATAAAAATAAAAGTAAAAAATACTTTCGCGTATCATATATGAGGTCCATGGCTAAAATCTTAAATACTCTTCGTTCTTCCCGCCAAGTGAGGTATTGGGCCGAGTGTGAGTGAATATGGAGGCCGCCTCGCCCGGAGCGGGAACTAATTCAATACTAAAATCGTGACGTTTAAATCCTTAAAAAAGTATAAAAATAAAAGTTAAGATATTTTCGCGTAACATATATGAGGTCGATGGCTAAAATCTTATATCGTCTTCGTTCTTCCCGCCAGGTGAGGTATTGGGGCGAGTGTGAGGGGATATGGAGGCCGACTCGCCCGGAGCGGGAACTAATTCCCAAGTAAAATCGTGACGCTTAAATCTGTAAAAAATTATAAAAATAAAAGTTATAATTTTTTCGCGTAACATATATGAGGTCGATGGCTTTCATTTTATATAATCTTCGTTCTTCCCGCCAGGTGAGGTATTGCAGCGAGTGTGAGGGGATATGGACGCCGACTCTCCCGGAGCGGGAACTAATTCCCAACTAAAATCATGACGCTTAAATCCGCAAAAAATTATAAAAATAAATTTAAGATATTTTTGCGTAACATATACGAGGTCGATGGCTAAAATCTTATATTCTCTTCGTTCTTCCCGCCAGGTGAGGTATTGGCGCGAGTCTGATAGGATATGTAGGCCGACTCGCCCGGAGCGGGATCTACTTCCCAACAAAAATCGTGACTCTTAAACCCGTAAAAAATTATAAAAATAAAAGTTAAAATATTTTCGCGTAACATATATCAGGTCGGTGGCTTTCGTCTTATATCGTCTTCGTTCTTCCCGCCAGGTGAGGTATTGGGGCGAGTGTGAGGGGTTATGGAGGACGACTCGCCCGAAGCGGGAATTACTTCCCAAGTAAAATCGTGTCGCTTAAATCCTTAAAAAACTATAAAAATAAAAGTTAAAATGTTTTCGCGTAACATATATGAGGTCGATGGCTTTCATCTTATATAGTCCTCGTTCTTCCCGCCAGGTGAGGTATTCGGGCGTGTGTGAGGGAATATGGAGGCCGATTCGCCCGCAGCGGGAACTAATTACCAAGTGAAATCGTGACGTTTAAATCCGTAAAAAAGTAAAAAAATAAAAGTTAAATTTTTTCGCGTAACATATATGAGGTCGATGGCTTTTCTCTTATATAGTCTTCGTTCTTCAAGGCAGGTGAGGTATTGGGGCGAGTGTCAGGGCATATGGAGGCCGACTCGCCAGGAGCGGGAACTAATTCCCAAGTAAAATTGTGACGTTTAAATCCATAAAAAAGTATAAAAATAAAATTTTTAATATTTTCGCGTAACATATATGAGGTCGATGGCTTGCGTCTTATACAGTGTTCGTTCTTCCCGCCAGGTGAGATATTGGGGCGAGTGTGAGGGGATATGGAGGCCGACTCGCCCGCAGCGGGAACTAATTTCTAAGTAAAATCGTGACGTTTAAATCCGTAAAAAAGTATAAAAATAAAAGTTAAAAAATTTTCGCGTAACAAATATGAGATCGATGACTTTCATCTATATCATCTTTGTTTTTCCCGCCAGGTGAGGTATTGGGGCGATTGTGAGGGGATATGGAGGCCGACTCGCCCGGAGCGGGAATTAATTCTCAAGTAAAATCGTGACGTTTAAATCCGTAAAAAATTATGAAAGTAAATTTAAAATATTTTTGCGTAACATATATGAGGTCGATGGCTAAAATCTTATATCGTCTTCGTTCTTCCCGTCAGGTGAGGTATTGGGGCGGTGTGAGGGGATATGGAGGCCGACTCGCCCGGAGCGGGAACTATTTCCCAAGAAAAATCGTGACGTTTAAATCCGTAAAAAAGTATAAAAATAAAAGTTAAAACATTTTCGCGTAACAAATATGAGGTCGATGACTTTCGTCTATATCATCTTTGTTCTTCCCGCCAGGTGAGGTATTGGGGCGTGTGTGAGTGGATCTGGATGCCGACTCGCCCGGAGCGGGAACTAATTCCCAAGTAAAATCGTGACGTTTAAATCCGTAAAAAAGTATAAAAATAAAACTTAAAATATTTTCGCGTAACATATATGAGGTCGGTGGCTTTCCTTTTATATCGTCTTCGTTCTTCCCGCCAGGTGAGGTATTGGGGCGAGTGTGAGTGAATATGGAGGCCGACTCGCCCGCAGCAGGAACTAATTCCCAAGTAAAATCATGACGCTTAAATCCGTAAAAAATTATAAAAATAAAAGTTAAAATACTTTCGCGTATCATATATGAGGTCGATGGCTAAAATCTTAAATAGTCTTCGTTCTTCCCGCCAGGTGAGGTATTGGGGCGAGTGTGAGGGGATATGGAGGCCGACCCGCCCGGAGCGGGAACTAATTCCCAAGTAAAATCGTGACGCTTAAAACAGTAAGGAATTATAAAAATAGAAGTTAAAGTATTTTCCGGTAACCTATATGAGGTCGATGCCTTTTGTCTTATATAGTCTTCGTTCTTCCCGCCAGGTGAGGTATTGGGGCGAGTGTGAGGGGATATGGAAGCCGACTCGCCCGGAGCAGGAACTAATTCTCAAGTAAAATCGTGACGCTTATATCCGTAAAAAATTATAAAAATAAAAGTTAAAATATTTTCGCGTAACATATATGAGGTCGATGGCTTTCATCTTATATATTCTTCGTTCTTCCCGCCAGGTGAGGTATTGGGGCGAGTGTGAGGGGATATGGAGGCCGACTCGCCCGGAGCGGGAACTAATTCTCAAGTAAAATCGTGACGCTTAAATCCGTAAAAAATTATAAAAGTAAATTTCAAATATTTTTGCGTAACATATATGAGGTCGATTTCTAAAATCTTTTATCGTCTTCGTTCTTCCCGCCAGGTGAGGTATTGCTGCGAGTGTGAGGGGATATGAAGGCCGACTCGCCCGGAGCGGGAACTACTTCCCCAGAAAAATCGTGATGCTCAAATCCGTAAAAAATTATAAAAGTAAATTTAAAATATTTTTGCGTAACATATATGAGGTCGATGGCTAAAATCTTATATCGTCTTCGTTCTTCCCGCCAGGTGAGGTATTGGGGCGAGTGTGAGGAGATATGGAGGCCGACTCGCCTGGAGCGGGAACTAATTCCCAAGTAAAATCATGACGCTTAAATCCGTAAAAAATTATAAAAATAAAAGTTAAAATACTTTCGCGTATCATATATGAGGTCGATAGCTAAAATCTTAAATAGTCTTCGTTCTTCCCGCCATGTGATTTATTGGGGCGAGTGTGAGGGGATATGGAGGCCGCCTCGCCCGGAGCGGGAACTAATTCCCAAGTAAAATCATGACGTTTAAATCCGTAAAAAAGTATAAAAATAAAAGTTAAAATATGTTCTCGTAACATATATGAGGTCGGTGTCTTTCGTCTTATATCGTCTTCGTTCTTCCCGCCAGGTGAGGTATTGTGGCGAGTGTGGGGGGATATGGAGGCCGACTCGCACGGAGCGGGAACTAATTCCCAAGTAAAATCGTGACGCTTAAATCCGTAAAAAGATTATAAAAATTAAAGTAAAAATAATTTGGCGTAACATATATGAGGTCGATGGCTTACATCTCATAAATTCTTCGTTCTTCCCGCCAGGTGAGGTATTGGGGCGTGTGTGAGGGGATATGGAGGCCAACTCGCCCGGAGCGGGAACTAATTCCCAAGTAAAATCGTGACGCTTAAATGTGTAAAGAATTATAAAAATAAACGTTAAAATATTTTCGCGTAACATATATGAGGTCGATGGCTAAAATCTTATATCGTCTTCGTTCTTCCCGCTAGGTGAGGTATTGGGGCGAGTGTCAGAGGATATGAAGGCCGATTCGCCCGGAGCGGGAACTACTTCCCAAAAGAAATCGTGACGCTTAAATCCGTAAAAAATTATAAAATTAAAAGTTAAAATATTTTCGCATAGCATATATGAGGTCGATGGCTTTCGTCTTATACAGTTTTCCTTCTTCCGCCAGGTGAGGTATTGGGCCAAGTGTGAGGGGATATGGAGGCCGACTCGCCCGGAGCGGGAACTATTTCCCAAGAAAAATCGTGATTTTTAAGTCCGTAAAAAAGTATAAAAATAAAAGTTAAAATATTTTCGCGTAACATATATGAGGTCGGTGGCTTTCCTCTTATATCGTCTTCGTTCTTCGCGGCAGGTGAGGTATTGGGGCTAGTGTGAGGGGATATGGAGGCCGACTCGCCCGAAGCGGGAATTACAACCCAAGTATAATCGGGTCGCTTAAATCCTTAAAAAACTATAAAAATAAAAGTTAAAATGTTTTCGCGTAACATATATGAGGTCGATGGCTTTCATCTTATATAGTCCTCGTTCTTCCTGCCAGGTGAGGTATTGGGGCGTGTGTGAGGGAATATGGAGGCCGATTCGCCCGCAGCGGGAACTAATTACCAAGTGAAATCGTGACGTTTAAATCCGTAAAAAAGTATAAAAATAAAAGTTAATTTTTTTCGCGTAACATATATGAGGTCGATGGCTTTTCTCTTATATAGTCTTCGTTCTTCAAGGCAGGTGAGGTATTGGGGCGAGTGTCAGGGCATATGGAGGCCGACTCGCCAGGAGCGGGAACTAATTCCCAAGTAAAATTGTGATGTTTAAATCCATAAAAAAGTATAAAAATAAATTTTTTAATATTTTCGCGTAACATATATGAGGTCGATGGCTTTCGTCTTATACAGTCTTCGTTCTTCCCGCCAGGTGAGATATTGGGGCGAGTGTGAGGGGATATGGAGGCCGACTCGCCCGCAGCGGTAACTAATTTCTAAGTAAAATCGTGACGTTTAAATCCGTAAAAAAGCATAAAAATAAAAGTTAAAATATTTTCGCGTAACATATATGAGGTCGATGGCTTTCGTCTATATCGTCTTCGTTCTTCCCGCCCGGTGAGGTATTGGGGCGAGTGTGAGTGAATATGGAAGCCGACTCGCCCGCAGCGGGAACTAATTTCTAAGTAAAATCGTTAGGTTTAAATCCATAAAAAAGTATAAAAATAAAATTTTAAATTATTTCGCGTAACATTTATGAGGTCGATGGATTTCGTCTTATACAGTCTTCATTCTTCCCGCCAGGTGAGGTATTGCGGGGAGTGTGAGGGGATATTGAGGCCGACTCGCCCGGAGCGGGAACTAATTCCCAAGTAAAATCGTGACGTTTAAATCCGTCAAAAAGTATAAAAATAAAAGTTAAAATATTTTCGCGTAATATATATGAGGTCGATGGCTTTCGTCTATATCGTCTTCGTTCTTCCCGCCAGGTGAGGTATTGGGACGAGTGTGAGTGAATATGGAGGCCGACTCGCCCGCAGCGGGAACTAATTCCCAAGTAAAATCGTGACGTTTAAATCCGTAAAAAAGTATAAAAATAAAAGTTATAATATTTTCGCGTAACATATATGAGGTCGGTGGCTTTCGTCTTATATCGCCTTCGTTCTTCCCGCCAGGTGAGGTATTGGGGCGAGTGTGATTGGATATGGAGGCCGACTCGCCCGGAGGGGGAACTAATTCCCAAGAAAAATCGTGACGTTTAAACCTGTAAAAAATTATAAAAATAAAATTTTAAATATTTTCGCGTGACATATATGAGGTCGGTGGGTTTCCTCTTATATCGTCCTGGTTCTTTCCGCCAGGTGAGGTATTGGGGCGAGTGTGAGGTGATATGCAGGTCGACTCGCCCGGAGCGGGAACAAATTCCCAAGTAAAATCGTGACGCTTAAATCTGTAAAAAAGTATAAAAATAAAAGTTAAAATATTTTCACGTAACATATATAAGGTTCATAGCTTTCATCTTATATAGCCCTCGTTCTTCCCGCCAGGTGAGTTATTGGGGCGAGTGTGATTGGATATGGAGGCCGACTCGCCCGGAGGGGGAACTAATTCCCAAGTAAAATCGTGACGTTTAAACCTGTAAAAAATTATAAAAATAAAAGTTAAAATATTTTCGCGTAACATATATGAGGTCGATGGTTAAAATCTTATATAGACTTCGTTATTCCTGCGAGGTGATGTATTGGGGCGAGTGTGAGGGGATATGGAGGCCGACTCGCCCGGAGCGGGAACTAACTCCCAAGTAAAATCGTGACGCTTAAAACAGTAAGGAATTATAAAAATAAAAGTTAAAGTATTTTCCGCGTAACATATATGAGGTCGATGGCTTTTCTCTTATATAGTCTTCGTTCTTCCCGCCAGGTGAGGTATTGGGGCGAGTGTGAGGGTATATGGAGGCCGACTCGCCCGAAGCGGGAACTTATTCCCAAATAAAGTCGTGACGCTTAAATCCGTAAAAAATTATAAAAATAAAAATTAAAATATTTACGCGTAACATATATGAGATCGATGTCTTTCATTTTATACAGTCTTCGTTCTTCCCGCCAGGTGAGGTATTGGGGCGAGTGTGAGGGGATATGGAGGGCGACTCGCCCAGAGCGGGAACTAATTCCCAAGTAAAATCGTGACGTTTAAATCCGTAAAAAAGCATAAAAATAAAAGTTAAAATATTTTCGCGTAACATATATGAGGTCGATGGTTTTCGTCTTATACAGTTTTCGTTCTTCCCGCCAGGTGAGGTATTGGGGCGAGTGTGAGGGGATATGGAGGCCGACTCGCCCGGAGCGGGAACTATTTCCCAAGAAAAATCGTGACGTTTAAGCCGTAAAAAAGTATAAAAATAAAAGTTAAAATATTTTCGCGTAACAAATATGAGGTCGATGGCATTCGTCTATATCATCTTTGTTTTTCTCGCCAGGTAAGGTATTGGGGCGTTTGTGAGTGGATATGGAGGCCGACTCGCCCGAAGTGGGAACTAATTCCCAAGTAAAATCGTGACGTTTAAATCCGTAAAAAGTACAAAAATAAAAGTTAAAATATTTTCGCGTAACATATATGAGGTCGGTGGCTTTCCTCCTATATCGTCTTCGTTCTTCCCGCCAGGTGAGGTATTGGGGCTAGTGTGAGGGGATATGGAGGCCGACTCGCCCGGAGCGGGAACTAATTCCCAAGTAAAATCATGACGCTTAAATCCGTAAAAAATTATAAAAATAAAAGTTAAAATACTTTTGCGTATCATATATGAGGTACATGGCTAAAATCTTAAATACTCTTCGTTCTTCCCGCCAGGTGAGGTATTGGGGCGAGTGTGAGTGAATATGGAGGCCGACTCGCCCGGAGCGGGAACTAATTCCCTAGTAAAATCGTGACGTTTAAATCCTTAAAAAAGTATAAAAATAAAAGTTAAAAAATTTTCGCGTAACATATATGAGGTCGGTGTCTTTCGTCTTATATCGTCTTCGTTCTTCCGCCAGGTGAGGTATTGGGGCGAGTGTGGGGGGATATGGAGGCCGACTCGCCCGGAGCGGGAACTAATTCCCAAGTAAAATCGTCGCGCATAAATCCGTAAAAAAATTATAAAAATAAAAGTTAAAATAATTTGGCGTAACGTAGGTGAGGTCGATGCCTTTCATCTCATATAGTCTTCGTTCTTCCCGCCAGGTCAGGTATTGGGGCGAGTGTGAGGGGATATGGAGGCCGACTGGCCCGGAGTGGGAACTAATTCCCAACTAAAATCGTGACGCTTAAATCTGTAAAAAATTATAAAAATAAAAGTTAAAATATTTTCGCGTAACATATATGAGGCCGATGGCTTTCATTTTATATAATCTTCGTTCTTCCCGCCAGGTGAGGTATTGGAGCGAGTGTGAGGGGATATGGAGGCCGACTCGCCCGGAGCGGGAACTAATTCCCAAGTAAAATCATGACGCTTAAATCCGCAAAAAAAATTATAAAAATAAATTTAAGATATTTTTGCGTAACATATACGAGGTCGATGGCTAAAATCTTATATCCTCTTCGTTCTTCCCGCCAGGTGAGGTATTGGAGCGAGTGTGAGGGGATATGGAGGCCGACTCGCCCAGAGCGGGAACTACTTCCCAACAAAAATCATGACGCTTAAATCCGTAAAAAATTATAAAAATAAAAGTTAAAGTATTTTCGCGTAACATATATGAGGTCGATGGCTAAAATCTTATATCGTCTTCGTTCTTCCCGCCAGGTGAGGTATTGGGGCGAGTGTGAGGGGATATGGAAGCCGACTCGCCCGGAGCGGGAACTAATTCTCAAGTAGAATCGTGACGCTTAAATCCGTAAAAAATTCTAAAAGTAAATTTAAAAAATTTTTCCGTAACATATATGAGGTCGATGGCTAAAATCTTATATCGTCCTCGTTCTTCCCGCCAGGTGAGGTATTGGGGCAATTGTGAGGGGATATGGAGGCCGACTCGCCCGAATCGGGAACTAATTCTCAAATAATATCGTGACGCTTAAATCTGTAAAAAATTATAAAAGTAAATTTAAAATATTTTTGCGTAACATATATAAGGTCGATGGCTTAAATCGTATATCGTCTTCGTTCTTCCCGCCAGGTGAGGTATTGGGGCGAGTGTGAGGGGATATGGAGGCCGACTCGCACGGAGCGGGAACTAATTCTCAAGTAAAATCGTGACGCTTAAATCCGTAAAAAATTATAAAAGTAAATTTAAAATATTTTTGCGTAACATATATGAGGTCGATGGCTAAAATCTTATATAGTCTCCGTTCTTCCCCCCAGGTGAGATATTGGGGCGAGTGTGAGGGGATATGGAGGCCGACTCGCCCGAATCGGGAACTAATTCTCAAGTAATATCGTGACGCTTAAATCCGTAAAAAATTATAAAAGTAAATTTAAAATATTTTTGCGTAACATATACGAGGTCGATGGCTAAAATCTTATATAGTCTCTGTTCTTCCCCCCAGGTGAGATATTGGGGCGAGTGTGAGGGGATATGGAAGCCGACTCGCCCGGAGCGGGAACTAATTCTCAAGTAATATCGTGACGCTTAAATCCGTAAAAAATTATAAAAGTAAATTTAAAATATTTTTGCGTAACATATATAAGGTCGATGGCTTAAATCTTATATCGTCTTCGTTCTTCTCGCCACGTGAGGTATTGGGGCGAGTGTGAGGGGATCTGGAGGCCGACTCGCCCGGAGCGGGAACTAATTCCCAAGTAAAATCGTGACGCTTAAATCTGTAAAAAATTATAAAAATAAAAGTTTAAATATTTTCGCGTAACATATATGAGGTCGATGGCTTTCATTTTATATAATCTCCGTTCTTTCCGCCAGGTGAGGTATTGGACCGAGTGTGAGGGGATATGGAGGCCGACTCGCCCGGAGCGGGAACTAATTCTCAAGTAAAATCGTGACCCTTATATCCGTAAAATATTATAAAAATAAAAGTTAAAATATTTTTGTGTAACATATATGAGGTCGATGGCTAAAATCTTATATCGTCTTCGTTCTTCCCGCCAGGTGAGGTATTGGGGCGAGTGTGAGGGGATATGGAGGCCGACTTGCCCGGAGCGGGAAATAATTCTCAAGTAAAATCGTGACGCTTATATCCGTAAAAAATTATAAAAATAAATGTTAAAACATTTTCGCGTAACAAATATGAGGTCGATGGTTCTCGTCTATATCATCTTTGTTCTTCCCGCCAGGTAAGGTATTGGGGCGTTTGTGAGTGGATCTGGATGCCGACTCGCCCGGAGCGGGAACTAATTCCCAAGTAAAATCGTGACGTTTAAATCCGTAAAAAAGTATAAAAATAAAACTTAAAATATTTTCGCGTAACATATATGAGGTCGGTGGCTTTCCTTTTATATCGTCTTCGTTCTTCCCGCCAGGTGAGGTATTGGGGCGAGTGTGAGTGAATATGGAGGCCGACTCGCCCGCAGCAGGAACTAATTCCCAAGTAAAATCATGACGCTTAAATCCGTAAAAAATTATAAAAATAAAAGTTAAAATACTTTCGCGTATCATATATGAGGTCGATGGCTAAAATCTTAAATAGTCTTCGTTCTTCCCGCCAGGTGAGGTATTGGGGCGAGTGTGAGGGGATATGGAGGCCGACCCACCCGGAGCGGGAACTAATTCCCAAGTAAAATCGTGACGCTTAAAACAGTAAGGATTTATAAAAATAGAAGTTAAAGTATTTTCCGGTAACCTATATGAGGTCGATGCCTTTTGTCTTATATAGTCTTCGTTCTTCCCGCCAGGTGAGGTATTGGGGCGAGTGTGAGGGGATATGGAAGCCGACTCGCCCGGAGCGGGAACTAATTCTCAAGTAAAATCGTGACGCTTATATCCGTAAAAAATTATAAAAATAAAAGTTAAAATATTTTCGCGTAACATATATGAGGTCGATGGCTTTCATCTTATATATTCTTCGTTCTTCCCGCCAGGTGAGGTATTGGGGCGAGTGTGAGGGGATATGGAGGCCGACTCGCCCGGAGCGGGAACTAATTCTCAAGTAAAATCGTGACGCTTAAATCCGTAAAAAATTATAAAAGTAAATTTCAAATATTTTTGCGTAACATATATGAGGTCGATTTCTAAAATCTTTTATCGTCTTCGTTCTTCCCGCCAGGTGAGGTATTGCTGCGAGTGTGAGGGGATATGAAGGCCGACTCGCCCGGAGCGGGAACTACTTCCCCAGAAAAATCGTGATGCTCAAATCCGTAAAAAATTATAAAAGTAAATTTAAAATATTTTTGCGTAACATATATGAGGTCGATGGCTAAAATCTTATATCGTCTTCGTTCTTCCCGCCAGGTGAGGTATTGGGGCGAGTGTGAGGAGATATGGAGGCCGACTCGCCTGGAGCGGGAACTAATTCCCAAGTAAAATCATGACGCTTAAATCCGTAAAAAATTATAAAAATAAAAGTTAAAATACTTTCGCGTATCATATATGAGGTCGATAGCTAAAATCTTAAATAGTCATCGTTCTTCCCGCCATGTGATTTATTGGGGCGTTTGTGAGTGGATATGGAGGCCGACTCGCCCGAAGTGGGAACTAATTCCCAAGTAAAATCGTGACGTTTAAATCCGTAAAAAGTACAAAAATAAAAGTTAAAATATTTTCGCGTAACATATATGAGGTCGGTGGCTTTCCTCCTATATCGTCTTCGTTCTTCCCGCCAGGTGAGGTATTGGGGCTAGTGTGAGGGGATATGGAGGCCGACTCGCCCGGAGCGGGAACTAATTCCCAAGTAAAATCATGACGCTTAAATCCGTAAAAAATTATAAAAATAAAAGTTAAAATACTTTTGCGTATCATATATGAGGTACATGGCTAAAATCTTAAATACTCTTCGTTCTTCCCGCCAGGTGAGGTATTGGGGCGAGTGTGAGTGAATATGGAGGCCGACTCGCCCGGAGCGGGAACTAATTCCCTAGTAAAATCGTGACGTTTAAATCCTTAAAAAAGTATAAAAATAAAAGTTAAAAAATTTTCGCGTAACATATATGAGGTCGGTGTCTTTCGTCTTATATCGTCTTCGTTCTTCCGCCAGGTGAGGTATTGGGGCGAGTGTGGGGGGATATGGAGGCCGACTCGCCCGGAGCGGGAACTAATTCCCAAGTAAAATCGTCGCGCATAAATCCGTAAAAAAATTATAAAAATAAAAGTTAAAATAATTTGGCGTAACGTAGGTGAGGTCGATGCCTTTCATCTCATATAGTCTTCGTTCTTCCCGCCAGGTCAGGTATTGGGGCGAGTGTGAGGGGATATGGAGGCCGACTGGCCCGGAGTGGGAACTAATTCCCAACTAAAATCGTGACGCTTAAATCTGTAAAAAATTATAAAAATAAAAGTTAAAATATTTTCGCGTAACATATATGAGGCCGATGGCTTTCATTTTATATAATCTTCGTTCTTCCCGCCAGGTGAGGTATTGGAGCGAGTGTGAGGGGATATGGAGGCCGACTCGCCCGGAGCGGGAACTAATTCCCAAGTAAAATCATGACGCTTAAATCCGCAAAAAAAATTATAAAAATAAATTTAAGATATTTTTGCGTAACATATATGAGGTCGATGGCTAAAATCTTATATCCTCTTCGTTCTTCCCGCCAGGTGAGGTATTGGAGCGAGTGTGAGGGGATATGGAGGCCGACTCGCCCAGAGCGGGAACTACTTCCCAACAAAAATCATGACGCTTAAATCCGTAAAAAATTATAAAAATAAAAGTTAAAGTATTTTCGCGTAACATATATGAGGTCGATGGCTAAAATCTTATATCGTCTTCGTTCTTCCCGCCAGGTGAGGTATTGGGGCGAGTGTGAGGGGATATGGAAGCCGACTCGCCCGGAGCGGGAACTAATTCTCAAGTAGAATCGTGACGCTTAAATCCGTAAAAAATTCTAAAAGTAAATTTAAAAAATTTTTCCGTAACATATATGAGGTCGATGGCTAAAATCTTATATCGTCCTCGTTCTTCCCGCCAGGTGAGGTATTGGGGCAATTGTGAGGGGATATGGAGGCCGACTCGCCCGAATCGGGAACTAATTCTCAAATAATATCGTGACGCTTAAATCTGTAAAAAATTATAAAAGTAAATTTAAAATATTTTTGCGTAACATATATAAGGTCGATGGCTTAAATCGTATATCGTCTTCGTTCTTCCCGCCAGGTGAGGTATTGGGGCGAGTGTGAGGGGATATGGAGGCCGACTCGCAGGGAGCGGGAACTAATTCTCAAGTAAAATCGTGACGCTTAAATCCGTAAAAAATTATAAAAGTAAATTTAAAATATTTTTGCGTAACATATATGAGGTCGATGGCTAAAATCTTATATAGTCTCCGTTCTTCCCCCCAGGTGAGATATTGGGGCGAGTGTGAGGGGATATGGAGGCCGACTCGCCCGAATCGGGAACTAATTCTCAAGTAATATCGTGACGCTTAAATCCGTAAAAAATTATAAAAGTAAATTTAAAATATTTTTGCGTAACATATACGAGGTCGATGGCTAAAATCTTATATAGTCTCTGTTCTTCCCCCCAGGTGAGATATTGGGGCGAGTGTGAGGGGATATGGAAGCCGACTCGCCCGGAGCGGGAACTAATTCTCAAGTAATATCGTGACGCTTAAATCCGTAAAAAATTATAAAAGTAAATTTAAAATATTTTTGCGTAACATATATAAGGTCGATGGCTTAAATCTTATATCGTCTTCGTTCTTCTCGCCACGTGAGGTATTGGGGCGAGTGTGAGGGGATCTGGAGGCCGACTCGCCCGGAGCGGGAACTAATTCCCAAGTAAAATCGTGACGCTTAAATCTGTAAAAAATTATAAAAATAAAAGTTTAAATATTTTCGCGTAACATATATGAGGTCGATGGCTTTCATTTTATATAATCTCCGTTCTTTCCGCCAGGTGAGGTATTGGAGCGAGTGTGAGGGGATATGGAGGCCGACTCGCCCGGAGCGGGAACTAATTCTCAAGTAAAATCGTGACCCTTATATCCGTAAAATATTATAAAAATAAAAGTTAAAATATTTTTGTGTAACATATATGAGGTCGATGGCTAAAATCTTATATCGTCTTCGTTCTTCCCGCCAGGTGAGGTATTGGGGCGAGTGTGAGGGGATATGGAGGCCGACTTGCCCGGAGCGGGAAATAATTCTCAAGTAAAATCGTGACGCTTATATCCGTAAAAAATTATAAAAATAAATGTTAAAACATTTTCGCGTAACAAATATGAGGTCGATGGCTCTCGTCTATATCATCTTTGTTCTTCCCGCCAGGTAAGGTATTGGGGCGTTTGTGAGTGGATCTGGATGCCGACTCGCCCGGAGCGGGAACTAATTCCCAAGTAAAATCGTGACGTTTAAATCCGTAAAAAAGTATAAAAATAAAACTTAAAATATTTTCGCGTAACATATATGAGGTCGGTGGCTTTCCTTTTATATCGTCTTCGTTCTTCCCGCCAGGTGAGGTATTGGGGCGAGTGTGAGTGAATATGGAGGCCGACTCGCCCGCAGCAGGAACTAATTCCCAAGTAAAATCATGACGCTTAAATCCGTAAAAAATTATAAAAATAAAAGTTAAAATACTTTCGCGTATCATATATGAGGTCGATGGCTAAAATCTTAAATAGTCTTCGTTCTTCCCGCCAGGTGAGGTATTGGGGCGAGTGTGAGGGGATATGGAGGCCGACCCACCCGGAGCGGGAACTAATTCCCAAGTAAAATCGTGACGCTTAAAACAGTAAGGATTTATAAAAATAGAAGTTAAAGTATTTTCCGGTAACCTATATGAGGTCGATGCCTTTTGTCTTATATAGTCTTCGTTCTTCCCGCCAGGTGAGGTATTGGGGCGAGTGTGAGGGGATATGGAAGCCGACTCGCCCGGAGCGGGAACTAATTCTCAAGTAAAATCGTGACGCTTATATCCGTAAAAAATTATAAAAATAAAAGTTAAAATATTTTCGCGTAACATATATGAGGTCGATGGCTTTCATCTTATATATTCTTCGTTCTTCCCGCCAGGTGAGGTATTGGGGCGAGTGTGAGGGGATATGGAGGCCGACTCGCCCGGAGCGGGAACTAATTCTCAAGTAAAATCGTGACGCTTAAATCCGTAAAAAATTATAAAAGTAAATTTCAAATATTTTTGCGTAACATATATGAGGTCGATTTCTAAAATCTTTTATCGTCTTCGTTCTTCCCGCCAGGTGAGGTATTGCTGCGAGTGTGAGGGGATATGAAGGCCGACTCGCCCGGAGCGGGAACTACTTCCCCAGAAAAATCGTGATGCTCAAATCCGTAAAAAATTATAAAAGTAAATTTAAAATATTTTTGCGTAACATATATGAGGTCGATGGCTAAAATCTTATATCGTCTTCGTTCTTCCCGCCAGGTGAGGTATTGGGGCGAGTGTGAGGAGATATGGAGGCCGACTCGCCTGGAGCGGGAACTAATTCCCAAGTAAAATCATGACGCTTAAATCCGTAAAAAATTATAAAAATAAAAGTTAAAATACTTTCGCGTATCATATATGAGGTCGATAGCTAAAATCTTAAATAGTCATCGTTCTTCCCGCCATGTGATTTATTGGGGCGAGTGTGAGGGGATATGGAGGCCGCCTCGCCCGGAGCGGGAACTAATTCCCAAGTAAAATCATGACGTTTAAATCCGTAAAAAAGTATAAAAATAAAAGTTAAAATATGTTCTCGTAACATATATGAGGTCGGTGTCTTTCGTCTTATATCGTCTTCGTTCTTCCCGCCAGGTGAGGTATTGTGGCGAGTGTGGGGGGATATGGAGGCCGACTCGCACGGAGCGGGAACTAATTCCCAAGTAAAATCGTGACGCTTAAATCCGTAAAAAAATTATAAAAATTAAAGTAAAAATAATTTGGCGTAACATATATGAGGTCGATGGCTTACATCTCATAAATTCTTCGTTCTTCCCGCCAGGTGAGGTATTGGGGCGTGTGTGAGGGGATATGGAGGCCAACTCGCCCGGAGCGGGAACTAATTCCCAAGTAAAATCGTGACGCTTAAATGTGTAAAGAATTATAAAAATAAACGTTAAAATATTTTCGCGTAACATATATGAGGTCGATGGCTAAAATCTTATATCGTCTTCGTTCTTCCCGCTAGGTGAGGTATTGGGGCGAGTGTCAGAGGATATGAAGGCCGATTCGCCCGGAGCGGGAACTACTTCCCAAAAGAAATCGTGACGCTTAAATCCGTAAAAAATTATAAAATTAAAAGTTAAAATATTTTCGCATAGCATATATGAGGTCGATGGTTTTCGTCTTATACAGTTTTCCTTCTTCCGCCAGGTGAGGTATTGGGCCAAGTGTGAGGGGATATGGAGGCCGACTCGCCCGGAGCGGGAACTATTTCCCAAGAAAAATCGTGATTTTTAAGTCCGTAAAAAAGTATAAAAATAAAAGTTAAAATATTTTCGCGTAACATATATGAGGTCGGTGGCTTTCCTCTTATATCGTCTTCGTTCTTCCCGGCAGGTGAGGTATTGGGGCTAGTGTGAGGGGATATGGAGGCCGACTCGCCCGAAGCGGGAATTACAACCCAAGTATAATCGGGTCGCTTAAATCCTTAAAAAACTATAAAAATAAAAGTTAAAATGTTTTCGCGTAACATATATGAGGTCGATGGCTTTCATCTTATATAGTCCTCGTTCTTCCCGCCAGGTGAGGTATTGGGGCGTGTGTGAGGGAATATGGAGGCCGATTCGCCCGCAGCGGGAACTAATTACCAAGTGAAATCGTGACGTTTAAATCCGTAAAAAAGTATAAAAATAAAAGTTAATTTTTTTCGCGTAACATATATGAGGTCGATGGCTTTTCTCTTATATAGTCTTCGTTCTTCAAGGCAGGTGAGGTATTGGGGCGAGTGTCAGGGCATATGGAGGCCGACTCGCCAGGAGCGGGAACTAATTCCCAAGTAAAATTGTGATGTTTAAATCCATAAAAAAGTATAAAAATAAATTTTTTAATATTTTCGCGTAACATATATGAGGTCGATGGCTTTCGTCTTATACAGTCTTCGTTCTTCCCGCCAGGTGAGATATTGGGGCGAGTGTGAGGGGATATGGAGGCCGACTCGCCCGCAGCGGTAACTAATTTCTAAGTAAAATCGTGACGTTTAAATCCGTAAAAAAGCATAAAAATAAAAGTTAAAATATTTTCGCGTAACATATATGAGGTCGATGGCTTTCGTCTATATCGTCTTCGTTCTTCCCGCCCGGTGAGGTATTGGGGCGAGTGTGAGTGAATATGGAAGCCGACTCGCCCGCAGCGGGAACTAATTTCTAAGTAAAATCGTTAGGTTTAAATCCATAAAAAAGTATAAAAATAAAATTTTAAATTATTTCGCGTAACATTTATGAGGTCGATGGATTTCGTCTTATACAGTCTTCATTCTTCCCGCCAGGTGAGGTATTGCGGGGAGTGTGAGGGGATATTGAGGCCGACTCGCCCGGAGCGGGAACTAATTCCCAAGTAAAATCGTGACGTTTAAATCCGTCAAAAAGTATAAAAATAAAAGTTAAAATATTTTCGCGTAATATATATGAGGTCGATGGCTTTCGTCTATATCGTCTTCGTTCTTCCCGCCAGGTGAGGTATTGGGACGAGTGTGAGTGAATATGGAGGCCGACTCGCCCGCAGCGGGAACTAATTCCCAAGTAAAATCGTGACGTTTAAATCCGTAAAAAAGTATAAAAATAAAAGTTATAATATTTTCGCGTAACATATATGAGGTCGGTGGCTTTCGTCTTATATCGCCTTCGTTCTTCCCGCCAGGTGAGGTATTGGGGCGAGTGTGATTGGATATGGAGGCCGACTCGCCCGGAGGGGGAACTAATTCCCAAGAAAAATCGTGACGTTTAAACCTGTAAAAAATTATAAAAATAAAATTTTAAATATTTTCGCGTGACATATATGAGGTCGGTGGGTTTCCTCTTATATCGTCCTGGTTCTTTCCGCCAGGTGAGGTATTGGGGCGAGTGTGAGGTGATATGCAGGTCGACTCGCCCGGAGCGGGAACAAATTCCCAAGTAAAATCGTGACGCTTAAATCTGTAAAAAAGTATAAAAATAAAAGTTAAAATATTTTCACGTAACATATATAAGGTTCATAGCTTTCATCTTATATAGCCCTCGTTCTTCCCGCCAGGTGAGTTATTGGGGCGAGTGTGATTGGATATGGAGGCCGACTCGCCCGGAGGGGGAACTAATTCCCAAGTAAAATCGTGACGTTTAAACCTGTAAAAAATTATAAAAATAAAAGTTAAAATATTTTCGCGTAACATATATGAGGTCGATGGTTAAAATCTTATATAGACTTCGTTATTCCTGCGAGGTGATGTATTGGGGCGAGTGTGAGGGGATATGGAGGCCGACTCGCCCGGAGCGGGAACTAACTCCCAAGTAAAATCGTGACGCTTAAAACAGTAAGGAATTATAAAAATAAAAGTTAAAGTATTTTCCGCGTAACATATATGAGGTCGATGGCTTTTCTCTTATATAGTCTTCGTTCTTCCCGCCAGGTGAGGTATTGGGGCGAGTGTGAGGGGATATGGAGGCCGACTCGTCCAGAGCGGGAACTAATTCCCAAGTAAAATCTTGACGTCTAAATCCATAAAAATTATAAAAATAAAAGTTAAAATATTTTCGCGTAACATATATGAGGTCGGTGGCTTTCGTCTTATATCGCCTTCGTTCTTCCCGCCAGGTGAGGTATTGGGGCGAGTGTGAGGGTATATGGAGGCCGACTCGCCCGAAGCGGGAACTTATTCCCAAATAAAGTCGTGACGCTTAAATCCGTAAAAAATTATAAAAATAAAAATTAAAATATTTACGCGTAACATATATGAGATCGATGTCTTTCATTTTATACAGTCTTCGTTCTTCCCGCCAGGTGAGGTATTGGGGCGAGTGTGAGGGGATATGGAGGGCGACTCGCCCAGAGCGGGAACTAATTCCCAAGTAAAATCGTGACGTTTAAATCCGTAAAAAGTTTAAAAATAAAAGTTAAAATATTTTCGCGTAACATATATGAGGTCGATGGTTTTCGTCTTATACAGTTTTCGTTCTTCCCGCCAGGTGAGGTATTGGGGCGAGTGTGAGGGGATATGGAGGCCGACTCGCCCGGAGCGGGAACTATTTCCCAAGAAAAATCGTGACGTTTAAGCCGTAAAAAAGTATAAAAATAAAAGTTAAAATATTTTCGCGTAACAAATATGAGGTCGATGGCATTCGTCTATATCATCTTTGTTTTTCTCGCCAGGTAAGGTATTGGGGCGTTTGTGAGTGGATATGGAGGCCGACTCGCCCGAAGTGGGAACTAATTCCCAAGTAAAATCGTGACGTTTAAATCCGTAAAAAGTACAAAAATAAAAGTTAAAATATTTTCGCGTAACATATATGAGGTCGGTGGCTTTCCTCCTATATCGTCTTCGTTCTTCCCGCCAGGTGAGGTATTGGGGCTAGTGTGAGGGGATATGGAGGCCGACTCGCCCGGAGCGGGAACTAATTCCCAAGTAAAATCATGACGCTTAAATCCGTAAAAAATTATAAAAATAAAAGTTAAAATACTTTTGCGTATCATATATGAGGTACATGGCTAAAATCTTAAATACTCTTCGTTCTTCCCGCCAGGTGAGGTATTGGGGCGAGTGTGAGTGAATATGGAGGCCGACTCGCCCGGAGCGGGAACTAATTCCCTAGTAAAATCGTGACGTTTAAATCCTTAAAAAAGTATAAAAATAAAAGTTAAAAAATTTTCGCGTAACATATATGAGGTCGGTGTCTTTCGTCTTATATCGTCTTCGTTCTTCCGCCAGGTGAGGTATTGGGGCGAGTGTGGGGGGATATGGAGGCCGACTCGCCCGGAGCGGGAACTAATTCCCAAGTAAAATCGTCGCGCATAAATCCGTAAAAAAATTATAAAAATAAAAGTTAAAATAATTTGGCGTAACGTAGGTGAGGTCGATGCCTTTCATCTCATATAGTCTTCGTTCTTCCCGCCAGGTCAGGTATTGGGGCGAGTGTGAGGGGATATGGAGGCCGACTGGCCCGGAGTGGGAACTAATTCCCAACTAAAATCGTGACGCTTAAATCTGTAAAAAATTATAAAAATAAAAGTTAAAATATTTTCGCGTAACATATATGAGGCCGATGGCTTTCATTTTATATAATCTTCGTTCTTCCCGCCAGGTGAGGTATTGGAGCGAGTGTGAGGGGATATGGAGGCCGACTCGCCCGGAGCGGGAACTAATTCCCAAGTAAAATCATGACGCTTAAATCCGCAAAAAAAATTATAAAAATAAATTTAAGATATTTTTGCGTAACATATACGAGGTCGATGGCTAAAATCTTATATCCTCTTCGTTCTTCCCGCCAGGTGAGGTATTGGAGCGAGTGTGAGGGGATATGGAGGCCGACTCGCCCAGAGCGGGAACTACTTCCCAACAAAAATCATGACGCTTAAATCCGTAAAAAATTATAAAAATAAAAGTTAAAGTATTTTCGCGTAACATATATGAGGTCGATGGCTAAAATCTTATATCGTCTTCGTTCTTCCCGCCAGGTGAGGTATTGGGGCGAGTGTGAGGGGATATGGAAGCCGACTCGCCCGGAGCGGGAACTAATTCTCAAGTAGAATCGTGACGCTTAAATCCGTAAAAAATTCTAAAAGTAAATTTAAAAAATTTTTCCGTAACATATATGAGGTCGATGGCTAAAATCTTATATCGTCCTCGTTCTTCCCGCCAGGTGAGGTATTGGGGCAATTGTGAGGGGATATGGAGGCCGACTCGCCCGAATCGGGAACTAATTCTCAAATAATATCGTGACGCTTAAATCTGTAAAAAATTATAAAAGTAAATTTAAAATATTTTTGCGTAACATATATAAGGTCGATGGCTTAAATCGTATATCGTCTTCGTTCTTCCCGCCAGGTGAGGTATTGGGGCGAGTGTGAGGGGATATGGAGGCCGACTCGCACGGAGCGGGAACTAATTCTCAAGTAAAATCGTGACGCTTAAATCCGTAAAAAATTATAAAAGTAAATTTAAAATATTTTTGCGTAACATATATGAGGTCGATGGCTAAAATCTTATATAGTCTCCGTTCTTCCCCCCAGGTGAGATATTGGGGCGAGTGTGAGGGGATATGGAGGCCGACTCGCCCGAATCGGGAACTAATTCTCAAGTAATATCGTGACGCTTAAATCCGTAAAAAATTATAAAAGTAAATTTAAAATATTTTTGCGTAACATATATGAGGTCGATGGCTAAAATCTTATATAGTCTCTGTTCTTCCCCCCAGGTGAGATATTGGGGCGAGTGTGAGGGGATATGGAAGCCGACTCGCCCGGAGCGGGAACTAATTCTCAAGTAATATCGTGACGCTTAAATCCGTAAAAAATTATAAAAGTAAATTTAAAATATTTTTGCGTAACATATATAAGGTCGATGGCTTAAATCTTATATCGTCTTCGTTCTTCTCGCCAGGTGAGGTATTGGGGCGAGTGTGAGGGGATCTGGAGGCCGACTCGCCCGGAGCGGGAACTAATTCCCAAGTAAAATCGTGACGCTTAAATCTGTAAAAAATTATAAAAATAAAAGTTTAAATATTTTCGCGTAACATATATGAGGTCGATGGCTTTCATTTTATATAATCTCCGTTCTTTCCGCCAGGTGAGGTATTGGAGCGAGTGTGAGGGGATATGGAGGCCGACTCGCCCGGAGCGGGAACTAATTCTCAAGTAAAATCGTGACCCTTATATCCGTAAAATATTATAAAAATAAAAGTTAAAATATTTTTGTGTAACATATATGAGGTCGATGGCTAAAATCTTATATCGTCTTCGTTCTTCCCGCCAGGTGAGGTATTGGGGCGAGCGTGAGGGGATATGGAGGCCGACTTGCCCGGAGCGGGAAATAATTCTCAAGTAAAATCGTGACGCTTATATCCGTAAAAAATTATAAAAATAAATGTTAAAACATTTTCGCGTAACAAATATGAGGTCGATGGCTCTCGTCTATATCATCTTTGTTCTTCCCGCCAGGTAAGGTATTGGGGCGTTTGTGAGTGGATCTGGATGCCGACTCGCCCGGAGCGGGAACTAATTCCCAAGTAAAATCGTGACGTTTAAATCCGTAAAAAAGTATAAAAATAAAACTTAAAATATTTTCGCGTAACATATATGAGGTCGGTGGCTTTCCTTTTATATCGTCTTCGTTCTTCCCGCCAGGTGAGGTATTGGGGCGAGTGTGAGTGAATATGGAGGCCGACTCGCCCGCAGCAGGAACTAATTCCCAAGTAAAATCATGACGCTTAAATCCGTAAAAAATTATAAAAATAAAAGTTAAAATACTTTCGCGTATCATATATGAGGTCGATGGCTAAAATCTTAAATAGTCTTCGTTCTTCCCGCCAGGTGAGGTATTGGGGCGATTGTGAGGGGATATGGAGGCCGACCCGCCCGGAGCGGGAACTAATTCCCAAGTAAAATCGTGACGCTTAAAACAGTAAGGAATTATAAAAATAGAAGTTAAAGTATTTTCCGGTAACCTATATGAGGTCGATGCCTTTTGTCTTATATAGTCTTCGTTCTTCCCGCCAGGTGAGGTATTGGGGCGAGTGTGAGGGGATATGGAAGCCGACTCGCCCGGAGCGGGAACTAATTCTCAAGTAAAATCGTGACGCTTATATCCGTAAAAAATTATAAAAATAAAAGTTAAAATATTTTCGCGTAACATATATGAGGTCGATGGCTTTCATCTTATATATTCTTCGTTCTTCCCGCCAGGTGAGGTATTGGGGCGAGTGTGAGGGGATATGGAGGCCGACTCGCCCGGAGCGGGAACTAATTCTCAAGTAAAATCGTGACGCTTAAATCCGTAAAAAATTATAAAAGTAAATTTCAAATATTTTTGCGTAACATATATGAGGTCGATTTCTAAAATCTTTTATCGTCTTCGTTCTTCCCGCCAGGTGAGGTATTGCTGCGAGTGTGAGGGGATATGAAGGCCGACTCGCCCGGAGCGGGAACTACTTCCCCAGAAAAATCGTGATGCTCAAATCCGTAAAAAATTATAAAAGTAAATTTAAAATATTTTTGCGTAACATATATGAGGTCGATGGCTAAAATCTTATATCGTCTTCGTTCTTCCCGCCAGGTGAGGTATTGGGGCGTGTGTGAGGGGATATGGAGGCCAACTCGCCCGGAGCGGGAACTAATTCCCAAGTAAAATCGTGACGCTTAAATGTGTAAAGAATTATAAAAATAAACGTTAAAATATTTTCGCGTAACATATATGAGGTCGATGGCTAAAATCTTATATCGTCTTCGTTCTTCCCGCTAGGTGAGGTATTGGGGCGAGTGTCAGAGGATATGAAGGCCGATTCGCCCGGAGCGGGAACTACTTCCCAAAAGAAATCGTGACGCTTAAATCCGTAAAAAATTATAAAATTAAAAGTTAAAATATTTTCGCATAGCATATATGAGGTCGATGGTTTTCGTCTTATACAGTTTTCCTTCTTCCGCCAGGTGAGGTATTGGGCCAAGTGTGAGGGGATATGGAGGCCGACTCGCCCGGAGCGGGAACTATTTCCCAAGAAAAATCGTGATTTTTAAGTCCGTAAAAAAGTATAAAAATAAAAGTTAAAATATTTTCGCGTAACATATATGAGGTCGGTGGCTTTCCTCTTATATCGTCTTCGTTCTTCCCGGCAGGTGAGGTATTGGGGCTAGTGTGAGGGGATATGGAGGCCGACTCGCCCGAAGCGGGAATTACAACCCAAGTATAATCGGGTCGCTTAAATCCTTAAAAAACTATAAAAATAAAAGTTAAAATGTTTTCGCGTAACATATATGAGGTCGATGGCTTTCATCTTATATAGTCCTCGTTCTTCCCGCCAGGTGAGGTATTGGGGCGTGTGTGAGGGAATATGGAGGCCGATTCGCCCGCAGCGGGAACTAATTACCAAGTGAAATCGTGACGTTTAAATCCGTAAAAAAGTATAAAAATAAAAGTTAATTTTTTTCGCGTAACATATATGAGGTCGATGGCTTTTCTCTTATATAGTCTTCGTTCTTCAAGGCAGGTGAGGTATTGGGGCGAGTGTCAGGGCATATGGAGGCCGACTCGCCAGGAGCGGGAACTAATTCCCAAGTAAAATTGTGATGTTTAAATCCATAAAAAAGTATAAAAATAAATTTTTTAATATTTTCGCGTAACATATATGAGGTCGATGGCTTTCGTCTTATACAGTCTTCGTTCTTCCCGCCAGGTGAGATATTGGGGCGAGTGTGAGGGGATATGGAGGCCGACTCGCCCGCAGCGGTAACTAATTTCTATGTAAAATCGTGACGTTTAAATCCGTAAAAAAGCATAAAAATAAAAGTTAAAATATTTTCGCGTAACATATATGAGGTCGATGGCTTTCGTCTATATCGTCTTCGTTCTTCCCGCCCGGTGAGGTATTGGGGCGAGTGTGAGTGAATATGGAAGCCGACTCGCCCGCAGCGGGAACTAATTTCTAAGTAAAATCGTTAGGTTTAAATCCATAAAAAAGTATAAAAATAAAATTTTAAATTATTTCGCGTAACATTTATGAGGTCGATGGATTTCGTCTTATACAGTCTTCATTCTTCCCGCCAGGTGAGGTATTGCGGGGAGTGTGAGGGGATATTGAGGCCGACTCGCCCGGAGCGGGAACTAATTCCCAAGTAAAATCGTGACGTTTAAATCCGTCAAAAAGTATAAAAATAAAAGTTAAAATATTTTCGCGTAATATATATGAGGTCGATGGCTTTCGTCTATATCGTCTTCGTTCTTCCCGCCAGGTGAGGTATTGGGACGAGTGTGAGTGAATATGGAGGCCGACTCGCCCGCAGCGGGAACTAATTCCCAAGTAAAATCGTGACGTTTAAATCCGTAAAAAAGTATAAAAATAAAAGTTATAATATTTTCGCGTAACATATATGAGGTCGGTGGCTTTCGTCTTATATCGCCTTCGTTCTTCCCGCCAGGTGAGGTATTGGGGCGAGTGTGATTGGATATGGAGGCCGACTCGCCCGGAGGGGGAACTAATTCCCAAGAAAAATCGTGACGTTTAAACCTGTAAAAAATTATAAAAATAAAATTTTAAATATTTTCGCGTGACACATATGAGGTCGGTGGGTTTCCTCTTATATCGTCCTGGTTCTTTCCGCCAGGTGAGGTATTGGGGCGAGTGTGAGGTGATATGCAGGTCGACTCGCCCGGAGCGGGAACAAATTCCCAAGTAAAATCGTGACGCTTAAATCTGTAAAAAGGTATAAAAATAAAAGTTAAAATATTTTCACGTAACATATATAAGGTTCATAGCTTTCATCTTATATAGCCCTCGTTCTTCCCGCCAGGTGAGTTATTGGGGCGAGTGTGATTGGATATGGAGGCCGACTCGCCCGGAGGGGGAACTAATTCCCAAGTAAAATCGTGACGTTTAAACCTGTAAAAAATTATAAAAATAAAAGTTAAAATATTTTCGCGTAACATATATGAGGTCGATGGTTAAAATCTTATATAGACTTCGTTATTCCTGCGAGGTGATGTATTGGGGCGAGTGTGAGGGGATATGGAGGCCGACTCGCCCGGAGCGGGAACTAACTCCCAAGTAAAATCGTGACGCTTAAAACAGTAAGGAATTATAAAAATAAAAGTTAAAGTATTTTCCGCGTAACATATATGAGGTCGATGGCTTTTCTCTTATATAGTCTTCGTTCTTCCCGCCAGGTGAGGTATTGGGGCGAGTGTGAGGGGATATGGAGGCCGACTCGTCCAGAGCGGGAACTAATTCCCAAGTAAAATCTTGACGTCTAAATCCATAAAAATTATAAAAATAAAAGTTAAAATATTTTCGCGTAACATATATGAGGTCGGTGGCTTTCGTCTTATATCGCCTTCGTTCTTCCCGCCAGGTGAGGTATTGGGGCGAGTGTGAGGGTATATGGAGGCCGACTCGCCCGAAGCGGGAACTTATTCCCAAATAAAGTCGTGACGCTTAAATCCGTAAAAAATTATAAAAATAAAAATTAAAATATTTACGCGTAACATATATGAGATCGATGTCTTTCATTTTATACAGTCTTCGTTCTTCCCGCCAGGTGAGGTATTGGGGCGAGTGTGAGGGGATATGGAGGGCGACTCGCCCAGAGCGGGAACTAATTCCCAAGTAAAATCGTGACGTTTAAATCCGTAAAAAGTTTAAAAATAAAAGTTAAAATATTTTCGCGTAACATATATGAGGTCGATGGTTTTCGTCTTATACAGTTTTCGTTCTTCCCGCCAGGTGAGGTATTGGGGCGAGTGTGAGGGGATATGGAGGCCGACTCGCCCGGAGCGGGAACTATTTCCCAAGAAAAATCGTGACGTTTAAGCCGTAAAAAAGTATAAAAATAAAAGTTAAAATATTTTCGCGTAACAAATATGAGGTCGATGGCATTCGTCTATATCATCTTTGTTTTTCTCGCCAGGTAAGGTATTGGGGCGTTTGTGAGTGGATATGGAGGCCGACTCGCCCGAAGTGGGAACTAATTCCCAAGTAAAATCGTGACGTTTAAATCCGTAAAAAGTACAAAAATAAAAGTTAAAATATTTTCGCGTAACATATATGAGGTCGGTGGCTTTCCTCCTATATCGTCTTCGTTCTTCCCGCCAGGTGAGGTATTGGGGCTAGTGTGAGGGGATATGGAGGCCGACTCGCCCGGAGCGGGAACTAATTCCCAAGTAAAATCATGACGCTTAAATCCGTAAAAAATTATAAAAATAAAAGTTAAAATACTTTTGCGTATCATATATGAGGTACATGGCTAAAATCTTAAATACTCTTCGTTCTTCCCGCCAGGTGAGGTATTGGGGCGAGTGTGAGTGAATATGGAGGCCGACTCGCCCGGAGCGGGAACTAATTCCCTAGTAAAATCGTGACGTTTAAATCCTTAAAAAAGTATAAAAATAAAAGTTAAAAAATTTTCGCGTAACATATATGAGGTCGGTGTCTTTCGTCTTATATCGTCTTCGTTCTTCCGCCAGGTGAGGTATTGGGGCGAGTGTGGGGGGATATGGAGGCCGACTCGCCCGGAGCGGGAACTAATTCCCAAGTAAAATCGTCGCGCATAAATCCGTAAAAAAATTATAAAAATAAAAGTTAAAATAATTTGGCGTAACGTAGGTGAGGTCGATGCCTTTCATCTCATATAGTCTTCGTTCTTCCCGCCAGGTCAGGTATTGGGGCGAGTGTGAGGGGATATGGAGGCCGACTGGCCCGGAGTGGGAACTAATTCCCAACTAAAATCGTGACGCTTAAATCTGTAAAAAATTATAAAAATAAAAGTTAAAATATTTTCGCGTAACATATATGAGGCCGATGGCTTTCATTTTATATAATCTTCGTTCTTCCCGCCAGGTGAGGTATTGGAGCGAGTGTGAGGGGATATGGAGGCCGACTCGCCCGGAGCGGGAACTAATTCCCAAGTAAAATCATGACGCTTAAATCCGCAAAAAAAATTATAAAAATAAATTTAAGATATTTTTGCGTAACATATACGAGGTCGATGGCTAAAATCTTATATCCTCTTCGTTCTTCCCGCCAGGTGAGGTATTGGAGCGAGTGTGAGGGGATATGGAGGCCGACTCGCCCAGAGCGGGAACTACTTCCCAACAAAAATCATGACGCTTAAATCCGTAAAAAATTATAAAAATAAAAGTTAAAGTATTTTCGCGTAACATATATGAGGTCGATGGCTAAAATCTTATATCGTCTTCGTTCTTCCCGCCAGGTGAGGTATTGGGGCGAGTGTGAGGGGATATGGAAGCCGACTCGCCCGGAGCGGGAACTAATTCTCAAGTAGAATCGTGACGCTTAAATCCGTAAAAAATTCTAAAAGTAAATTTAAAAAATTTTTCCGTAACATATATGAGGTCGATGGCTAAAATCTTATATCGTCCTCGTTCTTCCCGCCAGGTGAGGTATTGGGGCAATTGTGAGGGGATATGGAGGCCGACTCGCCCGAATCGGGAACTAATTCTCAAATAATATCGTGACGCTTAAATCTGTAAAAAATTATAAAAGTAAATTTAAAATATTTTTGCGTAACATATATAAGGTCGATGGCTTAAATCGTATATCGTCTTCGTTCTTCCCGCCAGGTGAGGTATTGGGGCGAGTGTGAGGGGATATGGAGGCCGACTCGCACGGAGCGGGAACTAATTCTCAAGTAAAATCGTGACGCTTAAATCCGTAAAAAATTATAAAAGTAAATTTAAAATATTTTTGCGTAACATATATGAGGTCGATGGCTAAAATCTTATATAGTCTCCGTTCTTCCCCCCAGGTGAGATATTGGGGCGAGTGTGAGGGGATATGGAGGCCGACTCGCCCGAATCGGGAACTAATTCTCAAGTAATATCGTGACGCTTAAATCCGTAAAAAATTATAAAAGTAAATTTAAAATATTTTTGCGTAACATATATGAGGTCGATGGCTAAAATCTTATATAGTCTCTGTTCTTCCCCCCAGGTGAGAAATTGGGGCGAGTGTGAGGGGATATGGAAGCCGACTCGCCCGGAGCGGGAACTAATTCTCAAGTAATATCGTGACGCTTAAATCCGTAAAAAATTATAAAAGTAAATTTAAAATATTTTTGCGTAACATATATAAGGTCGATGGCTTAAATCTTATATCGTCTTCGTTCTTCTCGCCAGGTGAGGTATTGGGGCGAGTGTGAGGGGATCTGGAGGCCGACTCGCCCGGAGCGGGAACTAATTCCCAAGTAAAATCGTGACGCTTAAATCTGTAAAAAATTATAAAAATAAAAGTTTAAATATTTTCGCGTAACATATATGAGGTCGATGGCTTTCATTTTATATAATCTCCGTTCTTTCCGCCAGGTGAGGTATTGGAGCGAGTGTGAGGGGATATGGAGGCCGACTCGCCCGGAGCGGGAACTAATTCTCAAGTAAAATCGTGACCCTTATATCCGTAAAATATTATAAAAATAAAAGTTAAAATATTTTTGTGTAACATATATGAGGTCGATGGCTAAAATCTTATATCGTCTTCGTTCTTCCCGCCAGGTGAGGTATTGGGGCGAGTGTGAGGGGATATGGAGGCCGACTTGCCCGGAGCGGGAAATAATTCTCAAGTAAAATCGTGACCCTTATATCCGTAAAAAATTATAAAAATAAATGTTAAAACATTTTCGCGTAACAAATATGAGGTCGATGGCTCTCGTCTATATCATCTTTGTTCTTCCCGCCAGGTAAGGTATTGGGGCGTTTGTGAGTGGATGTGGAGGCCGACTCGCCCGAAGCGGGAACTAATTCCCAAGTAAAATCGTGACGTTTAAATCCGTACAAAGTATAAAAATAAAAGTTAAAATATTTTCGCGTAACATATATGAGGTCGGTGGCTTTCCTCCTATATTGTCTTCGTTCTTCCCGCCAGGTGAGGTATTGGTGCTAGTGTGAGGGGATATGGAGGCCGACTCGCCCGGAGCGGGAAGTAATTCCAAAGTAAAATCATGACGCTTAAAACCGTAAAAAATTATAAAAATAAAAGGTAAAATACTTTTGCGTATCATATATGAGGTACATGGCTAAAATCTTAAATACTCTTCCTTCTTCCCGCCAGGTGAGGTATTGGGGCGAGTGTGAGTGAATATGGAGGCCGACTCGCCCGGAGCGGGAACTAATTCCCTAGTAAAATCGTGACGTTTAAATCCTTAAAAAAGTATAAAAATAAAAGTTAAAATATTTTCGCGTAACATATATGAGGTCGGTGTCTTTCGTCTTATATCGTCTTCGTTCTTCCGCCAGGTGAGGTATTGGGGCGAGTGTGGGGGGATATGGAGGCCGACTCGCCCGGAGCGGGAACTAATTCCCAAGTAAAATCGTCACGCTTAAATCCGTAAAAAAATTATAAAAATAAAAGATAAAATAATTTGGCGTAACGTAGGTGAGGTCGATGCCTTTCATCTCATATAGTCTTCGTTCTTCCCGCCAGGTGAGGTATTGGGGCGAGTGTGAGGGAATATGGAGGCCGACTCGCCCGGAGCGGGAACTAATTCCCAAGTAAAATCGTGACGCTTAAATCTGTAAAAAATTATAAAAATAAAAGTTAAAATATTTTCGCGTAACATATATGAGGCTGATGGCTTTCATTTTATATAATCTTCGTTCTTCCCGCCAGGTGAGATATTGGAGCGAGTGTGAGGGGATATGGAGGCCGACTCGCCCGGAGCGGGAACTAATTCCCAAGTAAAATCATGACGCATAAATCCGCAAAAAATTATAAAAATAAATTTAAGATATTTTTGCGTAACATATATGAGGTCGGTGGCTTTCGTCTTATATCGCCTTCGTTCTTCCCGCCAGGTGAGGTATTGGGGCGAGTGTGATTGGATATGGAGGCCGACTCGCCCGGAGGGGGAACTAATTCCCAAGTAAAATCGTGACGTTTAAACCTGTAAAAAATTATAAAAATAAAAGTTAAAATATTTTCGCGTAACATATATGAGGTCGATGGTTAAAATCTTATATAGACTTCGTTATTCCTGCGAGGTGATGTATTGGGGTGAGTTGAGGGGATATGGAGGCCGACTCGCCCGGAGCGGGAACTAACTCCCAAGTAAAATCGTGACGCTTAAAACAGTAAGGAATTATAAAAATAAAAGTAAAATATTTTCCGCGTAACATATATGAGGTCGATGGCTTTTGTCTTATATAGTCTTCGTTCTTCCCGCCAGGTGAGGTATTTTGGCGAGTGTGAGGGGATATGGAGGCCGACTCGTCCAGAGCGGGAACTAATTCCCAATTAAAATCTTGACGTCTAAATCCATAAAAATTATAAAAATGAAAGTTAAAATATTTTCGCGTAACATATATGAGATCGATGTCTTTCATTTTATACAGTCTTCGTTCTTTCCGCCAGGTGAGTTATTGGGGCGAGTGTGATTGGATATGGAGGCCGACTCGCCCGGAGGGGGAACTAATTCCCAAGTAAAATCGTGACGTTTAAACCTGTAAAAAATTATAAAAATAAAAGTTAAAATATTTTCGCGTAACATATATGAGGTCGATTTCTAAAATCTTATATCGCCTTCGTTCTTCCCGCCAGGTGAGGTATTGGGGCGAGTGTGAGGGGATATGGAGGCCGACTCGCCCAGAGCGGGAACTAATTCCCAAGTAAAATCGTGACGTTTAAATCCGTAAAAAGTTTAAAAATAAAAGTTAAAATATTTTCGCGTAACATATATGAGGTCGATGGTTTTCGTCTTATACAGTTTTCGTTCTTCCCGCCAGGTGAGGTATTGGGGCGAGTGTGAGGGGATATGGAGGCCGACTCGCTCGGAGCGGGAACTATTTCCCAAGAAAAATCGTGACGTTTAAGCCGTAAAAAAGTATAAAAATAAAAGTTAAAATATTTTCGCGTAACAAATATGAAATCGATGGCTTTCGTCTATTTCATCTTTGTTTTTCCCGCCAGGTAAGGTATTGGGGCGTTTGTGAGTGGATATGGAGGCCGACTCGCCCGAAGCGGGAACTAATTCCCAAGTAAAATCGTGACGTTTAAATCCGTAAAAAGTATAAAAATAAAAGTTAAAATATTTTCGCGTAACATATATGAGGTCGGTGGCTTTCCTCCTATATCGTCTTCGTTCTTCCCGCCAGGTGAGGTATTGGGGCTAGTGTGAGGGGATATGGAGGCCGACTCGCCCGGAGCGGGAAATAATTCCCAAGTAAAATCATGACGCTTAAATCCGTAAAAAATTATAAAAATAAAAGTTAAAATACTTTTGCTTATCATATATGAGGTACATGGCTAAAATCTTAAATACTCTTCGTTCTTCCCGCCAGGTGAGGTATTGGGGCGAGTGTGAGTGAATATGGAGGCCGACTTGCCCGGAGCGGGAACTAATTCCATAGTAAAATCGTGACGTTTAAATCCTTAAAAAAGTATAAAAATAAAAGTTAAAATAATTTGGCGTAACGTAGGTGAGGTCGATGCCTTTCATCTCATATAGTCTTCGTTCTTCCCGCCAGGTGAGGTATTGGGGCGAGTGTGAGGGGATATGGAGGCCGACTCGCCCGGAGCGGGAACTAATTCCCAACTAAAATCGTGACGCTTAAATCTGTAAAAAATTATAAAAATAAAAGTTAAAATATTTTCGCGTAACATATATGAGGCCGATGGCTTTTATTTTATATAATCTTCGTTCTTCCCGCCAGGTGAGGTATTGGAGCGAGTGTGAGGGGATATGGAGGCCGACTCGCCCGGAGCGGGAACCAATTCCCAAGTAAAATCATGACGCATAAATCCGCAAAAAATTATAAAAATAAATTTAAGATATTTTTCCGTAACATATACGAGGTCGATGGCTAAAATCTTATATCCTCTTCGTTCTTCCCGCCAGGTGAGGTATTGGAGCGAGTGTGAGGGGATATGGAGGCCGACTCGCCCAGAGCGGGAACTACTTCCCAACAAAAATCATGACGCTTAAATCCGTAAAAAATTATAAAAATAAAAGTTAAAGTATTTTCGCGTAACATATATGAGGTCGATGGCTAAAATCTTATATCGTCTTCGTTCTTCCCGCCAGGTGAGGTATTGGGGCGAGTGTGAGGGGATATGGAAGCCGACTCGCCCGGAGCGGGAACTAATTCTCAAATAGAATCGTGACGCTTAAATCCGTAAAAAATTCTAAAAGTAAATTTAAAAATTTTTTCCGTAACATATATGAGGTCGATGGCTAAAATCTTATATCGTCTTCGTTCTTCCCGCCAGGTGAGGTATTGGGGCGAGTGTGAGGGGATATGGAGGCCGACTCGCCCGAATCGGGAACTAATTCTCAAATAATATCGTGACGCTTAAATCCGTAAAAAATTATAAAAGTAAATTTAAAATATTTTTGCGTAACATATATAAGGTCGATGGCTTAAATCTTATATCGTCTTCGTTCTTCCCGCCAGGTGAGGTATTGGGGCGAGTGTGAGGGGATATGGAGGCCGACTCGCCCGGAGCGGGAACTAATTCTCAAGTAAAATCGTGACGCTTAAATCCGTAAAAAATTATAAAAGTAAATTTAAAATATTTCTGCGTCACATATATGAGGTCGATGGCTAAAATCTTATATAGTCTCCGTTCTTCCCCCCAGGTGAGATATTGGGGCGAGTGTGAGGGGATATGGAGGCCGACTCGCCCGAATCGGGAAATAATTCTCAAGTAATATCGTGACGCTTAAATCCGTAAAAAATTATAAAAGTAAATTTAAAATATTTTTGCGTAACATATATGAGGTCGATGGCTAAAATCTTATATAGTCTCCGTTCTTCCCCCCAGGTGAGATATTGGGGCGAGTGTGAGGTGATATCGAGGCCGACTCGCCCGAATCGGGAACTAATTCCCAAGTAAAATCGTGACGTTTAAATCCGTAAAAAAGAATAAAAATAAAAGTTAAAATATTTTCGCGTAACATATATGAGGTCGTTGTCTTTCGTCTTATATCGTCTTCGTTCTTCCCGCCAGGGAAGGTATTGGGGCGAGTGTGGGGGGATATGGAGGCCGACTCGCGCGGAGCGGGAACTAATTCCCAAGTAAAATCGTGACGGTTAAATCCGTAAAAAATTATAAAAATAAAAGTTAAAATAATTTGGCGTAATATATGAGGTCGATGGCTTACATCTCATTAAGTCTTCTTTCTTCTCGCCAGGTGAGGTATTGGGGCGAGTGTGAGGGGATCTGGAGGCCGACTCGCCCGAAGCGGGAACTAATTCCCAAGTAAAATCGTGACGCTTAAATCTGTAAAAAATTATAAAAATAAAAGTTTAAATATTTTCGCGTAACATATATCAGGTCGATGGCTTTCATTTTATATAATCTTCGTTCTTTCCGCCAGGTGAGGTATTGGAGCGAGTGTGAGGGGATATGGAGGCCGACTCGCCCGGAGCGGGAACTAATTCTCAAGTAAAATCGTGACCCTTATATCCGTAAAATATTATAAAAATAAAAGTTAAAATATTTTTGTGTAACATATATGAGATCGATGGCTAAAATCTTATATCGTCTTCGTTCTTCCACCAGGTGAGGTATTGGGGCGAGTGTGAGGGATATGGAGGCCGACTCGCCCGGAGCGGGAAATAATTCTCATGTAAAATCGTGACGCTTATATCCGTAAAAAATTATAAAAATAAATGTTAAAACATTTTCGCGTAACAAATATGAGGCCGATGGCTTTCGTCTATATCATCTTTGTTGTTCCCGCAGGTAAGGTATTGGGGCGTTTGTGAGTGGATGTGGAGGCCGATTCGCCCGAAGCGGGAACTAATTCCCAAGTAAAATCGTGACGTTTAAATCCGTAAAAAGTATAAAATAAAAGTTAAAATATTTTCCCGTAACATATATGAGGTCGGTGGCTTTCCTCCTATATTGTCTTCGTTCTTCCTGCCAGGTGAGGTATTGGGGCTAGTGTGAGGGGATATGGAGGCCGACTCGCCCGGAGCGGGAACTAATTCCAAAGTAAAATCATGACGCTTAAATCCGTAAAAAATTATAAAAATAAAAGTTAAAATACTTTTGCGTATCATATATGAGGTACATGGCTAAAATCTTAAATACTCTTCGTTCTTCCCGCAGGTGAGGTATTGGGCGAGTGTGAGTGAATATGGAGGCCGACTCGCCCGGAGCGGGAACTAATTCCCTAGTAAAAATCGTGACGTTTAAATCCTTAAAAAAGTATAAAAATAAAAGTTAAAATATTTTCGCGTAACATATATGAGGTCGGTGTCTTTCGTCTATATCGTCTTCGTTCTTCCGCCAGGGAGGTATTGGGGCGAGTGTGAGGGATATGGAGGCCGACTCGCCCGGAGCGGGAACTAATTCCCAAGTAAATCGTCACGCTTAAATCCGTAAAAAAATATAAAAATAAAAGTTAAAATAATTTGGCGTAACGTAGGTGAGGTCGATGCCTTTCATCTCATATAGTCTTCGTTCTCCCGCCAGGTGAGGTATGGGGCGGAGTGTGAGGGGATATGGAGGCCGACTCGCCCGGAGCGGAACTAATTCCAACTAAAATCGTGACGCTTAAATCTGTAAAAAATTATAAAAATAAAAGTTTAAAATATTTTCGCGTAACATATATGAGGCCGATAGCTTTCATTTTATATAATCTTCGTTCTTCCCGCCAGGTGAGATATTGGAGCGAGGTGTGAGGGGATATGGAGGCCGACTCGCCCGGAGCGGGAACTAATTCCCAAGTAAAATCATGACGCTTAAATCCGCAAAAAATTATAAAAATAATTTAAGATATTTTTGCGTAACATATACGAGGTTCGATGGGTAAAATCCTTATATCCTATTCGTTCTTCCGCAGGTGAGGTATTGGCGCGAGCCTGAGGGGATATGGAGGCCGACTCGCCCAGAGCGGGAACTACTTCGCAACAAAAATCATGGCGCTTAAATCCGTAAAAAAATATAAAAATAAAAGTTAAAGTATTTTCGCGTAACATATATGAGGTCGATGGCTTTCATCTTATATATTCTTCGTTCTTCTCGCCAGGTGAGGTATTGGGGCGAGTGTGAGGGGATATGGAGGCCGACTCGCCCGGAGCGGGAACTAATTCTCAAAGTAAAATCGTGACGCTTGAATCTGTAAAAAATTATAAAAATAAAAGTTTTAAATATTTTCGCGTAACTATATGAGGTCGATGGATAAAATCTTATATCGTCTTCGTTCTTCTCGCCAGGTGAGGTATTGGGGCGAGTGTGAGGGGGATATGGAAGCCGACTCGCCCGGAGCGGGAACTAATTCTCAAGTAAATCGTGACGCTTAAAACAGTAAGGAATTATAAAATAAAAGTAAAATATTTCCGCGTAACATATATGAGGTCGATGGCTTTTGTCTTATATAGTCTTCGTTCTTCCCGCCAGGTGAGGTATTTTGGCGAGTGTGAGGGGATATGGAGGCCGACTCGTCCAGAGCGGGGAACTAATTCCCATTAAAATCTTGACGTCTAAATCCATAAAAATTATAAAAATGAAAGTTAAAATATTTTCGCGTAACATATATGAGATCGATGTCTTTCATTTTATACAGTCTTCGTTCTTTCCGCCAGGTGAGTTATTGGGGCGAGTGTGATTGGATATGGAGGCCGACTCGCCCGGAGGGGGAACTAATTCCCAAGTAAAATCGTGACGTTTAAACCTGTAAAAATTATAAAAATAAAAGTTAAAAATATTTTCGCGTAACATATATGAGGTCGATTTCTAAAATCTTATATCGCCTTCGTTCTTCCCGCCAGGTGAGGTATTGGGGCGAGTGTGAGGGGAAAGGGAGGCCGACTCGCCCAGAGCGGGAACTAATTCCCAAGTAAAATCGTGACGTTTAAATCCGTAAAAGTTTAAAAATAAAAGTTAAAATATTTTCGCGTAACATATATGAGGTCGATGGTTTTCGTCTTAACAGTTTTCGTTCTTCCCGCCAGGTGAGGTATGGGGCGAGTGTGAGGGGATATGGAGGCCGACTCGCTCGGAGCGGGAACTATTTCCCAAGAAAAATCGTGACGTTTAAGCCGTAAAAAAGTATAAAAATAAAGTTAAAATATTTTCGCGTAACAAATATGAAATCGATGGCTTTCGTCTATTTCATCTTTGTTTTCCGCCAGGTAAGGTATGGTCGTTTGTGAGTGGATATGGAGGCCGACTCGCCCGAAGCGGGAACTAATTCCCAAGTAAAATCGTGACGTTTAAATCCGTAAAAAGTATAAAAATAAAAGTTAAAATATTTCGCGTAACATATATGAGGTCGGTGGCTTTCCTCCTATATCGTCTTCGTTCTTCCCGCCAGGTGAGGTATTGGGCTAGTGTGAGGGGATATGGAGGCCGACTCGCCCGGAGCGGGAAATAATTCCAAGTAAAATCATGACGCTTAAATCCGTAAAAAATTATAAAAATAAAAGTTAAAATACTTTTGCTTATCATATATGAGGTACATGGCTAAAATCTTAAATACTCTTCGTTCTTCCCGCCAGGTGAGGTATTGGGGCGAGTGTGAGTGAATATGGAGGCCGACTTGCCCGGAGCGGGAACTAATTCCATAGTAAAATCGTGACGTTTAAATCCTTAAAAAAGTATAAAAATAAAAGTTAAAATAATTTGGCGTAACGTAGGTGAGGTCGATGCCTTTCATCTCATATAGTCTTCGTTCTTCCCGCCAGGTGAGGTATTGGGGCGAGTGTGAGGGGATATGGAGGCCGACTCGCCCGGAGCGGGAACTAATTCCCAACTAAAATCGTGACGCTTAAATCTGTAAAAAATTATAAAAATAAAAGTTAAAATATTTTCGCGTAACATATATGAGGCCGATGGCTTTTATTTTATATAATCTTCGTTCTTCCCGCCAGGTGAGGTATTGGAGCGAGTGTGAGGGGATATGGAGGCCGACTCGCCCGGAGCGGGAACCAATTCCCAAGTAAAATCATGACGCATAAATCCGCAAAAAATTATAAAAATAAATTTAAGATATTTTTCCGTAACATATACGAGGTCGATGGCTAAAATCTTATATCCTCTTCGTTCTTCCCGCCAGGTGAGGTATTGGAGCGAGTGTGAGGGGATATGGAGGCCGACTCGCCCAGAGCGGGAACTACTTCCCAACAAAAATCATGACGCTTAAATCCGTAAAAAATTATAAAAATAAAAGTTAAAGTATTTTCGCGTAACATATATGAGGTCGATGGCTAAAATCTTATATCGTCTTGCTAAAATCTTATATCGTCTTCGTTCTTCCCGCCAGGTGAGGTATTGGGGCGAGTGTGAGGGGATATGGAAGCCGACTCGCCCGGAGCGGGAACTAATTCTCAAATAGAATCGTGACGCTTAAATCCGTAAAAAATTCTAAAAGTAAATTTAAAAATTTTTTCCGTAACATATATGAGGTCGATGGCTAAAATCTTATATCGTCTTCGTTCTTCCCGCCAGGTGAGGTATTGGGGCGAGTGTGAGGGGATATGGAGGCCGACTCGCCCGAATCGGGAACTAATTCTCAAATAATATCGTGACGCTTAAATCCGTAAAAAATTATAAAAGTAAATTTAAAATATTTTTGCGTAACATATATAAGGTCGATGGCTTAAATCTTATATCGTCTTCGTTCTTCCCGCCAGGTGAGGTATTGGGGCGAGTGTGAGGGGATATGGAGGCCGACTCGCCCGGAGCGGGAACTAATTCTCAAGTAAAATCGTGACGCTTAAATCCGTAAAAAATTATAAAAGTAAATTTAAAATATTTCTGCGTCACATATATGAGGTCGATGGCTAAAATCTTATATAGTCTCCGTTCTTCCCCCCAGGTGAGATATTGGGGCGAGTGTGAGGGGATATGGAGGCCGACTCGCCCGAATCGGGAAATAATTCTCAAGTAATATCGTGACGCTTAAATCCGTAAAAAATTATAAAAGTAAATTTAAAATATTTTTGCGTAACATATATGAGGTCGATGGCTAAAATCTTATATAGTCTCCGTTCTTCCCCCCAGGTGAGATATTGGGGCGAGTGTGAGGTGATATCGAGGCCGACTCGCCCGAATCGGGAACTAATTCCCAAGTAAAATCGTGACGTTTAAATCCGTAAAAAAGAATAAAAATAAAAGTTAAAATATTTTCGCGTAACATATATGAGGTCGTTGTCTTTCGTCTTATATCGTCTTCGTTCTTCCCGCCAGGGAAGGTATTGGGGCGAGTGTGGGGGGATATGGAGGCCGACTCGCGCGGAGCGGGAACTAATTCCCAAGTAAAATCGTGACGGTTAAATCCGTAAAAAATTATAAAAATAAAAGTTAAAATAATTTGGCGTAATATATGAGGTCGATGGCTTACATCTCATTAAGTCTTCTTTCTTCTCGCCAGGTGAGGTATTGGGGCGAGTGTGAGGGGATCTGGAGGCCGACTCGCCCGAAGCGGGAACTAATTCCCAAGTAAAATCGTGACGCTTAAATCTGTAAAAAATTATAAAAATAAAAGTTTAAATATTTTCGCGTAACATATATCAGGTCGATGGCTTTCATTTTATATAATCTTCGTTCTTTCCGCCAGGTGAGGTATTGGAGCGAGTGTGAGGGGATATGGAGGCCGACTCGCCCGGAGCGGGAACTAATTCTCAAGTAAAATCGTGACCCTTATATCCGTAAAATATTATAAAAATAAAAGTTAAAATATTTTTGTGTAACATATATGAGATCGATGGCTAAAATCTTATATCGTCTTCGTTCTTCCCACCAGGTGAGGTATTGGGGCGAGTGTGAGGGGATATGGAGGCCGACTCGCCCGGAGCGGGAAATAATTCTCATGTAAAATCGTGACGCTTATATCCGTAAAAAATTATAAAAATAAATGTTAAAACATTTTCGCGTAACAAATATGAGGCCGATGGCTTTCGTCTATATCATCTTTGTTGTTCCCGCCAGGTAAGGTATTGGGGCGTTTGTGAGTGGATGTGGAGGCCGATTCGCCCGAAGCGGGAACTAATTCCCAAGTAAAATCGTGACGTTTAAATCCGTAAAAAGTATAAAAATAAAAGTTAAAATATTTTCCCGTAACATATATGAGGTCGGTGGCTTTCCTCCTATATTGTCTTCGTTCTTCCTGCCAGGTGAGGTATTGGGGCTAGTGTGAGGGGATATGGAGGCCGACTCGCCCGGAGCGGGAACTAATTCCAAAGTAAAATCATGACGCTTAAATCCGTAAAAAATTATAAAAATAAAAGTTAAAATACTTTTGCGTATCATATATGAGGTACATGGCTAAAATCTTAAATACTCTTCGTTCTTCCCGCCAGGTGAGGTATTGGGGCGAGTGTGAGTGAATATGGAGGCCGACTCGCCCGGAGCGGGAACTAATTCCCTAGTAAAATCGTGACGTTTAAATCCTTAAAAAAGTATAAAAATAAAAGTTAAAATATTTTCGCGTAACATATATGAGGTCGGTGTCTTTCGTCTTATATCGTCTTCGTTCTTCCGCCAGGTGAGGTATTGGGGCGAGTGTGAGGGGATATGGAGGCCGACTCGCCCGGAGCGGGAACTAATTCCCAAGTAAAATCGTCACGCTTAAATCCGTAAAAAAAATATAAAAATAAAAGTTAAAATAATTTGGCGTAACGTAGGTGAGGTCGATGCCTTTCATCTCATATAGTCTTCGTTCTTCCCGCCAGGTGAGGTATTGGGGCGAGTGTGAGGGGATATGGAGGCCGACTCGCCCGGAGCGGGAACTAATTCCCAACTAAAATCGTGACGCTTAAATCTGTAAAAAATTATAAAAATAAAAGTTAAAATATTTTCGCGTAACATATATGAGGCCGATAGCTTTCATTTTATATAATCTTCGTTCTTCCCGCCAGGTGAGATATTGGAGCGAGTGTGAGGGGATATGGAGGCCGACTCGCCCGGAGCGGGAACTAATTCCCAAGTAAAATCATGACGCTTAAATCCGCAAAAAATTATAAAAATAAATTTAAGATATTTTTGCGTAACATATACGAGGTCGATGGGTAAAATCTTATATCCTATTCGTTCTTCCCGCCAGGTGAGGTATTGGCGCGAGCCTGAGGGGATATGGAGGCCGACTCGCCCAGAGCGGGAACTACTTCGCAACAAAAATCATGGCGCTTAAATCCGTAAAAAAAATATAAAAATAAAAGTTAAAGTATTTTCGCGTAACATATATGAGGTCGATGGCTTTCATCTTATATATTCTTCGTTCTTCTCGCCAGGTGAGGTATTGGGGCGAGTGTGAGGGGATATGGAGGCCGACTCGCCCGGAGCGGGAACTAATTCTCAAGTAAAATCGTGACGCTTGAATCTGTAAAAAATTATAAAAATAAAAGTTTAAATATTTTCGCGTAACATATATGAGGTCGATGGATAAAATCTTATATCGTCTTCGTTCTTCTCGCCAGGTGAGGTATTGGGGCGAGTGTGAGGGGATATGGAAGCCGACTCGCCCGGAGCGGGAACTAATTCTCAAGTAAAATCGTGACGCTTAAATCCGTAAAAAGTTATAAAAGTAAATATAAAATATTTTTGCGTAACATATATGAGGTCGATGGCTAAAATCTTATATCGTCTTCGTTCTTCCCGCCAGGTGAGATATTGGGGCGGGTGTGAGGGGATATGGAGGCCGACTCGCCCGAATCGGGAACTAATTCCCAAGTGAAATCGTGACGTTTAAATCCGTAAAAAAGAATAAAAATAAAAGTTAAAATATTTTCGCGTAACATATATGAGGTCGTTGTCTTTCGTCTTATATCGTCTTCGTTCTTCCCGCCAGGGGAGGTATTGGGGCGAGTGTGGGGGGATATGGAGGCCGACTCGCCCGGAGCGGGAACTAATTCCCAAGTAAAATCGTGACGGTTAAATCCGTAAAAAAACTATAAAAATAAAAGTTAAAATAATTTAACGTAATATATGAGGTCGATGGCTTACATCTCATTAAGTCTTCGTTCTTCTCGCCAGGTGAGGTATTGGGGCGAGTGTGCGCGGATCTGGAGGCCGACTCGCCCGGAGCGGGAAGTAATTCCCAAGTAAAATCGTGACGCTTGAATCTGTAAAAAATTATAAAAATAAAAGTTTAAATATTTTCGCGTAACATATATGAGGTCGATGGCTTTCATTTTATATAATCTTCGTTCTTTCCGCCAGGTGAGGTATTGGAGCGAGTGTGAGGGGATATGGAGGCCCACTCCCCGGAGCGGGAACTAATTCTCATGTAAAATCGTGACCCTTATATCCGTAAAATATTATAAAAATAAAAGTTAAAATATTTTTGTGTAACATATATGAGGTCGATGGCTAAAATCTTATATCGTCTTCGTTCTTCCCGCCAGGTGAGGTATTGGGGCGAGTGTGAGGGGATTAGGAGGCCGACTCTCCCGGAGCGGGAAATAATTCTCAAGAAAAATCGTGACGCTTATATCCGTAAAAAATTATAAAAATAAATGTTAAAATATTTTCGCGTAACATATATGAGGTCGATGGCTTTCATCTTATATATTCTTCGTTCTTCTCGCCAGGTGAGGTATTGGGGCGAGTGTGAGGGGATATGGAGGCCGACTCCCCGGAGCGGGAACTAATTCTCAAGTAGAATCGTGACGTTTAATACCGTAAAAAATTATGAAAGTAAATTTAAAATATTTTTGCGTAACATATATGAGGTCGATGGCTAAAATCTTATATCGTCTTCGTTCTTCCCGCCAGGTGAGGTATTAGGGCGAGTGTGAGGGGATATGGAGGCCGACTCGCCCGGAGCGGGAACTATTTCCCAAGAAAAATCGTGACGTTTAAATCCGTAAAAAAGTATAAAAATAAAAGTTAAAATATTTTCGCGTAACAAATATGAGGTCGATGGTTTTCATCTTATATAGTCTCCGTTCTTCCCGCCAGGTGAGATACTGGGGCGAGTGTGAGGGGATATGGAGGCCGACTCGCCCGGAGCGGGAACTAATTCTCAAGTAAAATCGTGACGCTTAAATCCGTAAAAAATTATAAAAGTAAATTTAAAATATTTTTGCGTAACATATATGAGCTCGATGGCTAAAATCTTATATCGTCTTCGTTCTTTCCGCCAGGTGAGGTATTGGGGCGAGTGTGAGGGAATATGGAGGCCGACTCTCCCGGAGCGGGAACTAATTCCCAGTTAAAATCATGACGCTTAAATCCGTAAAAAATTATAAAAATAAAAGTTAAAATACTTTCGCCTATCATATATGAGGTCGATAGCTAAAATCTTATATCGACTTCGTTCTTCCTGCCAGGTGAGGTATTGCTGCGAGTGTGAGGGGATATGGAGGCCGACTCGCCCGGAGCGGGGACTACTTCCCCAGGAAAATCGTGACGCTTAAATCCGTAAAAAATTATAAAAATAAAAGTTAAAATATTTTCGCGTAGCATATATGAGATCGGTGGATTTCCTTTTATATCGTCTTCGTTCTTCCCGCCATGTGATTTATTGGGGCGAGTGTGAGGGGATATGGAGGCCGACTCGCCCGAAGCGGGAACTAATTCCCAAATAAAATCATGACGCTTAAATCCGTAAAAAATTATAAAAATAAAAGTTAAAATACTTTTGCTTATCATATATGAGGTACATGGCTAAAATCTTAAATACTCTTCGTTCTTCCCGCCAGGTGAGGTATTGGGGCGAGTGTGAGTGAATATGGAGGCCGACTTGCCCGGAGCGGGAACTAATTCCATAGTAAAATCGTGACGTTTAAATCCTTAAAAAAGTATAAAAATAAAAGTTAAAATAATTTGGCGTAACGTAGGTGAGGTCGATTCCTTTCATCTCATATAGTCTTCGTTCTTCCCGCCAGGTGAGGTATTGGGGCGAGTGTGAGGGGATATGGAGGCCGACTCGCCCGGAGCGGGAACTAATTCCCAACTAAAATCGTGACGCTTAAATCTGTAAAAAATTATAAAAATAAAAGTTAAAATATTTTCGCGTAACATATATGAGGCCGATGGCTTTTATTTTATATAATCTTCGTTCTTCCCGCCAGGTGAGGTATTGGAGCGAGTGTGAGGGGATATGGAGGCCGACTCGCCCGGAGCGGGAACCAATTCCCAAGTAAAATCATGACGCTTAAATCCGCAAAAAATTATAAAAATAAATTTAAGATATTTTTCCGTAACATATACGAGGTCGATGGCTAAAATCTTATATCCTCTTCGTTCTTCCCGCCAGGTGAGGTATTGGAGCGAGTGTCAGGGGATATGGAGGCCGACTCGCCCAGAGCGGGAACTACTTCCCAACAAAAATCATGACGCTTAAATCCGTAAAAAATTATAAAAATAAAAGTTAAAGTATTTTCGCGTAACATATATGAGGTCGATGGCTAAAATCTTATATCGTCTTCGTTCTTCCCGCCAGGTGAGGTATTGGGGCGAGTGTGAGGGGATATGGAAGCCGACTCGCCCGGAGCGGGAACTAATTCTCAAGTAGAATCGTGACGCTTAAATCCGTAAAAAATTCTAAAAGTAAATTTAAAAAATTTTTCCGTAACATATATGAGGTCGATGGCTAAAATCTTATATCGTCTTCGTTCTTCCCGCCAGGTGAGGTATTGGGGCGAGTGTGAGGGGATATGGAGGCCGACTCGCCCGAATCGGGAACTAATTCTCAAATAATATCGTGACGCTTAAATCCGTAAAAATTTATAAAAGTAAATTTAAAATATTTTTGCGTAACATATATAAGGTCGATGGCTTAAATCTTATATCGTCTTCGTTCTTCCCGCCAGGTGAGGTATTGGGGCGAGTGTGAGGGGATATGGAGGCCGACTCGCCCGAATCGGGAACTAATTCTCAAGTAATATCGTGACGCTTAAATCCGTAAAAAATTATAAAAGTAAATTTAAAATATTTTTGCGTAACATATATGAGGTCGATGGCTAAAATCTTATATAGTCTCCGTTCTTCCCCCCAGGTGAGATATTGGGGCGAGTGTGAGGTGATATCGAGGCCGACTCGCCCGAATCGGGAACTAATTCCCAAGTAAAATCGTGACGTTTAAATCCGTAAAAAAGAATAAAAATAAAAGTTAAAATATTTTCCCGTAACATATATGAGGTCGGTGTCTTTCGTCTTATATCGTCTTCGTTCTTCCCGCCAGATGAGGTATTGGGGCTAGTGTGAGGGGATATGGAGGCCGACTCGCCCGGAGCGGGAACTAATTCCCAAGTAAAATCATGACGCTTAAATCCGTAAAAAATTATAAAAATAAAAGTTAAAATACTTTTGCTTATCATATATGAGGTACATGGCTAAAATCTTAAATACTCTTCGTTCTTCCCGCCAGGTGAGGTATTGGGGCGAGTGTGAGTGAATATGGAGGCCGACTTGCCCGGAGCGGGAACTAATTCCATAGTAAAATCGTGACGTTTAAATCCTTAAAAAAGTATAAAAATAAAAGTTAAAATAATTTGGCGTAACGTAGGTGAGGTCGATTCCTTTCATCTCATATAGTCTTCGTTCTTCCCGCCAGGTGATGTATTGGGGCGAGTGTGAGGGGATATGGAGGCCGACTCGCCCGGAGCGGGAACTAATTCCCAACTAAAATCGTGACGCTTAAATCTGTAAAAAATTATAAAAATAAAAGTTAAAATATTTTCGCGTAACATATATGAGGCCGATGGCTTTTATTTTATATAATCTTCGTTCTTCCAGCCAGGTGAGGTATTGGAGCGAGTGTGAGGGGATATGGAGGCCGACTCGCCCGGAGCGGGAACCAATTCCCAAGTAAAATCATGACGCTTAAATCCGCAAAAAATTATAAAAATAAATTTAAGATATTTTTCCGTAACATATACGAGGTCGATGGCTAAAATCCTATATCCTCTTCGTTCTTCCCGCCAGGTGAGGTATTGGAGCGAGTGTGAGGGGATATGGAGGCCGACTCGCCCAGAGCGGGAACTACTTCCCAACAAAAATCATGACGCTTAAATCCGTAAAAAATTATAAAAATAAAAGTTAAAATACTTTTGCGTATCATATATGAGGTACATGGCTAAAATCTTAAATACTCTTCGTTCTTCCCGCCAGGTGAGATATTGGGGCGAGTGTGAGGTGATATCGAGGCCGACTCGCCCGAATCGGGAACTAATTCCCAAGTAAAATCGTGACGTTTAAATCCGTAAAAAAGAATAAAAATAAAAGTTAAAATATTTTCGCGTAACATATATGAGGTCGTTGTCTTTCGTCTTATATCGTCTTCGTTCTTCCCGCCAGGGAAGGTATTGGGGCGAGTGTGGGGGGATATGGAGGCCGACTCGCGCGGAGCGGGAACTAATTCCCAAGTAAAATCGTGACGGTTAATTCCGTAAAAAATTATAAAAATAAAAGTTAAAATAATTTGGCGTAATATATGAGGTCGGTGGCTTTCCTCCTATATTGTCTTCGTTCTTCCCGCCAGGTGAGGTATTGGGGCTAGTGTGAGGGGATATGGAGGCCGACTCGCCCGGAGCGGGAACTAATTCCAAAGTAAAATCATGACGCTTAAATCCGTAAAAAATTATAAAAATAAAAGTTAAAATACTTTTGCGTATCATATATGAGGTACATGGCTAAAATCTTAAATACTCTTCGTTCTTCCCGCCAGGTGAGATATTGGGGCGAGTGTGAGGTGATATCGAGGCCGACTCGCCCGAATCGGGAACTAATTCCCAAGTAAAATCGTGACGTTTAAATCCGTAAAAAAGAATAAAAATAAAAGTTAAAATATTTTCGCGTAACATATATGAGGTCGTTGTCTTTCGTCTTATATCGTCTTCGTTCTTCCCGCCAGGGAAGGTATTGGGGCGAGTGTGGGGGGATATGGAGGCCGACTCGCGCGGAGCGGGAACTAATTCCCAAGTAAAATCGTGACGGTTAATTCCGTAAAAAATTATAAAAATAAAAGTTAAAATAATTTGGCGTAATATATGAGGTCGATGCCTTACATCTCATTAAGTCTTCGTTCTTCTCGCCAGGTGAGGTATTGGGGCGAGTGTGAGGGGATCTGGAGGCCGACTCGCCCGAAGCGGGAACTAATTCCCAAGTAAAATCGTGACGCTTAAATCTGTAAAAAATTATAAAAATAAAAGTTTAAATATTTTCGCGTAACATATATCAGGTCGATGGCTTTCATTTTATATAATCTTCGTTCTTTCCGCCAGGTGAGGTATTGGAGCGAGTGTGAGGGGATATGGAGGCCGACTCGCCCGGAGCGGGAACTAATTCTCAAGTAAAATCGTGACCCTTATATCCGTAAAATATTATAAAAATAAAAGTTAAAATATTTTTGTGTAACATATATGAGGTCGATGGCTAAAATCTTATATCGTCTTCGTTCTTCCCACCAGGTGAGGTATTGGGGCGAGTGTGAGGGGATATGGAGGCCGACTCGCCCGGAGCGGGAAATAATTCTCATGTAAAATCGTGACGCTTATATCCGTAAAAAATTATAAAAATAAATGTTAAAACATTTTCGCGCAACAAATATGAGGTCGATGGCTTTCGTCTATATCATCTTTGTTCTTCCCGCCAGGTAAGGTATTGGGGCGTTTGTGAGTGGATGTGGAGGCCGATTCGCCCGAAGCGGGAACTAATTCCCAAGTAAAATCGTGACGTTTAAATCCGTAAAAAGTATAAAAATAAAAGTTAAAATATTTTCCCGTAACATATATGAGGTCGGTGGCTTTCCTCCTATATTGTCTTCGTTCTTCCTGCCAGGTGAGGTATTGGGGCTAGTGTGAGGGGATATGGAGGCCGACTCGCCCGGAGCGGGAACTAATTCCAAACTAAAATCATGACGCTTAAATCCGTAAAAAATTATAAAAATAAAAGTTAAAATACTTTTGCGTATCATATATGAGGTACATGGCTAAAATCTTAAATACTCTTCGTTCTTCCCGCCAGGTGAGGTATTGGGGCGAGTGTGAATGAATATGGAGGCCGACTCGCCCGGAGCGGGAACTAATTCCCTAGTAAAATCGTGACGTTTAAATCCTTAAAAAAGTATAAAAATAAAACTTAAAATATTTTCGCGTAACATATATGAGGTCGGTGTCTTTCGTCTTATATCGTCTTCGTTCTTCCGCCAGGTGAGGTATTGGGGCGAGTGTGGGGGGATATGGAGGCCGACTCGCCCGGAGCGGGAACTAATTCCCAAGTAAAATCGTCACGCTTAAATCCGTAAAAAAAATATAAAAATAAAAGTTAAAATAATTTGGCGTAACGTAGGTGAGGTCGATGCCTTTCATCTCATATAGTCTTCGTTCTTCCCGCCAGGTGAGGTATTGGGGCGAGTGTGAGGGGATATGGAGGCCGACTCGCCCGGAGCCTGAACTAATTCCCAAGTAAAATCGTGACGCTTAAATCTGTAAAAAATTATAAAAATAAAAGTTAAAATATTTTCGCGTAACATATATGAGGCCGATAGCTTTCATTTTATATAATCTTCGTTCTTCCCGCCAGGTGAGATATTGGAGCGAGTGTGAGGGGATATGGAGGCCGACTCGCCCGGAGCGGGAACTAATTCCCAAGTAAAATCATGACGCTTAAATCCGCAAAAAAATATAAAAATAAAAGTTAAAGTATTTTTGCGTAACATATACGAGGTCGATGGGTAAAATCTTATATCCTATTCGTTCTTCCCGCCAGGTGAGGTATTGGCGCGAGCCTGAGGGGATATGGAGGCCGACTCGCCCAGAGCGGGAACTACTTCGCAACAAAAATCATGGCGCTTAAATCCGTAAAAAAATATAAAAATAAAAGTTAAAGTATTTTCGCGTAACATATATGAGGTCGATGGCTAATATCTTATATCGTCTTCGTTCTTCCCGCCAGGTGAGGTATTGGGGCGAGTGTCAGGGGATATGGAAGCCGACTCGTCCGGAGCGGGAACTAATTCTCAAGTAAAATCGTGACGCTTAAATCCGTAAAAAATTATAAAAGTAAATTTAAAATATTTTTGCGTAACATATATGAGGTCGATGGCTAAAATCTTATATAGTCTCCGTTCTTCCCCCCAGGTGAGATATTGGGGCGAGTGTGAGGGGATATGGAGGCCGACTTGTCCGAATCGGGAACTAATTATCAAGTAATATCGTGACGCTTAAATCCGTAAAAAATTTTAAAAGTAAATTTAAAATATTTTTGCGTAACATATATGAGGTCGATGGATAAAATCTTATAACGTCTTCGTTCTTCGCGCCAGGTGAGGTATTGGGGCGAGTGTGAGGGGATATGGAGGCCGACTCGCCCGGAGCGGGAACTAATTCTCAAGTAAAATCGTGACGCTTAAATCCGTAAAAAGTTATAAAAGTAAATATAAAATATTTTTGCGTAACATATATGAGGTCGATGGCTAAAATCTTATATCGTCTTCGTTCTTCCCGCCAGGTGAGATATTGGGGCGAGTGTGAGGGGATATGGAGGCCGACTCGCCCGAATCGGGAACAAATTCTCAGGTAATATCGTGACGCTTAAATCCGTAAAAAATTATAAAAGTAAATTTAAAATATTTTTGCGTAACATATATAAGGTCGATGGCTTAAATCTTATATAGTCTTCGTTCTTCCCGCCAGGTGAGGTATTGGAGCGAGTGTGAGGGGATATGGAGGCCGACTCGTCCGAATCGGGAACTAATTCTCAAGTAATATCGTGACGCTTAAATCCGTAAAAAATTCTAAAAGTAAATTTAAAATATATTTGCGTAACATATATGAGGTCGATGGATAAAATCTTATATCGTCTTCGTTCTTCTCGCCAGGTGAGGTATTGGGGCGAGTGTGAGGGGATATGGAAGCCGACTCGCCCGGAGCGGGAACTAATTCTCAAGTAAAATCGTGACGCTTAAATCCGTAAAAAGTTATAAAAGTAAATATAAAATATTTTTGCGTAACATATATGAGGTCGATGGCTAAAATCTTATATCGTCTTCGTTCTTCCCGCCAGGTGAGATATTGGGGCGGGTGTGAGGGGATATGGAGGCCGACTCGCCCGAATCGGGAACAAATTCTCAAGTAATATCGTGACGCTTAAATCACTAAAAAATTATAAAAGTAAATTTAAAATATTTTTGCGTAACATATAAAAGGTCGATGGCTTAAATCTTATATCGTCTCCGTTCTTCCCCCCAGGTGAGATATTGGGGCGAGTGTGAGGGGATATGGAGGCCGACTCGCCCGAATCGGGAACTAATTCCCAAGTGAAATCGTGACGTTTAAATCCGTAAAAAAGAATAAAAATAAAAGTTAAAATATTTTCGCGTAACATATATGAGGTCGTTGTCTTTCGTCTTATATCGTCTTCGTTCTTCCCGCCAGGGGAGGTATTGGGGCGAGTGTGGGGGGATATGGAGGCCGACTCGCCCGGAGCGGGAACTAATTCCCAAGTAAAATCGTGACGGTTAAATCCGTAAAAAAACTATAAAAATAAAAGTTAAAATAATTTAACGTAATATATGAGGTCGATGGCTTACATCTCATTAAGTCTTCGTTCTTCTCGCCAGGTGAGGTATTGGGGCGAGTGTGCGCGGATCTGGAGGCCGACTCGCCCGGAGCGGGAAGTAATTCCCAAGTAAAATCGTGACGCTTGAATCTGTAAAAAATTATAAAAATAAAAGTTTAAATATTTTCGCGTAACATATATGAGGTCGATGGCTTTCATTTCATATAATCTTCGTTCTTTCCGCCAGGTGAGGTATTGGAGCGAGTGTGAGGGGATATGGAGGCCCACTCCCCGGAGCGGGAACTAATTCTCATGTAAAATCGTGACCCTTATATCCGTAAAATATTATAAAAATAAAAGTTAAAATATTTTTGTGTAACATATATGAGGTCGATGGCTAAAATCTTATATCGTCTTCGTTCTTCCCGCCAGGTGAGGTATTGGGGCGAGTGTGAGGGGATTAGGAGGCCGACTCACCCGGAGCGGGAAATAATTCTCAAGAAAAATCGTGACGCTTATATCCGTAAAAAATTATAAAAATAAATGTTAAAATATTTTCGCGTAACATATATGAGGTCGATGGCTTTCATCTTATATATTCTTCGTTCTTCTCGCCAGGTGAGGTATTGGGGCGAGTGTGAGGGGATATGGAGGCCGACTCCCCGGAGCGGGAACTAATTCTCAAGTAGAATCGTGACGTTTAATACCGTAAAAAATTATGAAAGTAAATTTAAAATATTTTTGCGTAACATATATGAGGTCGATGGCTAAAATCTTATATCGTCTTCGTTCTTCCCGCCAGGTGAGGTATTAGGGCGAGTGTGAGGGGATATGGAGGCCGACTCGCCCGGAGCGGGAACTATTTCCCAAGAAAAATCGTGACGTTTAAATCCGTAAAAAAGTATAAAAATAAAAGTTAAAATATTTTCGCGTAACAAATATGAGGTCGATGGTTTTCATCTTATATAGTCTCCGTTCTTCCCGCCAGGTGAGATACTGGGGCGAGTGTGAGGGGATATGGAGGCCGACTCGCCCGGAGCGGGAACTAATTCTCAAGTAAAATCGTGACGCTTAAATCCGTAAAAAATTATAAAAGTAAATTTAAAATATTTTTGCGTAACATATATGAGCTCGATGGCTAAAATCTTATATCGTCTTCGTTCTTTCCGCCAGGTGAGGTATTGGGGCGAGTGTGAGGGAATATGGAGGCCGACTCTCCCGGAGCGGGAACTAATTCCCAGTTAAAATCATGACGCTTAAATCCGTAAAAAATTATAAAAATAAAAGTTAAAATACCTTCGCCTATCATATATGAGGTCGATAGCTAAAATCTTATATCGACTTCGTTCTTCCTGCCAGGTGAGGTATTGCTGCGAGTGTGAGGGGATATGGAGGCCGACTCGCCCGGAGCGGGGACTACTTCCCCAGGAAAATCGTGACGCTTAAATCCGTAAAAAATTATAAAAATAAAAGTTAAAATATTTTCGCGTAGCATATATGAGATCGGTGGATTTCCTTTTATATCGTCTTCGTTCTTCCCGCCATGTGATTTATTGGGGCGAGTGTGAGGGGATATGGAGGCCGACTCGCCCGGAGCGGGAACTAATTCCCAAATAAAATCATGACGTTTAAATCCGTAAAAAAGTATAAAAATAAAAGTTAAAATATTTTCCCGTAACATATATGAGGTCGGTGTCTTTCGTCTTATATCGTCTTCGTTCTTCCCGCCAGGTGAGGTATTGGGGCTAGTGTGAGAGGATATGGAGGCCGACTCGCCCGGAGCGGGAACTAATTCCCAAGTAAAATCATGACGCTTAAATCCGTAAAAAATTATAAAAATAAAAGTTAAAATACTTTTGCTTATCATATATGAGGTACATGGCTAAAATCTTAAATACTCTTCGTTCTGCCCGCCAGGTGAGGTATTAGGGCGAGTGTGAGTGAATATGGAGGCCGACTTGCCCGGAGCGGGAACTAATTCCATAGTAAAATCGTGACGTTTAAATCCTTAAAAAAGTATAAAAATAAAAGTTAAAATAATTTGGCGTAACGTAGGTGAGGTCGATTCCTTTCATCTCATATAGTCTTCGTTCTTCCCGCCAGGTGAGGTATTGGGGCGAATGTGAGGGGATATGGAGGCCGACTCGCCCGGAGCGGGAACTAATTCCCAACTAAAATCGTGACGCTTAAATCTGTAAAAAATTATAAAAATAAAAGTTAAAATATTTTCGCGTAACATATATGAGGCCGATGGCTTTTATTTTATATAATCTTCGTTCTTCCCGCCAGGTGAGGTATTGGAGCGAGTGTGAGGGGATATGGAGGCCGACTCGCCCGGAGCGGGAACCAATTCCCAAGTAAAATCATGACGCTTAAATCCGCAAAAAATTATAAAAATAAATTTAAGATATTTTTCCGTAACATATACGAGGTCGATGGCTAAAATCTTATATCCTCTTCGTTCTTCCCGCCAGGTGAGGTATTGGAGCGAGTGTGAGGGGATATGGAGGCCGACTCGCCCAGAGCGGGAACTACTTCCCAACAAAAATCATGACGCTTAAATCCGTAAAAAATTATAAAAATAAAAGTTAAAGTATTTTCGCGTAACATATATGAGGTCGATGGCTAAAATCTTATATCGTCTTCGTTCTTCCCGCCAGGTGAGGTATTGGGGCGAGTGTGAGGGGATATGGAAGCCGACTCGCCCGGAGCGGGAACTAATTCTCAAGTAGAATCGTGACGCTTAAATCCGTAAAAAATTCTAAAAGTAAATTTAAAAAATTTTTCCGTAACATATATGAGGTCGATGGCTAAAATCTTATATCGTCTTCGTTCTTCCCGCCAGGTGAGGTATTGGGGCGAGTGTGAGGGGATATGGAGGCCGACTCGCCCGAATCGGGAACTAATTCTCAAATAATATCGTGACGCTTAAATCCGTAAAAAATTATAAAAGTAAATTTAAAATATTTTTGCGTAACATATATAAGGTCGATGGCTTAAATCTTATATCGTCTTCGTTCTTCCCGCCAGGTGAGGTATTGGGGCGAGTGTGAGGGGATATGGAGGCCGACTCGCCCGGAGCGGGAACTAATTCTCAAGTAAAATCGTGACGCTTAAATCCGTAAAAAATTATAAAAGTAAATTTAAAATATTTTTGCGTCACATATATGAGGTCGATGGCTAAAATCTTATATAGTCTCCGTTCTTCCCCCCAGGTGAGATATTGGGGCGAGTGTGAGGGGATATGGAGGCCGACTCGCCCGAATCGGGAACTAATTCTCAAGTAATATCGTGACGCTTAAATCCGTAAAAAATTATAAAAGTAAATTTAAAATATTTTTGCGTAACATATATGAGGTCGATGGCTAAAATCTTATATAGTCTCCGTTCTTCCCCCCAGGTGAGATATTGGGGCGAGTGTGAGGTGATATCGAGGCCGACTCGCCCGAATCGGGAACTAATTCCCAAGTAAAATCGTGACGTTTAAATCCGTAAAAAAGAATAAAAATAAAAGTTAAAATATTTTCGCGTAACATATATGAGGTCGTTGTCTTTCGTCTTATATCGTCTTCGTTCTTCCCGCCAGGGAAGGTATTGGGGCGAGTGTGGGGGGATATGGAGGCCGACTCGCCCGAAGCGGGAACTAATTCCCAAGTAAAATCGTGACGCTTAAATCTGTAAAAAATTATAAAAATAAAAGTTTAAATATTTTCGCGTAACATATATCAGGTCGATGGCTTTCATTTTATATAATCTTCGTTCTTTCCGCCAGGTGAGGTATTGGAGCGAGTGTGAGGGGATATGGAGGCCGACTCGCCCGGAGCGGGAACTAATTCTCAAGTAAAATCGTGACCCTTATATCCGTAAAATATTATAAAAATAAAAGTTAAAATATTTTTGTGTAACATATATGAGGTCGATGGCTAAAATCTTATATCGTCTTCGTTCTTCCCGCCAGGTGAGGTATTGGGGCGAGTGTGAGGGGATATGGAGGCCGACTCGCCCGGAGCGGGAAATAATTCTCATGTAAAATCGTGACGCTTATATCCGTAAAAAATTATAAAAATAAATGTTAAAACATTTTCGCGTAACAAATATGAGGTCGATGGCTTTCGTCTATATCATCTTTGTTCTTCCCGCCAGGTAAGGTATTGGGGCGTTTGTGAGTGGATGTGGAGGCCGATTCGCCCGAAGCGGGAACTAATTCCCAAGTAAAATCGTGACGTTTAAATCCGTAAAAAGTATAAAAATAAAAGTTAAAATATTTTCGCGTAACATATATGAGGTCGGTGGCTTTCCTCCTATATTGTCTTCGTTCTTCCCGCCAGGTGAGGTATTGGGGCTAGTGTGAGGGGATATGGAGGCCGACTCGCCCGGAGCGGGAACTAATTCCAAAGTAAAATCATGACGCTTAAATCCGTAAAAAATTATAAAAATAAAAGTTAAAATACTTTTGCGTATCATATATGAGGTACATGGCTAAAATCTTAAATACTCTTCGTTCTTCCCGCCAGGTGAGATATTGGGGCGAGTGTGAGGTGATATCGAGGCCGACTCGCCCGAATCGGGAACTAATTCCCAAGTAAAATCGTGACGTTTAAATCCGTAAAAAAGAATAAAAATAAAAGTTAAAATATTTTCGCGTAACATATATGAGGTCGTTGTCTTTCGTCTTATATCGTCTTCGTTCTTCCCGCCAGGGAAGGTATTGGGGCGAGTGTGGGGGGATATGGAGGCCGACTCGCGCGGAGCGGGAACTAATTCCCAAGTAAAATCGTGACGGTTAAATCCGTAAAAAATTATAAAAATAAAAGTTAAAATAATTTGGCGTAATATATGAGGTCGATGGCTTACATCTCATTAAGTCTTCGTTCTTCTCGCCAGGTGAGGTATTGGGGCGAGTGTGAGGGGATCTGGAGGCCGACTCGCCCGAAGCGGGAACTAATTCCCAAGTAAAATCGTGACGCTTAAATCTGTAAAAAATTATAAAAATAAAAGTTTAAATATTTTCGCGTAACATATATCAGGTCGATGGCTTTCATTTTATATAATCTTCGTTCTTTCCGCCAGGTGAGGTATTGGAGCGAGTGTGAGGGGATATGGAGGCCGACTCGCCCGGAGCGGGAACTAATTCTCAAGTAAAATCGTGACCCTTATATCCGTAAAATATTATAAAAATAAAAGTTAAAATATTTTTGTGTAACATATATGAGGTCGATGGCTAAAATCTTATATCGTCTTCGTTCTTCCCACCAGGTGAGGTATTGGGGCGAGTGTGAGGGGATATGGAGGCCGACTCGCCCGGAGCGGGAAATAATTCTCATGTAAAATCGTGACGCTTATATCCGTAAAAAATTATAAAAATAAATGTTAAAACATTTTCGCGTAACAAATATGAGGTCGATGGCTTTCGTCTATATCATCTTTGTTCTTCCCGCCAGGTAAGGTATTGGGGCGTTTGTGAGTGGATGTGGAGGCCGATTCGCCCGAAGCGGGAACTAATTCCCAAGTAAAATCGTGACGTTTAAATCCGTAAAAAGTATAAAAATAAAAGTTAAAATATTTTCCCGTAACATATATGAGGTCGGTGGCTTTCCTCCTATATTGTCTTCGTTCTTCCTGCCAGGTGAGGTATTGGGGCTAGTGTGAGGGGATATGGAGGCCGACTCGCCCGGAGCGGGAACTAATTCCAAAGTAAAATCATGACGCTTAAATCCGTAAAAAATTATAAAAATAAAAGTTAAAATACTTTTGCGTATCATATATGAGGTACATGGCTAAAATCTTAAATACTCTTCGTTCTTCCCGCCAGGTGAGGTATTGGGGCGAGTGTGAATGAATATGGAGGCCGACTCGCCCGGAGCGGGAACTAATTCCCTAGTAAAATCGTGACGTTTAAATCCTTAAAAAAGTATAAAAATAAAAGTTAAAATATTTTCGCGTAACATATATGAGGTCGGTGTCTTTCGTCTTATATCGTCTTCGTTCTTCCGCCAGGTGAGGTATTGGGGCGAGTGTGGGGGGATATGGAGGCCGACTCGCCCGGAGCGGGAACTAATTCCCAAGTAAAATCGTCACGCTTAAATCCGTAAAAAAAATATAAAAATAAAAGTTAAAATAATTTGGCGTAACGTAGGTGAGGTCGATGCCTTTCATCTCATATAGTCTTCGTTCTTCCCGCCAGGTGAGGTATTGGGGCGAGTGTGAGGGGATATGGAGGCCGACTCGCCCGGAGCGGGAACTAATTCCCAAGTAAAATCGTGACGCTTAAATCTGTAAAAAATTATAAAAATAAAAGTTAAAATATTTTCGCGTAACATATATGAGGCCGATAGCTTTCATTTTATATAATCTTCGTTCTTCCCGCCAGGTGAGATATTGGAGCGAGTGTGAGGGGATATGGAGGCCGACTCGCCCGGAGCGGGAACTAATTCCCAAGTAAAATCATGACGCTTAAATCCGCAAAAAATTATAAAAATAAATTTAAGATATTTTTGCGTAACATATACGAGGTCGATGGGTAAAATCTTATATCCTATTCGTTCTTCCCGCCAGGTGAGGTATTGGCGCGAGCCTGAGGGGATATGGAGGCCGACTCGCCCAGAGCGGGAACTACTTCGCAACAAAAATCATGGCGCTTAAATCCGTAAAAAAATATAAAAATAAAAGTTAAAGTATTTTCGCGTAACATATATGAGGTCGATGGCTAAAATCTTATATCGTCTTCGTTCTTCCCGCCAGGTGAGGTATTGGGGCGAGTGTGAGGGGATATGGAAGCCGACTCGTCCGGAGCGGGAACTAATTCTCAAGTAAAATCGTGACGCTTAAATCCGTAAAAAATTCTAAAAGTAAATTTAAAATATTTTTGCGTAACATATATGAGGTCGATGGCTAAAATCTTATATCGTCTTCGTTCTTCCCGCCAGGTGAGGTATTGGGGCGAGTGTGAGGGGATATGGAGGCCGACTCGCCCGGAGCGGGAATTAATTCTCAAGTAAAATCGTGACGCTTAAATCCGTAAAAAAATTATAAAAGTAAATTTAAAATATTTTTGCGTAACATATATGAGGTCGATGGCTAAAATCTTATATAGTCTCCGTTCTTCCCCCCAGGTGAGATATTGGGGCGAGTGTGAGGGGATATGGAGGCCGACTTGTCCGAATCGGGAACTAATTATCAAGTAATATCGTGACGCTTAAATCCGTAAAAAATTCTAAAAGTAAATTTAAAATATTTTTGCGTAACATATATGAGGTCGATGGATAAAATCTTATAACGTCTTCGTTCTTCGCGCCAGGTGAGGTATTGGGGCGAGTGTGAGGGGATATGGAGGCCGACTCGCCCGGAGCGGGAACTAATTCTCAAGTAAAATCGTGACGCTTAAATCCGTAAAAAGTTATAAAAGTAAATATAAAATATTTTTGCGTAACATATATGAGGTCGATGGCTAAAATCTTATATCGTCTTCGTTCTTCCCGCCAGGTGAGATATTGGGGCGAGTGTGAGGGGATATGGAGGCCGACTCGCCCGAATCGGGAACAAATTCTCAAGTAATATCGTGACGCTTAAATCCGTAAAAAATTATAAAAGTAAATTTAAAATATTTTTGCGTAACATATATAAGGTCGATGGCTTAAATCTTATATAGTCTTCGTTCTTCCCGCCAGGTGAGGTATTGGAGCGAGTGTGAGGGGATATGGAGGCCGACTCGTCCGAATCGGGAACTAATTCTCAAGTAATATCGTGACGCTTAAATCCGTAAAAAATTCTAAAAGTAAATTTAAAATATTTTTGCGTAACATATATGAGGTCGATGGATAAAATCTTATATCGTCTTCGTTCTTCTCGCCAGGTGAGGTATTGGGGCGAGTGTGAGGGGATATGGAAGCCGACTCGCCCGGAGCGGGAACTAATTCTCAAGTAAAATCGTGACGCTTAAATCCGTAAAAAGTTATAAAAGTAAATATAAAATATTTTTGCGTAACATATATGAGGTCGATGGCTAAAATCTTATATCGTCTTCGTTCTTCCCGCCAGGTGAGATATTGGGGCGGGTGTGAGGGGATATGGAGGCCGACTCGCCCGAATCGGGAACAAATTCTCAAGTAATATCGTGACGCTTAAATCACTAAAAAATTATAAAAGTAAATTTAAAATATTTTTGCGTAACATATAAAAGGTCGATGGCTTAAATCTTATATCGTCTCCGTTCTTCCCCCCAGGTGAGATATTGGGGCGAGTGTGAGGGGATATGGAGGCCGACTCGCCCGAATCGGGAACTAATTCCCAAGTGAAATCGTGACGTTTAAATCCGTAAAAAAGAATAAAAATAAAAGTTAAAATATTTTCGCGTAACATATATGAGGTCGTTGTCTTTCGTCTTATATCGTCTTCGTTCTTCCCGCCAGGAGAGGTATTGGGGCGAGTGTGGGGGGATATGGAGGCCGACTCGCCCGGAGCGGGAACTAATTCCCAAGTAAAATCGTGACGGTTAAATCCGTAAAAAAACTATAAAAATAAAAGTTAAAATAATTTAACGTAATATATGAGGTCGATGGCTTACATCTCATTAAGTCTTCGTTCTTCTCGCCAGGTGAGGTATTGGGGCGAGTGTGCGCGGATCTGGAGGCCGACTCGCCCGGAGCGGGAAGTAATTCCCAAGTAAAATCGTGACGCTTGAATCTGTAAAAAATTATAAAAATAAAAGTTTAAATATTTTCGCGTAACATATATGAGGTCGATGGCTTTCATTTTATATAATCTTCGTTCTTTCCGCCAGGTGAGGTATTGGAGCGAGTGTGAGGGGATATGGAGGCCCACTCCCCGGAGCGGGAACTAATTCTCATGTAAAATCGTGACCCTTATATCCGTAAAATATTATAAAAATAAAAGTTAAAATATTTTTGTGTAACATATATGAGGTCGATGGCTAAAATCTTATATCGTCTTCGTTCTTCCCGCCAGGTGAGGTATTGGGGCGAGTGTGAGGGGATATGGAGGCCGACTCTCCCGGAGCGGGAAATAATTCTCAAGAAAAATCGTGACGCTTATATCCGTAAAAAATTATAAAAATAAATGTTAAAATATTTTCGCGTAACATATATGAGGTCGATGGCTTTCATCTTATATATTCTTCGTTCTTCTCGCCAGGTGAGGTATTGGGGCGAGTGTGAGGGGATATGGAGGGGGACTCCCCGGAGCGGGAACTAATTCTCAAGTAGAATCGTGACGTTTAATACCGTAAAAAATTATGAAAGTAAATTTAAAATATTTTTGCGTAACATATATGAGGTCGATGGCTAAAATCTTATATCGTCTTCGTTCTTCCCGCCAGGTGAGGTATTAGGGCGAGTGTGAGGGGATATGGAGGCCGACTCGCCCGGAGCGGGAACTATTTCCCAAGAAAAATCGTGACGTTTAAATCCGTAAAAAAGTATAAAAATAAAAGTTAAAATATTTTCGCGTAACAAATATGAGGTCGATGGTTTTCATCTTATATAGTCTCCGTTCTTCCCGCCAGGTGAGATACTGGGGCGAGTGTGAGGGGATATGGAGGCCGACTCGCCCGGAGCGGGAACTAATTCTCAAGTAAAATCGTGACGCTTAAATCCGTAAAAAATTATAAAAGTAAATTTAAAATATTTTTGCGTAACATATATGAGCTCGATGGCTAAAATCTTATATCGTCTTCGTTCTTTCCGCCAGGTGAGGTATTGGGGCGAGTGTGAGGGAATATGGAGGCCGACTCTCCCGGAGCGGAAACTAATTCCCAGTTAAAATCATGACGCTTAAATCCGTAAAAAATTATAAAAATAAAAGTTAAAATACTTTCGCCTATCATATATGAGGTCGATAGCTAAAATCTTATATCGACTTCGTTCTTCCTGCCAGGTGAGGTATTGCTGCGAGTGTGAGGGGATATGGAGGCCGACTCGCCCGGAGCGGGGACTACTTCCCCAGGAAAATCGTGACGCTTAAATCCGTAAAAAATTATAAAAATAAAAGTTAAAATATTTTCGCGTAGCATATATGAGATCGGTGGATTTCCTTTTATATCGTCTTCGTTCTTCCCGCCATGTGATTTATTGGGGCGAGTGTGAGGGGATATGGAGGCCGACTCGCCCGGAGCGGGAACTAATTCCCAAATAAAATCATGACGTTTAAATCCGTAAAAAAGTATAAAAATAAAAGTTAAAATATTTTCCCGTAACATATATGAGGTCGGTGTCTTTCGTCTTATATCGTCTTCGTTCTTCCCGCCAGGTGAGGTATTGGGGCTAGTGTGAGGGGATATGGAGGCCGACTCGCCCGGAGCGGGAACTAATTCCCAAGTAAAATCATGACGCTTAAATCCGTAAAAAATTATAAAAATAAAAGTTAAAATACTTTTGCTTATCATATATGAGGTACATGGCTAAAATCTTAAATACTCTTCGTTCTTCCCGCCAGGTGAGGTATTGGGGCGAGTGTGAGTGAATATGGAGGCCGACTTGCCCGGAGCGGGAACTAATTCCATAGTAAAATCGTGACGTTTAAATCCTTAAAAAAGTATAAAAATAAAAGTTAAAATAATTTGGCGTAACGTAGGTGAGGTCGATTCCTTTCATCTCATATAGTCTTCGTTCTTCCCGCCAGGTGAGGTATTGGGGCGAGTGTGAGGGGATATGGAGGCCGACTCGCCCAGAGCGGGAACTACTTCCCAACAAAAATCATGACGCTTAAATCCGTAAAAAATTATAAAAATAAAAGTTAAAGTATTTTCGCGTAACATATATGAGGTCGATGGCTAAAATCTTATATCGTCTTCGTTCTTCCCGCCAGGTGAGGTATTGGGGCGAGTGTGAGGGGATATGGAAGCCGACTCGCCCGGAGCGGGAACTAATTCTCAAGTAGAATCGTGACGCTTAAATCCGTAAAAAATTCTAAAAGTAAATTTAAAAAATTTTTCCGTAAGATATATGAGGTCGATGGCTAAAATCTTATATCGTCTTCGTTCTTCCCGCCAGGTGAGGTATTGGGGCGAGTGTGAGGGGATATGGAGGCCGACTCGCCCGAATCGGGAACTAATTCTCAAATAATATCGTGACGCTTAAATCCGTAAAAAATTATAAAAGTAAATTTAAAATATTTTTGCGTAACATATATAAGGTCGATGGCTTAAATCTTATATCGTCTTCGTTCTTCCCGCCAGGTGAGGTATTGGGGCGAGTGTGAGGGGATATGGAGGCCGACTCGCCCGGAGCGGGAACTAATTCTCAAGTAAAATCGTGACGCTTAAATCCGTAAAAAATTATAAAAGTAAATTTAAAATATTTTTGCGTCACATATATGAGGTCGATGGCTAAAATCTTATATAGTCTCCGTTCTTCCCCCCAGGTGAGATATTGGGGCGAGTGTGAGGGGATATGGAGGCCGACTCGCCCGAATCGGGAACTAATTCTCAAGTAATATCGTGACGCTTAAATCCGTAAAAAATTATAAAAGTAAATTTAAAATATTTTTGCGTAACATATATGAGGTCGATGGCTAAAATCTTATATAGTCTCCGTTCTTCCCCCCAGGTGAGATATTGGGGCGAGTGTGAGGTGATATCGAGGCCGACTCGCCCGAATCGGGAACTAATTCCCAAGTAAAATCGTGACGTTTAAATCCGTAAAAAAGAATAAAAATAAAAGTTAAAATATTTTCGCGTAACATATATGAGGTCGTTGTCTTTCGTCTTATATCGTCTTCGTTCTTCCCGCCAGGGAAGGTATTGGGGCGAGTGTGGGGGGATATGGAGGCCGACTCGCCCGGAGCGGGAACTAATTCCCAAGTAAAATCGTGACGGTTAAATCCGTAAAAAATTATAAAAATAAAAGTTAAAATAATTTGGCGTAATATATGAGGTCGATGGCTTACATCTCATTAAGTCTTCATTCTTCTCGCCAGGTGAGGTATTGGGGCGAGTGTGAGGGGATCTGGAGGCCGACTCGCCCGAAGCGGGAACTAATTCCCAAGTAAAATCGTGACGCTTAAATCTGTAAAAAATTATAAAAATAAAAGTTTAAATATTTTCGCGTAACATATATCAGGTCGATGGCTTTCATTTTATATAATCTTCGTTCTTTCCGCCAGGTGAGGTATTGGAGCGAGTGTGAGGGGATATGGAGGCCGACTCGCCCGGAGCGGGAACTAATTCTCAAGTAAAATCGTGACCCTTATATCCGTAAAATATTATAAAAATAAAAGTTAAAATATTTTTGTGTAACATATATGAGGTCGATGGCTAAAATCTTATATCGTCTTCGTTCTTCCCGCCAGGTGAGGTATTGGGGCGAGTGTGAGGGGATATGGAGGCCGACTCGCCCGGAGCGGGAAATAATTCTCATGTAAAATCGTGACGCTTATATCCGTAAAAAATTATAAAAATAAATGTTAAAACATTTTCGCGTAACAAATATGAGGTCGATGGCTTTCGTCTATATCATCTTTGTTCTTCCCGCCAGGTAAGGTATTGGGGCGTTTGTGAGTGGATGTGGAGGCCGATTCGCCCGAAGCGGGAACTAATTCCCAAGTAAAATCGTGACGTTTAAATCCGTAAAAAGTATAAAAATAAAAGTTAAAATATTTTCGCGTAACATATATGAGGTCGGTGGCTTTCCTCCTATATTGTCTTCGTTCTTCCCGCCAGGTGAGGTATTGGGGCTAGTGTGAGTGAATATGGAGGCCGACTCGCCCCGAGCGGGAACTAATTCCCTAGTAAAATCGTGACGTTTAAATCCTTAAAAAAGTATAAAAATAAAAGTTAAAATATTTTCGCGTAACATATATGAGGTCGGTGTCTTTCGTCTTATATCGTCTTCGTTCTTCCGCCAGGTGAGGTATTGGGGCGAGTGTGGGGGGATATGGAGGCCGACTCGCCCGGAGCGGGAACTAATTCCCAAGTAAAATCGTCACGCTTAAATCCGTAAAAAAAATATAAAAATAAAAGTTAAAATAATTTGGCGTAACGTAGCTGAGGTCGATGCCTTTCATCTCATATAGTCTTCGTTCTTCCCGCCAGGTGAGGTATTGGGGCGAGTGTGAGGGGATATGGAGGCCGACTCGCCCGGAGCGGGAACTAATTCCCAAGTAAAATCGTGACGCTTAAATCTGTAAAAAATTATAAAAATAAAAGTTAAAATATTTTCGCGTAACATATATGAGGCCGATAGCTTTCATTTTATATAATCTTCGTTCTTCCCGCCAGGTGAGATATTGGAGCGAGTGTGAGGGGATATGGAGGCCGACTCGCCCGGAGCGGGAACTAATTCCCAAGTAAAATCATGACGCTTAAATCCGCAAAAAATTATAAAAATAAATTTAAGATATTTTTGCGTAACATATACGAGGTCGATAGGTAAAATCTTATATCCTATTCATTCTTCCCGCCAGGTGACGTATTGGCGCGAGCCTGAGGGGATATGGAGGCCGACTCGCCCAGAGCGGGAACTACTTCGCAACAAAAATCATGGCGCTTAAATCCGTAAAAAAATATAAAAATAAAAGTTAAAGTATTTTCGCGTAACATATATGAGGTCGATGGCTAAAATTTTATATCGTCTTCGTTCTTCCCGCCAGGTGAGGTATTGGGGCGAGTGTGAGGGGATATGGAAGCCGACTCGTCTGGAGCGGGAACTAATTCTCAAGTAAAATCGTGACGCTTAAATCCGTAAAAAATTCTAAAAGTAAATTTAAAATATTTTTGCGTAACATATATGAGGTCGATGGCTAAAATCTTATATCGTCTTCGTTCTTCCCGCCAGGTGAGGTATTGGGGCGAGTGTGAGGGGATATGGAGGCCGACTCGCCCGGAGCGGGAATTAATTCTCAATTAAAATCGTGACGCTTAAATCCGTAAAAAAATTATAAAAGTAAATTTAAAATATTTTTGCGTAACATATATGAGGTCGATGGCTAAAATCTTATATAGTCTCCGTTCTTCCCCCCAGGTGAGATATTGGGGCGAGTGTGAGGGGATATGGAGGCCGACTTCTCCGAATCGGGAACTAATTATCAAGTAATATCGTGACGCTTAAATCCGTAAAAAATTCTAAAAGTAAATTTAAAATATTTTTGCGTAACATATATGAGGTCGATGGATAAAATCTTATAACGTCTTCGTTCTTCGCGCCAGGTAAGGTATTGGGGCGAGTGTGAGGGGATATGGAGGCCGACTCGCCCGGAGCGGGAACTATTTCCCAAGAAAAATCGTGACGTTTAAATCCGTAAAAAAGTATAAAAATAAAAGTTAAAATATTTTCGCGTAACAAATATGAGGTCGATGGTTTTCATCTTATATAGTCTCCGTTCTTCCCGCCAGGTGAGATACTGGGGCGAGTGTGAGGGGATATGGAGGCCGACTCGCCCGGAGCGGGAACTAATTCTCAAGTAAAATCGTGACGCTTAAATCCGTAAAAAATTATAAAAGTAAATTTAAAATATTTTTGCGTAACATATATGAGCTCGATGGCTAAAATCTTATATCGTCTTCGTTCTTTCCGCCAGGTGAGGTATTGGGGCGAGTGTGAGGGAATATGGAGGCCGACTCTCCCGGAGCGGGAACTAATTCCCAGTTAAAATCATGACGCTTAAATCCGTAAAAAATTATAAAAATAAAAGTTAAAATACTTTCGCCTATCATATATGAGGTCGATAGCTAAAATCTTATATCGACTTCGTTCTTCCTGCCAGGTGAGGTATTGCTGCGAGTGTGAGGGGATATGGAGGCCGACTCGCCCGGAGCGGGGACTACTTCCCCAGGAAAATCGTGACGCTTAAATCCGTAAAAAATTATAAAAATAAAAGTTAAAATATTTTCGCGTAGCATATATGAGATCGGTGGATTTCCTTTTATATCGTCTTCGTTCTTCCCGCCATGTGATTTATTGGGGCGAGTGTGGGGGATATGGAGGCCGACTCGCCCGGAGCGTGAACTAATTCCCAAATAAAATCATGACGTTTAAATCCGTAAAAAAGTATAAAAATAAAAGTTAAAATATTTTCCCGTAACATATATGAGGTCGGTGTCTTTCGTCTTATATCGTCTTCGTTCTTCCCGCCAGGTGAGGTATTGGGGCTAGTGTGAGGGGATATGGAGGCCGACTCGCCCGGAGCGGGAACTAATTCCCAAGTAAAATCATGACGCTTAAATCCGTAAAAAATTATAAAAATAAAAGTTAAAATACTTTTGCTTATCATATATGAGGTACATGGCTAAAATCTTAAATACTCTTCGTTCTTCCCGCCAGGTGAGGTATTGGGGCGAGTGTGAGTGAATATGGAGGCCGACTTGCCCGGAGCGGGAACTAATTCCATAGTAAAATCGTGACGTTTAAATCCTTAAAAAAGTATAAAAATAAAAGTTAAAATAATTTGGCGTAACGTAGGTGAGGTCGATTCCTTTCATCTCATATAGTCTTCGTTCTTCCCGCCAGGTGAGGTATTGGGGCGAGTGTGAGGGGATATGGAGGCCGACTCGCCCGGAGCGGGAACTAATTCCCAACTAAAATCGTGACGCTTAAATCTGTAAAAAATTATAAAAATAAAAGTTAAAATATTTTCGCGTAACATATATGAGGCCGATGGCTTTTATTTTATATAATCTTCGTTCTTCCCGCCAGGTGAGGTATTGGAGCGAGTGTGAGGGGATATGGAGGCCGACTCGCCCGGAGCGGGAACCAATTCCCAAGTAAAATCATGACGCTTAAATCCGCAAAAAATTATAAAAATAAATTTAAGATATTTTTGCGTAACATATACGAGGTCGATGGCTAAAATCTTATATCCTCTTCGTTCTTCCCGCCAGGTGAGGTATTGGAGCGAGTGTGAGGGGATATGGAGGCCGACTCGCCCAGAGCGGGAACTACTTCCCAACAAAAATCATGACGCTTAAATCCGTAAAAAATTATAAAAGTAAATTTAAAATATTTTTGCGTCACATATATGAGGTCGATGGCTAAAATCTTATATAGTCTCCGTTCTTCCCCCCAGGTGAGATATTGGGGCGAGTGTGAGGGGATATGGAGGCCGACTCGCCCGAATCGGGAACTAATTCTCAAGTAATATCGTGACGCTTAAATCCGTAAAAAATTATAAAAGTAAATTTAAAATATTTTTGCGTAACATATATGAGGTCGATGGCTAAAATCTTATATAGTCTCCGTTCTTCCCCCCAGGTGAGATATTGGGGCGAGTGTGAGGGGATATGGAGGCCGACTCGCCCGAATCGGGAACTAATTCTCAAGTAATATCGTGACGCTTAAATCCGTAAAAAATTATAAAAGTAAATTTAAAATATTTTTGCGTAACATATATGAGGTCGATGGCTAAAATCTTATATAGTCTCCGTTCTTCCCCCCAGGTGAGATATTGGGGCGAGTGTGAGGTGATATCGAGGCCGACTCGCCCGAATCGGGAACTAATTCCCAAGTAAAATCGTGACGTTTAAATCCGTAAAAAAGAATAAAAATAAAAGTTAAAATATTTTCGCGTAACATATATGAGGTCGTTGTCTTTCGTCTTATATCGTCTTCGTTCTTCCCGCCAGGGAAGGTATTGGGGCGAGTGTGGGGGGATATGGAGGCCGACTCGCCCGCAGCGGGAACTAATTCCCAAGTAAAATCGTGACGGTTAAATCCGTAAAAAATTATAAAAATAAAAGTTAAAATAATTTGGCGTAATATATGAGGTCGATGGCTTACATCTCATTAAGTCTTCATTCTTCTCGCCAGGTGAGGTATTGGGGCGAGTGTGAGGGGATCTGGAGGCCGACTCGCCCGAAGCGGGAACTAATTCCCAACTAAAATCGTGACGCTTAAATCTGTAAAAAATTATAAAAATAAAAGTTTAAATATTTTCGCGTAACATATATGAGGTCGATGGCTTTCATTTTATATAATCTTCGTTCTTTCCGCCAGGTGAGGTATTGGGGCGAGTGTGAGGGGATATGGAGGCCGACTCGCCCGGAGCGGGAAATAATTCTCATGTAAAATCGTGACGCTTATATCCGTAAAAAATTATAAAAATAAATGTTAAAATATTTTTGTGTAACATATATGAGGTCGATGGCTAAAATCTTATATCGTCTTCGTTCTTCCCGCCAGGTGAGGTATTGGGGCGAGTGTGAGGGGATATGGAGGCCGACTCGCCCGGAGCGGGAAATAATTCTCATGTAAAATCGTGACGCTTATATCCGTAAAAAATTATAAAAATAAATGTTAAAACATTTTCGCGTAACAAATATGAGGTCGATGGCTTTCGTCTATATCATCTTTGTTCTTCCCGCCAGGTAAGGTATTGGGGCGTTTGTGAGTGGATGTGGAGGCCGATTCGCCCGAAGCGGGAACTAATTCCCAAGTAAAATCGTGACGTTTAAATCCGTAAAAAGTATAAAAATAAAAGTTAAAATATTTTCGCGTAACATATATGAGGTCGGTGGCTTTCCTCCTATATTGTCTTCGTTCTTCCCGCCAGGTGAGGTATTGGGGCTAGTGTGAGGGGATATGGAGGCCGACTCGCCCGGAGCGGGAACTAATTCCAAAGTAAAATCATGACGCTTAAATCCGTAAAAAATTATAAAAATAAAAGTTAAAATACTTTTGCGTATCATATATGAGGTACATGGCTAAAATCTTAAATACTCTTCGTTCTTCCCGCCAGGTGAGGTATTGGGGCGAGTGTGAGTGAATATGGAGGCCGACTCGCCCGGAGCGGGAACTAATTCCCTAGTAAAATCGTGACGTTTAAATCCTTAAAAAAGTATAAAAATAAAAGTTAAAATATTTTCGCGTAACATATATGAGGTCGGTGTCTTTCGTCTTATATCGTCTTCGTTCTCCCGCCAGGTGAGGTATTGGGGCGAGTGTGGGGGGATATGGAGGCCGACTCGCCCGGAGCGGGAACTAATTCCCAAGTAAAATCGTCACGCTTAAATCCGTAAAAAAAATATAAAAATAAAAGTTAAAATAATTTGGCGTAACGTAGCTGAGGTCGATGCCTTTCATCTCATATAGTCTTCGTTCTTCCCGCCAGGTGAGGTATTGGGGCGAGTGTGAGGGGATATGGAGGCCGACTCGCCCGGAGCGGGAACTAATTCCCAAGTAAAATCGTGGCGCTTAAATCTGTAAAAAATTATAAAAATAAAAGTTAAAATATTTTCGCGTAACATATATGAGGCCGATAGCTTTCATTTTATATAATCTTCGTTCTTCCCGCCAGGTGAGATATTGGAGCGAGTGTGAGAGGATATGGAGGCCGACTCGCCCGGAGCGGGAACTAATTCCCAAGTAAAATCATGACGCTTAAATCCGCAAAAAATTATAAAAATAAATTTAAGATATTTTTGCGTAACATATACGAGGTCGATAGGTAAAATCTTATATCCTATTCGTTCTTCCCGCCAGGTGAGGTATTGGCGCGAGCCTGAGGGGATATGGAGGCCGACTCGCCCAGAGCGGGAACTACTTCGCAACAAAAATCATGGCGCTTAAATCCGTAAAAAAATATAAAAATAAAAGTTAAAGTATTTTCGCGTAACATATATGAGGTCGATGGCTAAAATCTTATATCGTCTTCGTTCTTCCCGCCAGGTGAGGTATTGGGGCGAGTGTGAGGGGATATGGAAGCCGACTCGTCCGGAGCGGGAACTAATTCTCAAGTAAAATCGTGACGCTTAAATCCGTAAAAAATTCTAAAAGTAAATTTAAAATATTTTTGCGTAACATATATGAGGTCGATGGCTAAAATCTTATATCGTCTTCGTTCCTCCCGCCAGGTGAGGTATTGGGGCGAGTGTGAGGGGATATGGAGGCCGACTCGCCCGGAGCGGGAATTAATTCTCAAGTAAAATCGTGACGCTTAAATCCGTAAAAAAATTATAAAAGTAAATTTAAAATATTTTTGCGTAACATATATGAGGTCGATGGCTAAAATCTTATATAGTCTCCGTTCTTCCCCCCAGGTGAGATATTGGGGCGAGTGTGAGGGGATATGGAGGTCGACTTGTCCGAATCGGGAACTAATTATCAAGTAATATCGTGACGCTTAAATCCGTAAAAAATTCTAAAAGTAAATTTAAAATATTTTTGCGTAACATATATGAGGTCGATGGATAAAATCTTATAACGTCTTCGTTCTTCGCGCCAGGTGAGGTCTTGGGGCGAGTGTGAGGCGATATGGAGGCCGACTCGCCCGGAGCGGGAACTAATTCTCAAGTAAAATCGTGACGCTTAAATCCGTAAAAAGTTATAAAAGTAAATATAAAATATTTTTGCGTAACATATATGAGGTCGATGGCTAAAATCTTATATCGTCTTCGTTCTTCCCGCCAGGTGAGATATTGGGGCGAGTGTGAGGGGATATGGAGGCCGACTCGCCCGAATCGGGAACAAATTCTCAAGTAATATCGTGACGCTTAAATCCGTAAAAAATTATAAAAGTAAATTTAAAATATTTTTGCGTAACATATATAAGGTCGATGGCTTAAATCTTATATAGTCTTCGTTCTTCCCGCCAGGTGAGGTATTGGAGCGAGTCTGAGGGGATATGGAGGCCGACTCGTCCGAATCGGGAACTAATTCTCAAGTAATATCGTGACGCTTAAATCCGTAAAAAATTCTAAAAGTAAATTTAAAATATTTTTGCGTAACATATATGAGGTCGATGGATAAAATCTTATATCGTCTTCGTTCTTCTCGCCAGGTGAGGTATTGGGGCGAGTGTGAGGGGATATGGAAGCCGACTCGCCCGGAGCGGGAACTAATTCTCAAGTAAAATCGTGACGCTTAAATCCGTAAAAAGTTATAAAAGTAAATATAAAATATTTTTGCGTAACATATATGAGGTCGATGGCTAAAATTTATATCGTCTTCGTTCTTCCCGCCAGGTGAGATATTTGGGCGAGTGTGAGGGGATATGGAGGCCGACTCGCCCGAATCGGGAACAAATTCTCAAGTAATATCGTGACGCTTAAATCACTAAAAAATTATAAAAGTAAATTTAAAATATTTTTGCGTAACATATAAAAGGTCGATGGCTTAAATCTTATATCGTCTTCGTTCTTCCCGCCAGGTGAGGTATTGGGGCGAGTGTGAGGGGATATGGAGGCCGACTCGCCCGGAGCGGGAACTAATTCTCAAGTAAAATCGTGACGCTTAAATCCGTAAAAAATTATAAAAGTAAATTTAAAATATTTTTGCGTAACATATATGAGCTCGATGGCTAAAATCTTATATAGTCTCCGTTCTTCCCCCCACGTGAGATATTGGGGCGAGTGTGAGGGGATATGGAGGCCGACTCGCCCGAATCGGGAACTAATTCTCAAGTAATATCGTGACGCTTAAATCCGTAAAAAATTATAAAAGTAAATTTAAAATATCTTTGCGTAACATATATGAGGTCGATGGCTAAAATCTTATATAGTCTCCGTTCTTCCCCCCAGGTGAGATATTGGGGCGAGTGTGAGGGGATATGGAGGCCGACTCGCCCGAATCGGGAACTAATTCCCAAGTGAAATCGTGACGTTTAAATCCGTAAAAAAGAATAAAAATAAAAGTTAAAATATTTTCGCGTAACATATATGAGGTCGTTGTCTTTCGTCTTATATCGTCTTCGTTCTTCCCGCCGGGGGAGGTATTGGGGCGAGTGTGGGGGGATATGGAGGCCGACTCGCCCGGAGCGGGAACTAATTCCCAAGTAAAATCGTGACGGTTAAATCCGTAAAAAAACTATAAAAATAAAAGTTAAAATAATTTGGCGTAATATATGAGGTCGATGGCTTACATCTCATTAAGTCTTCGTTCTTCTCGCCAGGTGAGGTATTGGGGCGAGTGTGCGCGGATCTGGAGGCCGACTCGCTCGGAGCGGGAACTAATTCCCAAGTAAAATCGTGACGCTTAAATCTGTAAAAAATTATAAAAATAAAAGTTTAAATATTTTCGCGTAACATATATGAGGTCGATGGCTTTCATTTTATATAATCTTCGTTCTTTCCGCCAGGTGAGGTATTGGAGCGAGTGTGAGGGGATATGGAGGCCCACTCCCCGGAGCGGGAACTAATTCTCATGTAAAATCGTGACCCTTATATCCGTAAAATATTATAAAAATAAAAGTTAAAATATTTTTGTGTAACATATATGAGGTCGATGGCTAAAATCTTATATCGTCTTCGTTCTTCCCGCCAGGTGAGGTATTGGGGCGAGTGTGAGGGGATTAGGAGGCCGACTCGCCCGGAGCGGGAAATAATTCTCAAGTAAAATCGTGACGCTTATATCCGTAAAAAATTATAAAAATAAATGTTAAAATATTTTCGCGTAACATATATGAGGTCGATGGCTTTCATCTTATATATTCTTCGTTCTTCTCGCCAGGTGAGGTATTGGGGCGAGTGTGAGGGGATATGGAGGCCGACTCCCCGGAGCGGGAACTAATTCTCAAGTAGAATCGTGACGTTTAAATCCGTAAAAAATTATGAAAGTAAATTTAAAATATTTTTGCGTAACATATATGAGGTCGATGGCTAAAATCTTATATCGTCTTCGTTCTTCCCGCCAGGTGAGGTATTAGGCCGAGTGTGAGGGGATATGGAGGCCGACTCGCCCGGAGCGGGAACTATTTCCCAAGAAAAATCGTGACGTTTAAATCCGTAAAAAAGTATAAAAATAAAAGTTAAAATATTTTCGCGTAACAAATATGAGGTCGATGGTTTTCATCTTATATAGTCTCCGTTCTTCCTGCCAGGTGAGATACTGGGGCGAGTGTGAGGGGATATGGAGGCCGACTCGGCCGGAGCGGGAACTAATTCCCAGTTAAAATCATGACGCTTAAATCCGTAAAAAATTATAAAAATAAAAGTTAAAATACTTTCGCGTATCATATATGAGGTCGATAGCTAAAATCTTATATCGACTTCGTTCTTCCTGCCAGGTGAGGTATTGCTGCGAGTGTGAGGGGATATGGAGGCCGACTCGGCCGGAGCGGGGACTACTTCCCCAGGAAAATCGTGACGCTTAAATCCGTAAAAAATTATAAAAATAAAAGTTAAAATATTTTCGCGTAGCATATATGAGATCGGTGGATTTCCTTTTATATCGTCTTCGTTCTTCCCGCCATGTGATTTATTGGGGCGAGTGTGAGGGGATATGGAGGCCGACTCGCCCGGAGCGGGAACTAATTCCCAAATAAAATCATGACGTTTAAATCCGTAAAAAAGTATAAAAATAAAAGTTAAAATATTTTCCCGTAACATATATGAGGTCGGTGTCTTTCGTCTTATATCGTCTTCGTTCTTCCTGCCAGGTGAGGTATTGTGGCGAGTGTGGGGGGATATGGAGGCCGACTCGCCCGGAGCGGGAACTAATTCCCAAGTAAAATCATGACGCTTAAATCCGCAAAAAATTATAATAATAAATTTAAGATATTTTTGCGTAACATATACGAGGTCGATGGGTAAAATCTTATATCCTATTCGTTCTTCCCGCCAGGTGAGGTATTGGCGCGAGCCTGAGGGGATATGGAGGCCGACTCGCCCAGAGCGGGAACTACTTCGCAACAAAAATCATGGCGCTTAAATCCGTAAAAAAATATAAAAATAAAAGTTAAAGTATTTTCGCGTAACATATATGAGGTCGATGGCTAAAATCTTATATCGTCTTCGTTCTTCCCGCCAGGTGAGGTATTGGGGCGAGTGTGAGGGGATATGGAAGCCGACTCGTCCGGAGCAGGAACTAATTCTCAAGTAAAATCGTGACGCTTAAATCCGTAAAAAATTCTAAAAGTAAATTTAAAATATTTTTGCGTAACATATATGAGGTCGATGGCTAAAATCTTATATCGTCTTCGTTCTTCCCGCCAGGTGAGGTATTGGGGCGAGTGTGAGGGGATATGGAGGCCGACTCGCCCGGAGCGGGAATTAATTCTCAAGTAAAATCGTGACGCTTAAATCCGTAAAAAAATTATAAAAGTAAATTTAAAATATTTTTGCGTAACATATATGAGGTCGATGGCTAAAATCTTATATAGTCTCCGTTCTTCCCCCCAGGTGAGATATTGGGGCGAGTGTGAGGGGATATGGAGGCCGAGTTGTCCGAATCGGGAACTAATTATCAAGTAATATCGTGACGCTTAAATCCGTAAAAAATTCTAAAAGTAAATTTAAAATATTTTTGCGTAACATATATGAGGTCGATGGATAAAATCTTATAACATCTTCGTTCTTCGCGCCAGGTGAGGTATTGGGGCGAGTGTGAGGGGATATGGAGGCCGACTCGCCCGGAGCGGGAACTAATTCTCAAGTAAAATCGTGACGCTTAAATCCGTAAAAAGTTATAAAAGTAAATATAAAATATTTTTGCGTAACATATATGAGGTCGATGGCTAAAATCTTATATCGTCTTCGTTCTTCCCGCCAGGTGAGATATTGGGGCGAGTGTGAGGGGATATGGAGGCCGACTCGCCCGAATCGGGAACAAATTCTCAAGTAATATCGTGACGCTTAAATCCGTAAAAAATTATAAAAGTAAATTTAAAATATTTTTGCGTAACATATATAAGGTCGATGGCTTAAATCTTATATAGTCTTCGTTCTTCCCGCCAGGTGAGGTATTGGAGCGAGTGTGAGGGGATATGGAGGCCGACTCGTCCGAATCGGGAACTAATTCTCAAGTAATATCGTGACGCTTAAATCCGTAAAAAATTCTAAAAGTAAATTTAAAATATTTTTGCGTAACATATATGAGGTCGATGGATAAAATCTTATATCGTCTTCGTTCTTCTCGCCAGGTGAGGTATTGGGGCGAGTGTGAGGGGATATGGAAGCCGACTCACCCGGAGCGGGAACTAATTCTCAAGTAAAATCGTGACGCTTAAATCCGTAAAAAGTTATAAAAGTAAATATAAAATATTTTTGCGTAACATATATGAGGTCGATGGCTAAAATCTTATATCGTCTTCGTTCTTCCCGCCAGGTGAGATATTGGGGCGAGTGTGAGGGGATATGGAGGCCGACTCGCCCGAATCGGGAACAAATTCTCAAGTAATATCGTGACGCTTAAATCACTAAAAAATTATAAAAGTAAATTTAAAATATTTTTGCGTAACATATAAAAGGTCGATGGCTTAAATCTTATATCGTCTCCGTTCTTCCCCCCAGGTGAGATATTGGGGCGAGTGTGAGGGGATATGGAGGCCGACTCGCCCGAATCGGGAACTAATTCCCAAGTGAAATCGTGACGTTTAAATCCGTAAAAAAGAATAAAAATAAAAGTTAAAATATTTTCGCGTAACATATATGAGGTCGTTGTCTTTCGTCTTATATCGTCTTCGTTCTTCCCGCCAGGGGAGGTATTGGGGCGAGTGTGGGGGGATATGGAGGCCGACTCGCCCGGAGCGGGAACTAATTCCCAAGTAAAATCGTGACGGTTAAATCCGTAAAAAAACTATAAAAATAAAAGTTAAAATAATTTGGCGTAATATATGAGGTCGATGGCTTACATCTCATTAAGTCTTCGTTCTTCTCGCCAGGTGAGGTATTGGGGCGAGTGTGCGCGGATCTGGAGGCCGACTCGCCCGGAGCGGGAACTAATTCCCAAGTAAAATCGTGACGCTTAAATCTGTAAAAAATTATAAAAATAAAAGTTTAAATATTTTCGCGTAACATATATGAGGTCGATGGCTTTCATTTTATATAATCTTCGTTCTTTCCTCAGGTGAGGTATTCGAGCGAGTATGAGGGGATATGGAGGCCCACTCCCCGGAGCGGGAACTAATTCTCATGTAAAATCGTGACCCTTATATCCGTAAAATATTATAAAAATAAAAGTTAAAATATTTTTGTGTAACATATATGAGGTCGATGGCTAAAATCTTATATCGTCTTCGTTCTTCCCGCCAGGTGAGGTATTGGGGCGAGTGTGAGGGGATTAGGAGGCCGACTTGCCCGGAGCGGGAAATAATTCTCAAGAAAAATCGTGACGCTTATATCCGTAAAAAATTATAAAAATAAATGTTAAAATATTTTCGCGTAACATATATGAGGTCGATGGCTTTCATCTTATATATTCTTCGTTCTTCTCGCCAGGTGAGGTATTGGGGCGAGTGTGAGGGGATATGGAGGCCGACTCCCCGGAGCGGGAACTAATTCTCAAGTAGAATCGTGACGTTTAAATCCGTAAAAAATTATGAAAGTAAATTTAAAATATTTTTGCGTAACATATATGAGGTCGATGGCTAAAATCTTATATAGTCTCCGTTCTTCCCCCCAGGTGAGATATTGGGGCGAGTGTGAGGGGATATGGAGGCCGACTCGCCCGAATCGGGAACTAATTCCCAAGTGAAATCGTGACGTTTAAATCCGTAAAAAAGAATAAAAATAAAAATTAAAATATTTTCGCGTAACATATATGAGGTCGTTGTCTTTCGTCTTATATCGTCTTCGTTCTTCCCGCCAGGGGAGGTATTGGGGCGAGTGTGGGGGGATATGGAGGCCGACTCGCCCGGAGCGGGAACTAATTCCCAAGTAAAATCGTGACGGTTAAATCCGTAAAAAAACTATAAAAATAAAAGTTAAAATAATTTGGCGTAATATATGAGGTCGATGGCTTACATCTCATTAAGTCTTCGTTCTTCTCGCCAGGTGAGGTATTGGGGCGAGTGTGCGCGGATCTGGAGGCCGACTCGCCCGGAGCGGGAACTAATTCCCAAGTAAAATCGTGACGCTTAAATCTGTAAAAAATTATAAAAATAAAAGTTTAAATATTTTCGCGTAACATATATGAGGTCGATGGCTTTCATTTTATATAATCTTCGTTCTTTCCGCCAGGTGAGGTATTGGAGCGAGTGTGAGGGGATATGGAGGCCCACTCCGCGGAGCGGGAACTAATTCTCATGTAAAATCGTGACCCTTATATCCGTAAAATATTATAAAAATAAAAGTTAAAATATTTTTGTGTAACATATATGAGGTCGATGGCTAAAATCTTATATCGTCTTCGTTCTTCCCGCCAGGTGAGGTATTGGGGCGAGTGTGAGGGGATTAGGAGGCCGACTCGCCCGGAGCGGGAAATAATTCTCAAGTAAAATCGTGACGCTTATATCCGTAAAAAATTATAAAAATAAATGTTAAAATATTTTCGCGTAACATATATGAGGTCGATGGCTTTCATCTTATATATTCTTCGTTCTTCTCGCCAGGTGAGGTATTGGGGCGAGTGTGAGGGGATATGGAGGCCGACTCCCCGGAGCGGGAACTAATTCTCAAGTAGAATCGTGACGTTTAAATCCGTAAAAAATTATGAAAGTAAATTTAAAATATTTTTGCGTAACATATATGAGGTCGATGGCTAAAATCTTATATCGTCTTCGTTCTTCCCGCCAGGTGAGGTATTAGGGCGAGTGTGAGGGGATATGGAGGCCGACTCGCCCGGAGCGGGAACTATTTCCCAAGAAAAATCGTGACGTTTAAATCCGTAAAAAAGTATAAAAATAAAAGTTAAAATATTTTCGCGTAACAAATATGAGGTCGATGGTTTTCATCTTATATAGTCTCCGTTCTTCCCGCCAGGTGAGATACTGGGGCGAGTGTGAGGGGATATGGAGGCCGACTCGCCCGGAGCGGGAACTTATTCTCAAGTAAAATCGTGACGCTTAAATCCGTAAAAAATTATAAAAGTAAATTTAAAATATTTTTGCGTAACATATATGAGCTCGATGGCTAAAATCTTATATCGTCTTCGTTCTTTCCGCCAGGTGAGGTATTGGGGCGAGTGTGAGGGAATATGGAGGCCGACTCTCCCGGAGCGGGAACTAATTCCCAGTTAAAATCATGACGCTTAAATCCGTAAAAAATTATAAAAATAAAAGTTAAAATACTTTCGCGTATCATATATGAGGTCGATAGCTAAAATCTTATATCGACTTCGTTCTTCCTGCCAGGTGAGGTATTGCTGCGAGTGTGAGGGGATATGGAGGCCGACTCGGCCGGAGCGGGGACTACTTCCCCAGGAAAATCGTGACGCTTAAATCCGTAAAAAATTATAAAAATAAAAGTTAAAATATTTTCGCGTAGCATATATGAGATCGGTGGATTTCCTTTTATATCGTCTTCGTTCTTCCCGCCATGTGATTTATTGGGGCGAGTGTGAGGGGATATGGAGGCCGACTCGCCCGGAGCGGGAACTAATTCCCAAATAAAATCATGACGTTTAAATCCGTAAAAAAGTATAAAAATAAAAGTTAAAGTATTTTCGCGTAACATATATGAGGTCGATGGCTAAAATCTTATATCGTCTTCGTTCTTCCCGCCAGGTGAGGTATTGGGGCGAGTGTGAGGGGATATGGAAGCCGACTCGTCCGGAGCGGGAACTAATTCTCAAGTAAAATCGTGACGCTTAAATCCGTAAAAAATTCTAAAAGTAAATTTAAAATATTTTTGCGTAACATATATGAGGTCGATGGCTAAAATCTTATATCGTCTTCGTTCTTCCCGCCAGGTGAGGTATTGGGGCGAGTGTGAGGGGATATGGAGGACGACTCGCCCGGAGCGGGAATTAATTCTCAAGTAAAATCGTGACGCTTAAATCCGTAAAAAAATTATAAAAGTAAATTTAAAATATTTTTGCGTAACATATATGAGGTCGATGGCTAAAATCTTATATAGTCTCCGTTCTTCCCCCCAGGTGAGATATTGGGGCGAGTGTGAGGGGATATGGAGGCCGACTTGTCCGAATCGGGAACTAATTATCAAGTAATATCGTGACGCTTAAATCCGTAAAAAATTCTAAAAGTAAATTTAAAATATTTTTGCGTAACATATATGAGGTCGATGGATAAAATCTTATAACGTCTTCGTTCTTCGCGCCAGGTGAGGTATTGGGGCGAGTGTGAGGGGATATGGAGGCCGACTCGCCCGGAGCGGGAACTAATTCTCAAGTAAAATCGTGACGCTTAAATCCGTAAAACGTTATAAAAGTAAATATAAAATATTTTTGCGTAACATATATGAGGTCGATGGCTAAAATCTTATATCGTCTTCGTTCTTCCCGCCAGGTGAGATATTGGGGCGAGTGTGAGGGGATATGGAGGCCGACTCGCCCGAATCGGGAACAAATTCTCAAGTAATATCGTGACGCTTAAATCCGTAAAAAATTATAAAAGTAAATTTAAAATATTTTTGCGTAACATATATAAGGTCGATGGCTTAAATCTTATATAGTCTTCGTTCTTCCCGCCAGGTGAGGTATTGGAGCGAGTGTGAGGGGATATGGAGGCCGACTCGTCCGAATCGGGAACTAATTCTCAAGTAATATCGTGACGCTTAAATCCGTAAAAAATTCTAAAAGTAAATTTAAAATATTTTTGCGTAACATATATGAGGTCGATGGATAAAATCTTATATCGTCTTCGTTCTTCTCGCCAGGTGAGGTATTGGGGCGAGTGTGAGGGGATATGGAAGCCGACTCGCCCGGAGCGGGAACTAATTCTCAAGTAAAATCGTGACGCTTAAATCCGTAAAAAGTTATAAAAGTAAATATAAAATATTTTTGCGTAACATATATGAGGTCGATGGCTAAAATCTTATATCGTCTTCGTTCTTCCCGCCAGGTGAGATATTGGGGCGAGTGTGAGGGGATATGGAGGCCGACTCGCCCGAATCGGGAACAAATTCTCAAGTAATATCGTGACGCTTAAATCACTAAAAAATTATAAAAGTAAATTTAAAATATTTTTGCGTAACATATAAAAGGTCGATGGCTTAAATCTTATATCGTCTCCGTTCTTCCCCCCAGGTGAGATATTGGGGCGAGTGTGAGGGGATATGGAGGCCGACTCGCCCGAATCGGGAACTAATTCCCAAGTGAAATCGTGACGTTTAAATCCGTAAAAAAGAATAAAAATAAAAGTTAAAATATTTTCGCGTAACATATATGAGGTCGTTGTCTTTCGTCTTATATCGTCTTCGTTCTTCCCGCCAGGGGAGGTATTGGGGCGAGTGTGGGGGGATATGCAGGCCGACTCGCCCGGAGCGGGAACTAATTCCCAAGTAAAATCGTGACGGTTAAATCCGTAAAAAAACTATAAAAATAAAAGTTAAAATAATTTGGCGTAATATATTAGGTCGATGGCTTACATCTCATTAAGTCTTCGTTCTTCTCGCCAGGTGAGGTATTGGGGCGAGTGTGCGCGGATCTGGAGGCCGACTCGCCCGGAGCGGGAACTAATTCCCAAGTAAAATCGTGACGCTTAAATCTGTAAAAAATTATAAAAATAAAAGTTTAAATATTTTCGCGTAACATATATGAGGTCGATGGCTTTCATTTTATATAATCTTCGTTCTTTCCGCCAGGTGAGGTATTGGAGCGAGTGTGAGGGGATATGGAGGCCCACTCCCCGGAGCGGGAACTAATTCTCATGTAAAATCGTGACCCTTATATCCGTAAAATATTATAAAAATAAAAGTTAAAATATTTTTGTGTAACATATATGAGGTCGATGGCTAAAATCTTATATCGTCTTCGTTCTTCCCGCCAGGTGAGGTATTGGGGCGAGTGTGAGGGGATTAGGAGGCCGACTCGCCCGGAGCGGGAAATAATTCTCAAGAAAAATCGTGACGCTTATATCCGTAAAAAATTATAAAAATAAATGTTAAAATATTTTCGCGTAACATATATGAGGTCGATGGCTTTCATCTTATATATTCTTCGTTCTTCTCGCCAGGTGAGGTATTGGGGCGAGTGTGAGGGGATATGGAGGCCGACTCCCCGGAGCGGGAACTAATTCTCAAGTAGAATCGTGACGTTTAAATCCGTAAAAAATTATGAAAGTAAATTTAAAATATTTTTGCGTAACATATATGAGGTCGATGGCTAAAATCTTATATCGTCTTCGTTCTTCCCGCCAGGTGAGGTATTAGGGCGAGTGTGAGGGGATATGGAGGCCGACTCGCCCGGAGCGGGAACTATTTCCCAAGAAAAATCGTGACGTTTAAATCCGTAAAAAAGTATAAAAATAAAAGTTAAAATATTTTCGCGTAACAAATATGAGGTCGATGGTTTTCATCTTATATAGTCTCCGTTCTTCCCGCCAGGTGAGATACTGGGGCGAGTGTGAGGGGATATGGAGGCCGACTCGCCCGGAGCGGGAACTAATTCTCAAGTAAAATCGTGACGCTTAAATCCGTAAAAAATTATAAAAGTAAATTTAAAATATTTTTGCGTAACATATATGAGCTCGATGGCTAAAATCTTATATCGTCTTCGTTCTTTCCGCCAGGTGAGGTATTGGGGCGAGTGTGAGGGAATATGGAGGCCGACTCTCCCGGAGCGGGAACTAATTCCCAGTTAAAATCATGACGCTTAAATCCGTAAAAAATTATAAAAATAAAAGTTAAAATACTTTCGCGTATCATATATGAGGTCGATAGCTAAAATCTTATATCGACTTCGTTCTTCCTGCCAGGTGAGGTATTGCTGCGAGTGTGAGGGGATATGGAGGCCGACTCGGCCGGAGCGGGGACTACTTCCCCAGGAAAATCGTGACGCTTAAATCCGTAAAAAATTATAAAAATAAAAGTTAAAATATTTTCGCGTAGCATATATGAGATCGGTGGATTTCCTTTTATATCGTCTTCGTTCTTCCCGCCATGTGATTTATTGGGGCGAGTGTGAGGGGATATGGAGGCCGACTCGCCCGGAGCGGGAACTAATTCCCAAATAAAATCATGACGCTTAAATCCGCAAAAAATTATAAAAATAAATTTAAGATATTTTTCCGTAACATATACGAGGTCGATGGCTAAAATCTTATATCCTCTTCGTTCTTCCCGCCAGGTGAGGTATTGGAGCGAGTGTGAGGGGATATGGAGGCCGACTCGCCCAGAGCGGGAACTACTTCCCAACAAAAATCATGACGCTTAAATCCGTAAAAAATTATAAAAATAAAAGTTAAAGTATTTTCGCGTAACATATATGAGGTCGATGGCTAAAATCTTATATCGTCTTCGTTCTTCCCGCCAGGTGAGGTATTGGGGCGAGTGTGAGGGGATCAGTGTTGGGTAAGTTACTTGTAAAAATGTAACGCGTTACAAGTTACTTTACTTTCTCTTAAAATGTAACGCGTTAGTAACGCGTTACTTGCCCCCAAAAGTAACTGTTACTTTACTTCGAAAGTAACGCGTTACTAACGCGTTACTTATAGTCCGAAACTTGAAAAATGCGAAAAAAATTGACTTCAATTTTTCGTACTACTATACATACCGCTATTATTATTATTATTATTATTATTATTATTATTATTATTATTATTATTATTATTATTATTATTATTATTATTATTATTATTAATAATAATAATAATAATAATAATAATAATATTATTATTATTATTATTATTATTATTATTGCACGGGCTGAATCGCTTTATGTAAATGCAAGGACAAATTTTTACTTGATATATGAACATTTTCATATAATGTAACATTGATAAAATGCCATACTGCGTTACTCGTAGGGATGGACACGAGGGAATTTTCTTTGACTCTCGATTCGACTAGAAACAGACATCTTTGAGTTCAACCCGAGAACTCAACTCGAAAAATTTCCTCCAACTCGACTCGAATTGGGGTCGAGTTCCGAGTAGACTCGAGCCAAATCCGATGGGTAGTTTCGAGTACATTCTTCTAAGTATATTACATAGACAGTATAATTATTATCAATGACACTACTACTACTACAACTTATATTATTATTATTATTATTATTATTATTATTATTATTATTATTATTATTATTATTATTATTATTATTATAACACTGTATATAAAAAGAAAGATAGGCGTTTTGTATTTGAATACTAAAAAACTAGTTGATTGCCAGCCTCGGTAGTCGTGAGGTCTAGGAATCAAGGACATTGTTAACGAGCTTCTGAATTTGGATTGAGGGTCGAGGGTGAGTATTCGGGCTCGAGCCAAACACTGTTAAAAGTTATAGGGCACTGGCCAAATATCTTCAAAACTGCTCGGCCCGGGTTTAGAGTTGTCAACGACTCGAGCAGCTCGGTTCACGGCTCATTCACTATCGGTCCGAACCGAGAAGTGAGCCGAGCCAACAGCTCACCCAATCGACTCGGCTAGAGCCCTCGGCTCAGTTGAGCCGAACCGAACAAATGGCTCATCCCTACCAAGCCTCCTCGAGCCGATGGTTTACTCCAAGTGAGCCGGTTCGAGCCATCTTCTCAGTTGAGCCGAGCCGAGCTGATCTTGTTATAAAAAAATCTCTTGTAGTCTCGTTATCAAGACGAAACGAGATGCGAGCAGTGTCCCCTCTCGTGAGCAACACTAAAAGTATTCTATGGCTTTCGTTTTCCAGTGTAATCAGGCCATGATTTCAAGACGACTTAAAACGAACGAGCCGACTGGACTCTAAACTCGACGCGAGAAACTGAATCGGCTCGAAACTCGACTCGAGGATATTACCCTTGACTTGACTCGAAACTCGACTTAAATGCGAGTTGAGTCGATTTTTAGCTTGACTCGTGTTCGTCCCTATGCGTTAGAAAAAAAGGTTGCTTATTATAATTCTGCTAAACTAATTATATAATAATAACAATGTTGTTATGTAAAATTAAAAATAAAGAATATAGAAAAACATTACACTACTCTATAATTAACGGGACTCTAGGATAAGCAAACTGATCTGAAAGAGCTCCAATATTACATACCATCAGCCAACTATTTTCTAGTAATAAAGTAGGCCTGCTCATCTAAACACAGTTTATTCATATTAACCCCTTGCTGTAAATCGTTAATTATGGCATCCTAGTTGTTGATAAATATTTTCCGCCGGTCCGCTTCAGACACTTTACTTTTAAATTCTGTCCACCATCATCCTCAGCTCTTAAGAAAAAATTATTCTTTCAAATGTTCGAACGGCAAAATATTTTCGTTCTCCATCTTTATAAAAATAACAGCAAGCAAAGTAAAATAGACTACCGGTGTCATTGCACTCCTAGCTCACTCACTGAATGTATTGATTTGGAGCTGTTAAAATCTACGACAAAATCTTACAGGTGCTTGCAATCAGTACACGTGATTTCCCTAAGGCTGTCCTCATCTTCAAAAAAATACAGGTTGCACTACGAACTTATCTGTTTCTCTGTGTGTCTGTGACTGTCGGACTTGCGTAGTTCATGCTCGATTGTTTCATTCTGAGAAATTCACTTACAGGAAAGAAACATTTGTTTCCGAAAAAAATACATATATTGTAGTTACTCATCCGAAATGTAACGCTAAAAAAGTAACGCAAACTAGGTACGTTACTTAAAAATTTGTAACGCGTTACCGTTACAGTTACTTTGAAAAAAATGTAACGCGTTACTAGGAAACGTTACTTAAAAAGTAACGCGTTACAAGTAACGCGTTACTTGCGTTACGTTACTTCCCAACACTGGAGGGGATATGGAAGCCGACTCGCCCGGAGCGGGAACTAATTCTCAAGTAGAATCGTGACGCTTAAATCCGTAAAAAATTCTAAAAGTAAATTTAAAAAATTTTTCCGTAACATATATGAGGTCGATGGCTAAAATCTTATATCGTCTTCGTTCTTCCCGCCAGGTGAGGTATTGGGGCGAGTGTGAGGGGATATGGAGGCCGACTCGCCCGAATCGGGAACTAATTCTCAAATAATATCGTGACGCTTAAATCCGTAAAAAATTATAAAAGTAAATTTAAAATATTTTTGCGTAACATATATAAGGTCGATGGCTTAAATCTTATATCGTCTTCGTTCTTCCCGCCAGGTGAGGTATTGGGGCGAGTGTGAGGGGATATGGAGGCCGACTCGCCCGGAGCGGGAACTAATTCTCAAGTAAAATCGTGACGCTTAAATCCGTAAAAAATTATAAAAGTAAATTTAAAATATTTTTGCGTCACATATATGAGGTCGATGGCTAAAATCTTATATAGTCTCCGTTCTTCCCCCCAGGTGAGATATTGGGGCGAGTGTGAGGTGATATCGAGGCCGACTCGCCCGAATCGGGAACTAATTCCCAAGTAAAATCGTGACGTTTAAATCCGTAAAAAAGAATAAAAATAAAAGTTAAAATATTTTCGCGTAACATATATGAGGTCGTTGTCTTTCGTCTTATATCGTCTTCGTTCTTCCCGCCAGGGAAGGTATTGGGGCGAGTGTGGGGGGATATGGAGGCCGACTCGCCCGGAGCGGGAACTAATTCCCAAGTAAAATCGTGACGGTTAATTCCGTAAAAAATTATAAAAATAAAAGTTAAAATAATTTGGCGTAATATATGAGGTCGATGGCTTACATCTCATTAAGTCTTCATTCTTCTCGCCAGGTGAGGTATTGGGGCGAGTGTGAGGGGATCTGGAGGCCGACTCGCCCGGAGCGGGAACTAATTCCCAAGTAAAATCATGACGCTTAAATCCGCAAAAAATTATAAAAATAAATTTAAGATATTTTTGCGTAACATATACGAGGTCGATAGGTAAAATCTTATATCCTATTCGTTCTTCCCGCCAGGTGAGGTATTGGCGCGAGCCTGAGGGGATATGGAGGCCGACTCGCCCAGAGCGGGAACTACTTCGCAACAAAAATCATGGCGCTTAAATCCGTAAAAAAATATAAAAATAAAAGTTAAAGTATTTTCGCGTAACATATATGAGGTCGATGGCTAAAATCTTATATCGTCTTCGTTCTTCCCGCCAGGTGAGGTATTGGGGCGAGTGTGAGGGGATATGGAAGCCGACTCGTCCGGAGCGGGAACTAATTCTCAAGTAAAATCGTGACGCTTAAATCCGTAAAAAATTCTAAAAGTAAATTTAAAATATTTTTGCGTAACATATATGAGGTCGATGGCTAAAATCTTATATCGTCTTCGTTCTTCCCGCCAGGTGAGGTATTGGGGCGAGTGTGAGGGAATATGGAGGCCGACTCGCCCGGAGCGGGAATTAATTCTCAAGTAAAATCGTGACGCTTAAATCCGTAAAAAAATTATAAAAGTAAATTTAAAATATTTTTGCGTAACATATATGAGGTCGATGGCTAAAATCTTATATAGTCTCCGTTCTTCCCCCCAGGTGAGATATTGGGGCGAGTGTGAGGGGATATGGAGGCCGACTTGTCCGAATCGGGAACTAATTATCAAGTAATATCGTGACGCTTAAATCCGTAAAAAATTCTAAAAGTAAATTTAAAATATTTTTGCGTAACATATATGAGGTCGATGGATAAAATCTTATAACGTCTTCGTTCTTCGCGCCAGGTGAGGTATTGGGGCGAGTGTGAGGGGATATGGAGGCCGACTCGCCCGGAGCGGGAACTAATTCTCAAGTAAAATCGTGACGCTTAAATCCGTAAAAAGTTATAAAAGTAAATATAAAATATTTTTGCGTAACATATATGAGGTCGATGGCTAAAATCTTATATCGTCTTCGTTCTTCCCGCCAGGTATGATATTGGGGCGAGTGTGAGGGGATATGGAGGCCGACTCGCCCGAATCGGGAACAAATTCTCAAGTAATATCGTGACGCTTAAATCCGTAAAAAATTATAAAAGTAAATTTAAAATATTTTTGCGTAACATATATAAGGTCCATGGCTTAAATCTTATATAGTCTTCGTTCTTCCCGCCAGGTGAGGTATTGGAGCGAGTCTGAGGGGATATGGAGGCCGACTCGTCCGAATCAGGAACTAATTCTCAAGTAATATCGTGACGCTTAAATCCGTAAAAAGTTCTAAAAGTAAATTTAAAATATTTTTGCGTAACATATATGAGGTCGATGGATAAAATCTTATATCGTCTTCGTTCTTCTCGCCAGGTGAGGTATTGGGGCGAGTGTGAGGGGATATGGAAGCCGACTCGCCCGGAGCGGGAACTAATTCTCAAGTAAAATCGTGACGCTTAAATCCGTAAAAAGTTATAAAAGTAAATATAAAATATTTTTGCGTAACATATATGAGGTCGATGGCTAAAATCTTATATCGTCTTCGTTCTTCCCGCCAGGTGAGATATTGGGGCGAGTGTGAGGGGATATGGAGGCCGACTCGCCCGAATCGGGAACAAATTCTCAAGTAATATCGTGACGCTTAAATCACTAAAAAATTATAAAAGTAAATTTAAAATATTTTTGCGTAACATATAAAAGGTCGATGGCTTAAATCTTATATCGTCTTCGTTCTTCCCGCCAGGTGAGGTATTGGGGCGAGTGTGAGGGGATATGGAGGCCGACTCGCCCGGAGCGGGAACTAATTCTCAAGTAAAATCGTGACGCTTAAATCCGTAAAAAATTATAAAAGTAAATTTAAAATATTTTTGCGTAACATATATGAGCTCGATGGCTAAAATCTTATATAGACTCCGTTCTTCCCCCCACGTGAGATATTGGGGCGAGTGTGAGGGGATATGGAGGCCGACTCGCCCGAATCGGGAACTAATTCTCAAGTAATATCGTGACGCTTAAATCCGTAAAAAATTCTAAAAGTAAATTTAAAATGTCTTTGCGTAACATATATGAGGTCGATGGCTAAAATCTTATATAGTCTCCGTTCTTCCCCCCAGGTGAGATATTGGGGCGAGTGTGAGGGGATATGGAGGCCGACTCGCCCGAATCGGGAACTAATTCCCAAGTGAAATTGTGACGTTTAAATCCGTAAAAAATAATAAAAATAAAAGTTAAAATATTTTCGCGTAACATATATGAGGTCGTTGTCTTTCGTCTTATATCGTCTTCGTTCTTCCCGCCAGGGGAGGTATTGGGGCGAGTGTGGGGGGATATGGAGGCCGACTCGCCCGGAGCGGGAACTAATTCCCAAGTAAAATCGTGACGGTTAAATCCGTAAAAAAACTATAAAAATAAAAGTTAAAATAATTTGGCGTAATATATGAGGTCGATGGCTTACATCTCATTAAGTCTTCGTTCTTCTCGCCAGGTGAGGTATTGGGGCGAGTGTGCGCGGATCTGGAGGCCGACTCGCCCGGAGCTGGAACTAATTCCCAAGTAAAATCGTGACGCTTAAATCTGTAAAAAATTATAAAAATAAAAGTTTAAATATTTTCGCGTAACATATATGAGGTCGATGGCTTTCATTTTATATAATCTTCGTTCTTTCCGCCAGGTGAGGTATTGGAGCGAGTGTGAGGGGATATGGAGGCCCACTCCCCGGAGCGGGAACTAATTCTCATGTAAAATCGTGACCCTTATATCCGTAAAATATTATAAAAATAAAAGTTAAAATATTTTTGTGTAACATATATGAGGTCGATGGCTAAAATCTTATATCGTCTTCGTTCTTCCCGCCAGGTGAGGTATTGGGGCGAGTGTGAGGGGATTAGGAGGCCGACTCGCCCGGAGCGGGAAATAATTCTCAAGTAAAATCGTGACGCTTATATCCGTAAAAAATTATAAAAATAAATGTTAAAATATTTTCGCGTAACATATATGAGGTCGATGGCTTTCATCTTATATATTCTTCGTTCTTCTCGCCAGGTGAGGTATTGGGGCGAGTGTGAGGGGATATGGAGGCCGACTCCCCGGAGCGGGAACTAATTCTCAAGTAGAATCGTGACGTTTAAATCCGTAAAAAATTATGAAAGTAAATTTAAAATATTTTTGCGTAACATATATGAGGTCGATGGCTAAAATCTTATATCGTCTTCGTTCTTCCCGCCAGGTGAGGTATTAGGGCGAGTGTGAGGGGATATGGAGGCCGACTCGCCCGGAGCGGGAACTATTTCCCAAGAAAAATCGTGACGTTTAAATCCGTAAAAAAGTATAAAAATAAAAGTTAAAATATTTTCGCGTAACAAATATGAGGTCGATGGTTTTCATCTTATATAGTCTCCGTTCTTCCCGCCAGGTGAGATACTGGGGCGAGTGTGAGGGGATATGGAGGCCGACTCGCCCGGAGCGGGAACTAATTCTCAAGTAAAATCGTGACGCTTAAATCCGTAAAAAATTATAAAAGTAAATTTAAAATATTTTTGCGTAACATATATGAGCTCGATGGCTAAAATCTTATATCGTCTTCGTTCTTTCCGCCAGGTGAGGTATTGGGGCGAGTGTGAGGGAATATGGAGGCCGACTCTCCCGGAGCGGGAACTAATTCCCAGTTAAAATCATGACGCTTAAATCCGTAAAAAATTATAAAAATAAAAGTTAAAATACTTTCGCGTATCATATATGAGGTCGATAGCTAAAATCTTATATCGACTTCGTTCTTCCTGCCAGGTGAGGTATTGCTGCGAGTGTGAGGGGATATGGAGGCCGACTCGGCCGGAGCGGGGACTACTTCCCCAGGAAAATCGTGACGCTTAAATCCGTAAAAAATTATAAAAATAAAAGTTAAAATATTTTCGCGTAGCATATATGAGATCGGTGGATTTCCTTTTATATCGTCTTCGTTCTTCCCGCCATGTGATTTATTGGGGCGAGTGTGAGGGGATATGGAGGCCGACTCGCCCGGAGCGGGAACTAATTCTCAAGTAAAATCGTGACGCTTAAATCCGTAAAAAATTATAAAAGTAAATTTAAAATATTTTCCCGTAACATATATGAGGTCGGTGTCTTTCGTCTTATATCGTCTTCGTTCTTCCTGCCAGGTGAGGTATTGTGGCGAGTGTGGGGGGATATGGAGGCCGACTCGCACGGAGCGGGAACTAATTCCCAAGTAAAATCGTGACGCTTAAATCCGTAAAAAAATTATAAAAATTAAAGTAAAAATAATTTGGCGTAACATATATGAGGTCGATGGCTTACATCTCTTAAATTCTTCGTTCTTCCCGCCAGGTGAGGTATTTGGGCGAGTGTGAGGGGATATGGAGGCCAACTCGCCCGGAGCGGGAACTAATTCCCTAGTAAAATCGTGACGCTTAAATGTGTAAAGAATTATAAAAATAAACGTTAAAATATTTTCGCGTAACATATATGAGGTCGATGGCTAAAATCTTATATCGTCTTCGTTCTTCCCGCCAGGTGAGGTATTGTGGCGAGTGTAAGAGGATATGGAGGCCGATTCGCCCGGAGCGGGAACTACTTCCCAAGAAAAATCGTGACGCTTAAGTCCGTAAAAAAGTATAAAAACAAAAGTTAAAATATTTTCGCGTAACATATATGAGGTCGGTGGCTTTCCTCTTATATCGTCTTCGTTCTTCCCGGCAGGTGAGGTATTGGTTCTAGTGTGAGAGGATATGAAGGCCGACTCGCCCGGAGCGGGAACTAATTCCCAAGTAAAATCATGACGCTTAAATCCGTAAAAAATTATAAAAATAAAAGTTAAAATACTTTCGCGTATCATATATGAGATCCATGGCTAAAATCTTGAATACTCTTCGTTCTTCCCGCCAGGTGAGGTATTGGGGCGAGTGTGAGTGAATATGGAGGCCGACTCGCCCGGAGCGGGAACTATTTCCCTAGTAAAATCGTGACGTTTAAATCCTTAAAAAAGTATAAAAATAAAAGTTAAAATATTTTCGCGTAACATATATGAGGTCGGTGTCTTTCGTCTTATATCGTCTTCGTTCTTCCCGCCAGGTGAGGTATTGGGGCGAGTGTGAGTGAATGTGGAGGCCGACTCGCCCGGAGCGGGAACTAATTCCCTAGTAAAATCGTGCCGTTTAAATCCTTAAAAAAGTATAAAAATAAAAGTTAAAATATTTTCGCGTAACATATATGAGGTCGGTGTCTTTCGTCTTATATCGTCTTCGTTCTTCCCGCCAGGTGAGGTATTGGGGCGAGTGTTGGGAGATATGGAGGCCGACTCGTCCGGAGCGGGAACTAATTCCCAAGTAAAATCATGACGCTTAAATCCGCAAAAAATTATAAAAATAAATTTAAGATATTTTTGCGTAACATATACGAGGTCGATGGCTAAAATCTTATATCCTCTTCGTTCTTCCCGCCAGGTGAGGTATTGGCGCGAGTCTTATGGGATATGGAGGCCGACTCGCCCGGAGCGGGAACTACTTCCCAACAAAAATCGTGACGCTTAAACCCGTAAAAAATTATAAAAATAAAAGTTAAAATATTTTCGCGTTACATATATCACGTCGGTGGCTTTCGTCTTATATCGTCTTCGTTCTTCCCGCCAGGTGAGGTGTTGGGGCGAGTGTGAGGGGTTATGGAGGCCGACTCGCCCGAAGCGGGAATTACTTCCCAAGTAAAATCGTGTCGCTTAAATCCTTAAAAAACTATAAAAATAAAAGTTAAAATGTTTTCGCGTAACATATATGAGGTCGATGGCTTTCATCTTATATAGTCCTCGTTCTTCCCGCCAGGTGAGGTATTGGGGCGTGTGTGGGGGGATATAGTAGTAATGGCCTTACTTTGCCTCACTTTTTGGCCCCTGGGTCCCTGCCTCAGGACCCATGGTCCCTGGCCCAGGGTCAATGACCTAGGGGTACCATGGCCCACCCCCTAAAATTTGGCAGGGGTACATAGGACCACCCCCAGGACCTATGGTCCCTGGCCCGTGTCAATGACCTAGGGGTACTTAGGACCAACCCTCTAGATTTTGGCAGGGGTACATAGGACCACCACCCCCCTTAAATTTTGGAAATTGCCAAATCTAAAAATTGGGTGTGGTAGCCTAGGACCACAGTATGTACCTCTATCAGTATTGGGTGTCTATGTCGTTCCTTTTTATGAGTAAAAAATTGCCAAAAATTCAAATTTCGGAGGTTTTTGACCTAATTTATCCCCTTGGATGAGGTATTATTACCCTATATGGTTATATGGGCGTATACAGGGATTCATTCCCTTTTATAAGACATGGGTATATTAATGCACCCCTTGAAATTTTTGGGAGGGGTACTTTGGCCCACCCCTTCAATTTTGGAAATTGCCCAATTTAAACATTGGGTATTATAGTACAGGACCCTAATATGTATTATGATAAATTTGGGTGGTCCACCTCGTTCCCTTCTAGGGGTACAAAATTGCCAAAATATAAACGTAAGCAATACGTAGTACCACGTGTTTGGTTTTTGGTCGATTTTATCCCCTTTGATGAGGTGTTATTATCCTATATATATATAGTTATATGGTCATGTATAGGGGTCCATTACCTTTCATAAGATATGGGTATATTTGTGCACTCCTTTAAAAATTTGGGAGGGGTACTTTTGGCCCACCCCTTAAATTTTGGAAATTGCTCATTTTATATATTTGGTATTATAGTACGGGACCCTAACATGTATTATAATAAATTTGGGTGGTCCACTTCGTTCCCTTTTAGGGGTACAAAATTGCCAAATTTTAGTACAACCACGTGTTTGGTTTTTGGTTATTTTATTCCCTTGGATGAGGTCCTATTACCTTATATGGGTGTATACAGGTGTTTATTTTCCTATTGTAAGACGTAGGTACATTTGTGCACCCCTTTAAAAATTTGGCAGGGATGCCTTGGCCCACCCCTTAAATTTTTTGGAAATTGCCCAATTTAAACATTTGGTATAATAGTATAGAACCCTAATATAGATCACTATAAATTTTTTCGGTGGTCTATCTCGTTCCCCTTTTAGGGGTATAAAACTGCCAAAATATAAACGTAAGCATTACGTTGTACCACGTGTTTGGTTTTTTTGACCTAATTCATTTCCTTGGATGAGATCCTATTACCTTATATGGTTATATGGCCATGTATAGGAGTCCATTCCCTATTATGAAACATAAGTACATATGTGCACCCCCGGGAATGGTACCTTGGCCCGCCCCCCTTAAGTTTTAGAAATTGTCAAATTTAAACATTTGGTATCATAGTACTGGACCCTAATATATATTACTACAAAATTTGGGTGGTCCACCTCGTTCCCTTTTAGGGTGCATTTTGTTCCGCTTTAGGAGTGAACCTTGCAATCGTCCCGAGTTTGATTCTTGGAAATGTTGAATTTAACGTCCCCGCGAAAACGGTGAGAGATGATAGGACGAAACATGAACTTACTTGACTGAGGATTGAAGCAGTGACCTCATACAGTAGAGACAAGCGCTGAGCCATCGTACACGTGTGTTGATTACTATGCAATAGTCCCGAGTTTGATTCTTGGTGCTAGTTTCAGGAAATGTTAACGTCCCACTTGAAACGATGATGAGAAATGAGAAAACATCATAAACTTACTTGCTTGCGGATTGAAGCAGAGACCTCACACATCAGAAAAAAAAACGCTGAGCCATCATGCCAACTTCAGTGCGAGCAGTTTTGCGTATGAAAAAGAACATGATCAGATTATGTTACATTACACATTTCTGCTCGTTGTTAAGCATAGAAGTTTGTTATTGTGAAATTGCAGCATGTGCTTTTACTACATCAGCATTTTTCTCAGCTGACGGACTTTTAAAGCTCAACTTTACATTTATGTCAAAGACAGTTTCGTAACATATCGATGAGTGTTACATTTTTTCAATCAAGTTTAAGGAAAATGAATCACATTTTAGATGTGGTAATTTGAATGTCGTAAGAAACTAACGAGTCAACGGTATGATGTCATTATCAAAATTGCGATACTAGATGTCGTAACGATTGATGTGTAAGGAGAAAAACGTGAATAATGTCACAACCAATCAGATTGTTTCTTACATCACGTTTCGGCTCATGATACATGATGAAAGCTGTGTTTTCATTGGTTCTCCGTGATGTCATTGATTCATTTCCTCGTTTCTGATTGGCTGATAGTGTTGTCACTTTATAGTTGAACCCGTTTCAGATCTAAATAAAATTCTTAATTTCATTTTCAAATCCTACTTCCACGAAGATCTTGAATGAACGTAGGTGTACCTCTAGTGACAGCGTGACTTTACTCCGTTCCTTGAATTTGAGGTAAGTATCAACCGCGTTTTCTTAATATCAATGGAGTGTTTTTGCATGAGGATAACATTGTTATCACTGTTTTTATTTAACATGAAATATTTTAGCAAATGGAAGAATAACCCTCACTTACTTGACCGGGAATCCCACACATTAGAAGTAAGCACGAGAAATTTATTGATTTTGGTTTAGCGTCCCTTCAGTAGTGAGGCTAGGAATACAGCTTAATGTTGAATTTAAGCGCATACTGGGTGTTGAACTCGGGCCACATCCCACACATTAGAAGTAAGCACGAGAAATTTGTTGATTTTGGTTTAGCGTCCTTTCAGTAGTGGGGGGGCTAGGAATACAGCTTAATGTTGAATCTGAGCGCATACTGGGTGTTGAACCCGGGCCAGAGGTGCGTAACGCTAACCACTTAGCTCAGTTTCTGAAAGTTACCATTAACGTAAACAAAGAAACTACGCACGAATTTGTTCCCTACAACGTGAGACGTGGACTTGCAGTTTAATGTGGGATCTGATCTCCCGCCGAGAATCGAATTCGAGTATTCCTTGTCTAACCGCTCGAGAAAAGCAAACGCATGAGATTTTTGTTTTCGTTTCATGTTCGTCATACGTTTAAAGTTCAGTGTCAGAGGAAAAATACTTACTACAATGATTCTCTCAACACAGTTAGAAAAACAATTTCATTCATTCTTTTTATCACTACAGAAACTTAGGTCATTTACATGTTGGTCCCGGGTTTGACGACAATAAAACGTTTCAGTAGTAGAACTATTTGAGATATGATCATTCTTTTAGGATTGATCGTGTAGTCATTTTGATAACGTAGTGATCTCTGAATTCAATTTTAATTCTTGCTTTTTTTTCTCTTCTCGTTTTAGATATTTGTTTTCTTTGCCTATTCCTTTTTTGCTTACCTTACCTTTTTTCCTATTTGAATATGGCTACTTCTGGCTTTACTGTCTTGCGAGAAATCAATAGACATTATCGGCGTTTTAATCTCGAAGGACGAATGCTGGAAATTCAAATTAATGCTCCGACCAGTGGCACCGATATTGTGGAGTGGGTTCAGGCCTCCTTTCAACAGATGTTGGATTATTTATTGGAAAACGTCGACGAATCATCGATGGTTGGATTATCGATTTTATCCCACGATGAGAAGAACAAGCCATTTTATTTATCTTTCCGGCATGCAAGTAATTTGACACTGGAGACTTTATGGGCATCCTTTGATCGCATCCTTCAAAGTAACGATAGTTTTCTCATGAACGAACCGTTCATTGTCCATTTTCATCATGTGGATGTGCCCCGTGGATTTGGGAGAATGCGTCGAGGTCTTTTATCAAACGACGAATTATTAAAACGCAAGAAAGGCATTTTACGAGTAAAAAACACCGACAAGAAATGTTTAGCGTATGCGATTGTGATTGCTATTGGCCTAAAGAAATATAAGGATACAAATAAGAAACTGTACAGACAATATCACAACCAGAGAAAGTGTGTTGTTCTCCCTGACGTACATGAACTTTTGTCTCGATCATCAGTGAATTTAGACCATGGGGGATCCGTGGAAGAATTGCGACAATTGCAACGCTACTTGACAAATTATAAACTTACCGTATACACCAGTTTTTCAGGAGAAGATATTCTGTATGAAGGACCGGGTGGCGAAGACAAGATTCCAATCAATTTAATGTGCATCAATTCTCATTATGACATCATCACGTCATTAACGGCCGTTTTTTCTACCAACTATTACTGTGCTGCATGCCACAAAAAATATGATCATCTTAATAGACACGTCAAGAACTGTTCGGCCATGTGTGAGAAATGTTTGCAGAAACCGCCATGCAGTAAGACCAATACGGAGAAGCAGTGTCCAGAATGCAATCGTGAATTTTATGGTGAAACATGTTATACAAATCATCTGACTGTACCATACCATAAAGGCCAACCAATATGCAAGATGGTGAAACAGTGTGCCAAATGTCTACGCATTTATTCGTTTGTCCATACAGGGGAAAGAAAACATGATTGTACTGATTATTTTTGTAATGTGTGCCATAAACATGTTACGTCTACCCACCAATGCTACATGAAGCCTGATACGACTCAATTAAAGCCTGGAGTTCCATCAGTGTTACATGCCAAGAAAGCTATGATTGTCTTCTATGATATCGAAGCCACACAGGATACTTTCTTCGATGAAGACACGTTCATTCATAAGCCCAATTTACTGGTGGCCCAACAAGTATGTTACAACTGTGTTCAAGATGAGGATATACATCATCCGTGTGAAGTTTGTGGACAGCGAGAACATATTTTTCAAGATGATCCGATCAATGCCTTTCTTGCGTATTTACGTCAACCACGACCCAACATCAAACTTATTGTATCTTTGGCACATAACTGTAAGGGATATGATGGTCATTTTATTCTTAAATCTTTAGTGGAAGAACATGAATTGAAACCTACTTTGATCTTGAACGGAGCAAAAATTTTAAGCATGAAAGTGAATCACTTATCGTTTATTGACTCCTTAAATTTCATGCCAATGGCTTTAAGTAAATTATCCAAGGCATTTCATTTACCAGCGACCAAAGGATATTTTCCACACTTTTTTAATACTGCTGCAAATCAAACGTATGTGGGAAAATTACCGGACATCCATTATTATGGTGCAGATGAAATGAAAGTGGATGAACGAGAAAAATTCATGACATGGTACAACGAACACCAGAACGATACGTTTATTTTCCAAGAAGAATTGGTAAACTATTGTGTCCAGGACGTCAACGTACTTCGAATGGCTTGTATATCTTTCATGACCACTTTTGAACAAGAAACTCACGTCAATCCTTTCCTGGAGGCTATCACTTTGGCGAGTGCGTGCAATTTAGTATTTCGACGAAATTTCTTAAAACCTAATACTATTAGCATTCTCCCTGCACGTGGATATCGTCACAGAAACAATCAGTCACGGATTGCTTTGCAGTGGCTTGCCTACATGGAAGAAAAAGAGGGTCATTCAATTCAACATGCTGCGAGAGGAAAAGAAGTTTATGTTGCTGGTTTTCATCAGGACGGTTACTACAAAGATCCCGACACTAAAGAGGAACACGTGTATGAATTTGAAGGGTGCAGATTCCACGGATGTCCTCTATGTGTCCCTACAGGCCGTGATCAACCCATTTATGAGAACTCCGAAGAAACAATGAACTATCGCTACGAGAGAACACAGCGTAAAATGAAATTATTACGATCCATGGGATATAAAATACATGAAATGTGGGAATGTGAATTTCGTCAAGTGTTAAAATCCAATCCAGCATTGGCCTCTTCTTTAAGCACACATCCTTATACTAATAAGACACCATTAAATCCAAGAGACAGCTTCTATGGTGGCCGTGTTAATGCCATTAAATTGTACCACGTCGCAAATGAAAATGAAGGCGAAGAAATAAAATTCTTGGATATCGTCTCCCTGTATCCTTATGTCAATAAATGTGGACGGTATCCAATAGGGCATCCACGAATATATCTACAGGGAGATCCAGAAATGCCCGACATTCAAGATGTCAACGGATTGGTCAAGTTGAAGATTTTGCCTAGCAGAAATGTGTTTCATCCAGTGCTGCCATTTCGTTCAAATAAGAAGTTGTTGTTTCCACTTTGTGCTGCCTGTGCCACAGCATTAAATCAAGATTCTGAATGTACACATTCGGACAGTGAACGAAGTCTAACAGGAACATGGATGTCCTATGAAATTCAAAAAGCCATTGAACTTGGGTATCAAGTCATTGAAATTTACGAAATTTGGGATTACGACATCACCGTATATGATCCAGAAACCAAGACTGGCGGATTATTCAGCGAATACATTAATACATTTTTGAAATCTAAGCTGGAAGCTTCTGGTTGGCCTGCCAATTGCGTCACCGAAGAAGAAAAGCAGCAGTATATCCAAGTGGTACAACAACGGGAAGGCATAACTTTAGATGCAGCAAATATAATGACAAATTCAGCACGTCGTAGTCTTGCAAAGCTCTGTTTGAATGCCTTCTGGGGACGACTCGCTATAAGAGACAATTTCAGCCAAACGACCATCATTAACGACCCCAAAGAACTGTATCAAAAATTAACTGCTCCAGACATAAAAGTCAACCAAATTTTACCTGTTAACGATTCGATGTTATACCTTTATTGGCAGTATGAAGATGATGTTCCAGTACAAAATCACAATGCTAATGTTGTCCTTGGAGCATTTACAACGTGTCAAGCTCGTCTGGAACTCTACAAATATTTAGAACTTCTGCAAGAAAGAGTATTATATTTCGATACAGATTCAGTGATATTCACGCAGCGACCATCACAGCCCACAATAGAACCAGAAGTATTTCTTGGTTCAATGTCAAATGAACTTGAATCAATTGGACCAAAAGCATACATTAAAAAATTCGTGTCTGGTGGCCCAAAACAGTACGCCTTGGAAATCTACAACCCCGACACGAAATCAACCAGTTATGTATGCAAAATTCGTGGATTCACACTCAATTATACTGCAAGTCAAAAGTTAAATTTCAATAGTCTGGAGCAAATGATCATAAATCAATCGAGTGAAAAAATCTCCATTAGCACGCCGCACAAAATTTACAGAACCCACGATCATCATCTTGTCACAAAACCTGAAGAAAAGAAGTACAGTTTCAACTATAAAAAACGCCGATTAATACCAGACACATACGAGACATTGCCCTATGGGTATAAAAAAGCCAGAACAGAATAACAGCCATATTTTCCCCTAATCCCACCAACATCACCTCCCAAAGACGGGGCAAAGAATCAACGCAACACGGGACATGCTTCAACAAGGCCACAGCGAAGACAAAAACTCAGATGACATCACCTTGCAGAAACCCGTGGAGAAAAAAAAAAGGAATTCAGGTACGTCACATTTGCGTTTCTTTTCTCACCTCACTCTCTCTTGATCAGTTAGTTCGATGTTAATAATCTGTTTTTCTTCTTTCACAGGAAACAAAATAAATATTACCATGTATATTCATATGTTTTATTTTCTCTTTACAGAATTTGTACCCGTCACGGACACGTCTTCCTTTGAAGAAAAAGAAATTCTGTATTCTATTTCACATGCTAAAATAAATGTACAAAAACATGATTCTGTGTTTTTATTTCACATCCTAAAATCAAATTCTTTTTCCTGTACTGCGATTTCAATTTCTTTTTTCTGAATCAGTTTACCGATAAAATAAATCAATGTTTTGCGGGAAAAAAATCAAACTAAATTTTTGTTTCAGAAAATTTTTTGTGTACGAAAAAAAAACTGATTCAGAAAATTTTTGTGTACGAAAAAAAAATGTTTTCAGAAAAATTTTTTGTGTACGAAAACAAAATTCTGTTTCAGAAAATTTTTTTGTGTGTACAAAACAAAAACTGTTTCAGAAAATTTTTATGTACAAACAAAATTCTGTTTCAGAAAAAAAAATTTATGTACAAACAAAATTCTGTTTCAGAAAAAATTTTTGTGTGCAAAACAAAATTCTGTTTTCGTCACGAAACTGCTCCGACTAAATGAATCGATTCATTCTGATAGTGTTGGCAACACTGGAAAAATTTCGGTAAGTATCGCTCAGACCCTGAGTTACAGCGAACACAACTAGATTCGAACCAGCAACCTTACATGTCTGATTCATCTCTAAATACAGCCAACTAAACAATAAGATTGTGTGTATACGTCAATGCTAGCACTGAGTCAACAAGGTTTTCTTCAAGGTCAAAGTTGCACACGAAGTAAAAAGATGACAACGCAGATCTTCTATCTTTCTATATGAAACATAAACCTAGTGTAAACTGCTCGCACTGAAATGTGTAATGTAACATAATCTGTTCGTCTTCTTTTCATACGCGAAACTGTTCGCACTGAATGGAGTACGACGGCTCAGCGCTTCAATCCACAACGAAGTAAGTTCATGTTTCCTCCTATCATTTTTCATCATCGTTTCAAGGGGACGTTAAACTCAACATTTCTTAAACTAACACACACACACACACAAAAAAAAAAATCGAACTCGGGACCATGACATAGTAATCAAAAAACTGAACTTCTCAATGGGCCATAGTGGCTCAAATATGTGAGATCTCTGCTTCAATCCGCAAGCAAGTAAGTTTATGATGTTTTCTCATTTCTCATCATCGTTTCAAGTGGGACGTTAACATTTCCTGAAACTAGCACCAAGAATCAAACTCGGGACTATTGCATAGTAATCAACACACGTGTACGATGGCTCAGCGCTTGTCTCTACTGTATGAGGTCACTGCTTCAATCCTCAGTCAAGTAAGTTCATGTTTCGTCCTATCATCTCTCACCGTTTTCGCGGGGACGTTAAATTCAACATTTCCAAGAATCAAACTCGGGACGATTGCAAGGTTCACTCCTAAAGCGGAACAAAATGCACCCTAAAAGGGAACGAGGTGGACCACCCAAATTTTGTAGTAATATATATTAGGGTCCAGTACTATGATACCAAATGTTTAAATTTGGCAATTTCTAAAACTTAAGGGGGGCGGGCCAAGGTACCATTCCCGGGGGTGCACATATGTACTTATGTTTCATAATAGGGAATGGACTCCTATACATGGCCATATAACCATATAAGGTAATAGGATCTCATCCAAGGAAATGAATTAGGTCAAAAAACCAAACACGTGGTACAACGTAATGCTTACGTTTATATTTTGGCAGTTTTATACCCCTAAAAGGGGAACGAGATAGACCACCGAAAAAATTTATAGTGATCTATATTAGGGTTCTATACTATTATACCAAATGTTTAAATTGGGCAATTTCCAAAAAAATTAAGGGGTGGGCCAAGGCATCCCTGCCAAATTTTTAAAGGGTGCACAAATGTACCTACGTCTTACAATAGGAAAATAAACACCTGTATACACCCATATAAGGTAATAGGACCTCATCCAAGGGAATAAAATAACCAAAAACCAAACACGTGGTTGTACTAAAATTTGGCAATTTTGTACCCCTAAAAGGGAACGAAGTGGACCACCCAAATTTATTATAATACATGTTAGGGTCCCGTACTATAATACCAAATATATAAAATGAGCAATTTCCAAAATTTAAGGGGTGGGCCAAAAGTACCCCTCCCAAATTTTTAAAGGAGTGCACAAATATACCCATATCTTATGAAAGGTAATGGACCCCTATACATGACCATATAACTATATATATATAGGATAATAACACCTCATCAAAGGGGATAAAATCGACCAAAAACCAAACACGTGGTACTACGTATTGCTTACGTTTATATTTTGGCAATTTTGTACCCCTAGAAGGGAACGAGGTGGACCACCCAAATTTATCATAATACATATTAGGGTCCTGTACTATAATACCCAATGTTTAAATTGGGCAATTTACAAAATTGAAGGGGTGGGCCAAAGTACCCCTCCCAAAAATTTCAAGGGGTGCATTAATATACCCATGTCTTATAAAAGGGAATGAATCCCTGTATACGCCCATATAACCATATAGGGTAATAATACCTCATCCAAGGGGATAAATTAGGTCAAAAACCTCCGAAATTTGAATTTTTGGCAATTTTTTACTCATAAAAAGGAACGACATAGACACCCAATACTGATAGAGGTACATACTGTGGTCCTAGGCTACCACACCCAATTTTTAGATTTGGCAATTTCCAAAATTTAAGGGGGGGGTCTTATGTACCCCTGCCAAAATCTAGAGGGGTGGTCCTAAGTACCCCTAGGTCATTGACACGGGCCAGGGACCATAGGTCCTGGGGGTGGTTCTATGTACCCCTGCCAAATTTTAGGGGGTGGGCCATGGTACCCCTAGGTCATTGACCCTGGGCCAGGGACCATGGGTCCTGAGGCAGGGACCCAGGGGCCAAAAAGTGAGGCAAAGTAAGGCCATTACTACTGATATGGAGGCCGATTCGCCCGCAGCGGGAACTAATTACCAAGTGAAATCGTGACGTTTAAATCCGTAGAAAGGTATGAAAATAAAAGTTAAATTTTTTCGCGTAACATATATGAGGTCGATGGCTTTTGTCTTATATAGTCTTCGTTCTTCAAGGCAGGTGAGGTATTGGGGCGAGTGTGAGGGGATATGGAGGCCGACTCGCCCGGAGCGGGAACTAATTCCCAAGTAAAATTGTGACGTTTAAATCCATAAAAAAGTATAAAAATAAAATTTTTAATATTTTCGCGTAACATATATGAGGTCGATGGCTTTCGTCTTATACAGTCTTCGTTCTTCCCGCCAGGTGAGATATTGGAGCGAGTGTGAGGGGATATGGAGGCCGACTCGCCCGGAGCGGGAACTAATTCCCAAGTAAAATCGTGTCGTTTAAATCCGTCAAAAACTATAAAAATAAAAGTTAAAATATTTTCGCGTGACATATATGAGGTCGGTGGGTTTCCTCTTATATCGTCCTCGTTCTTTCCGCCAGGTGAGGTATTGGGGCGAGTGTGAGGTGATATGCAGGTCGACTCGCCCGGAGCGGGAACAAATTCCAAGTAAAATCGTGACGCTTAAATCTGTAAAAAAGTATAAAAATAAAAGTTAAAATATTTTCACGTAACATATCTAAGGTTCATGGCTTTCATCTTATATAGCCCTCGTTCTTCCCGCCAGGTGAGTTATTGGGGCGAGTGTGATTGGATATGGAGGCCGACTCGCCCGGAGGGGGAACTAATTCCCAAGTAAAATCGTGACGTTTAAACCTGTAAAAAATTATAAAAATAAAAGTTAAAATATTTTCGCGTAACATATATGAGGTCGATGGTTAAAATCTTATATAGACTTCGTTATTCCTGCCAGGTGATGTATTGGGGCGAGTGTGAGGGGATATGGAGGCCGACTCGCCCAGAGCGGGAACTAATTCCCAAGTAAAATCTTGACGTTTAAATCCATAAAAATTATAAAAATAAAAGTTAAAATATTTTCGCGTAACATATATCAGGTCGGTGGCTTTCGTCTTATATCGTCTTCGTTCTTCCCGCCAGGTGAGGTATTGGGGCGAGTGTGAGGGTATACGGAGGCCGACTCGCCCGAAGCGGGAACTACTTACCAAGAAAAATCGTGACGCTTAAAAACGTAAGGAATTATAAAAATAAAAGTTAAGGTATTTTCCGCGTAAGATATATGAGGTCGATGGCTTTTGTCTTATATAGTCTTCGTTCTTCCCGCCAGGTGAGGTATTGGGGCGAGTGTGAGGGGATATGGAGGCCGAATCGCCCGGAGCGGGAACTAATTCCCAAATAAAATCGTGACGCGTAAATCCGTAAAAAATTATAAACATAAAAATTAAAATATTTTCGCGTAACATATATGAGATCGATGTCTTTCATCTTATACAGTCTTCGTTCTTTCCGCCAGGTGAGGTATTGGGGCGAGTGTAAGGGAATATGGAGGCCGACTCTCCCGGAGCGGGAACTAATTCCCAGTTAAAATCATGACGCTTAAATCCGTAAAAAATTATAAAAATAAAAGTTAAAATATTTTTGGTAACATATATGAGGTCGATGTCTAAAATTTTATATCGCCTTCGTTCTTCCCGCCAGGTGAGGTATTGGGGCTAGTGTGAGGGGATATGGAGGCCGACTCGCTCAGAGCGGGAACTAATTCCCAAGTAAAATCGTGACGTTTAAATCCGTAAAAAAGTATAAAAATAAAAGTTAAAATATTTTCGCGTAACATATTTGAGGTCTGTGGCTTTCGTCTTATATCGCCTTCGTTCTTCCCGCCAAGTGAGGTATTGGGGCGAGTGAGGGTATATGGAGGCCGACTCGCCCGCAACGGGAACTACTTCCCAAGAAAAATCGTGGCGCTTAAATCCGTAAAAAATTATAAAAATAAACGTTAAAATATTTTCGCGTAACATATATGAGGTCGATGGTTTTCATATTATATAGTCTTCGTTCTTTCCGCCTGGTGAGGTACTGGGCCGTGTGTGAGGGGATATGGAGGCCGACTCGCCCGGGGCGGGAACTAATTTCCAAGTAAAATAGTGACGTTTAAATCCGTAAAAAATTAAAAAAAATAAAAGTTAAAATATTTTCGCGTAAGATATATGAGGTCGATGGCTTTCGTCTTATGCAGTCTTCGTTCTTCCCGCCAGGTGAGGTATTGGGGCGAGTGTGAGGGGATATGGAGGCCGACTCGCCCGAAGCGGGAACTAATTCCTAAGTGAAATCGTGACGTTTAAATCTGTAAAAAATTATAAAAATCAGTTAAAATATTTTCGCGTAACATATATGAGGTCGATGGTTTTCATCTTATATAGTCTTCGTTCTTCCCGCCTGGTGAGGTACTGGGGTGAGTGTGAGGGGATATGGAGGCCGACTTGCCCGGGGCGGGAACTAATTCCCAAGTAAAATAGTGACGTTTAAATCCGTAAAAAATTTAAAAAATAAAAGTTAAAATATCTTCGCGTAACATATATGAGGTCGATGGCTTTCGTCTTATTATTTTAATGTTAAAATTTATTATGAATTTCTACTTTTTTTTCTGAATGAATTACTTTCCGTTTCCTCTATCCTTATTTTTTTCCCAACCAGAGGTACATGTTACCTGAATTGAAGGGAGAAATATATGGTATAGCACTTGGCAACTTTGATCATGATAAATTTCACGTTAAACTGTCCGCTATCAGCGTTTCCGGCAGCAGAGTGGTTTATTGTTACGTGAAATATTGCTGCGCTATTAGCAATAATTGATGAAGTGTTTGATTAATATTCTTCGTGTACTGATAATAATGTATGCTGATTAAGATATACATTTAGCAGTAAGTAGTGTTCAGAACCATTATTGGTCGTAATAATAATACTGAAGTTACTGGTTGTCCTGTCAAACTCAGGGATTGAGTATAGCCCGCTCCCCCCAGTGATTTTTAACGAATCAAAGTGATTCTAACGACTCATACTAGTTCATAATGAATCGGAATCGCATGTTATAAAGATTTAAGATGTAAATCTTGTGGTAAGGAAGCTTTAGTATAAGTAGTAGTAGTAGTAGTAGTAGTAGTTAGTAGCAATAGTAGTAGTAGTAGTGGTAGTTAGTAGCAATAGTAGGAACGGGTTAGAAGCCCCGCAGGGGTTGGTTGGGTTCTGTTCTCGGTATAAGTAGTAGTAGTAGTGACTCTTCCAGTTCCGGTGACAAAGAACTGGGGGGAGCGAGCTATACACAAGCCTTTACAACTCCCGCTCCAGCAGGTATACTCACTCAGAAACGAGAAATTATACTAATAATTTTATGAAAGTGGATCAAAACTTACTTAACCTTAAGCTAACCCGTTCCTAACCCCTACCCTACTTATTTATATCTTACTCTACTCTACTTTTTAAAAGGGCCCTACTTATTGATGCGCAGCTGGAGCGTGTCTTGTAAAGTTTACCTCAAATATAAAACGTTCTAAGTTATTTGCAGTGGTAGATTGAAATTAGTTATTTGATGTAGAAGTTTTTTTTTTTTTTTCAGACGCGACGGTGACCACATACTCTAGCATAGCGAAACCGAGATTTTACCGTTTTAAGCAGTTTTTAATTTTTGTTTGTTTGTGTAATGCTTATTGACAACCGTAGAGTGGTTATTATAATCACTCTACGTTTACAACGCTGATGTGGCTATATTGGCATACGTGGAGGTCTTTCAGTTATGGCAAGTATCAGTGTCATATTATGGAAAAGTGGTGGCAGGACGTAAATGAACAAGGTGACATATTACCTCTTGTTAATATATAACAAGGAACCAATATTACATATAATACAATAATGTGGAATCTCCACCCATAAATTAGCTCTTCCCTGAATCGAATTAGATGCAAATTCGTGTGAATAACTCGCACAATTTGATCCAGTGGTCATCATAGAAGCGTTTGAGGTACTGAAAAAGTCGGTGCTGGTAAATAATTTGTCAGTAAATTATTTCTTGAAACATGGGGATCAGAGTTGCGTATCCAAACCTTACCTTACCCAAATTTAATCTACATTTTATACCATTGATGTTAAACCGTTTCTGTGAATAATACCTTTGTGTTGCTTCACAAAGGAACTAGAAAAAATGTCAACAAATAATTTATGCTCATGACAGACGTACCTTACAGTAGACTACTAACCTGTACCAAATACAAGATTCCGGAACACAGATCCACCACCCAGAGGCCAAGTTAGGTGAATTACGACCATGTAAACTATTTCAAACTATTAACTAACCGAAATACCACTTCAATAAAAGGATTTTTTTCCAATAGTCTACACTATAAAATAATGGGGGCAGAGCTTCCACACACCCAAGCGTTGTGTTGTTTCAGAATACATGTTGGAAGAAAACCTTCAATGCAAATGGAATTTTGGTTAATTAATAATTTCGAATAGTTTATTTTGTCGTAATTCACCCAACTTGCCAAAAAAAAAAAAAAAAAAAAAAAATAGTAACCAGAAACATCAAAACAAAGATACCCACTACGAACAAATGAATTTGAAAGAACACTACATTGTATGCCACAAAAGAACATTTTATAAACCCAAAAAAAACCAACACATAAGGAGCAATACCATCAAGAAATAGAACACTAAAAGAAACTATAAAATGTATACAGAGCACACGAGATGTACAGCAAAATATTGCAATATATGAATACTTCGACAGATTGACAATATACTATCACATCACGTCCATCGCCAATGAACAATTCAACATCGACTCCGAATACCAAAACGCTAAATGAAATTTTGAATTTGTTAAATGAATGAAAATAAAAAAACAAACTAAAATAATTTAAGCACGTAAAATCAAACAAAACAGCTTCTCTTATCTAACATTGTAATTAATTAAAACGTCATTATTACTTTATGTATAAAACAATAGACCTACATATGACTAGTGTCGTTAAGTAAACAAACATGGTAGTAGAGTGTTCAAAGATCGAAGTTCAGTGTTCTTAGTTTCGGTAATAATATATTTCAACGATGAAATGGCAATAACCTTCTGACATCACAAATTACACACAATTATCTATTAGCCAAAAAAAAAAAAAAAAAGGAATTACTTCTTTATGTTAATTTGTTGCTGAGATATGCTTCGTCAAAAATAGTACAAAGCAGGGTTGGCAAAGACCATGGTTTTTATTAAAAAAACGTTTTTTTTTTTATTTAAACCAGGTTTTTTTGTTTAAACCAGGTTTTTATGGTTTAAATGATTTACTCTATATATTCATATCATATATGGACAGAAATAAGTTTGTTTCGCCTTGATGTTATTATGCAACAACCGGGTTATGCTGGAAGGGTCACATAAGCTTAAGGCGGAATAAAAACCGCTTCTCGAGTTACATCCGAGAGAAATTGTCCTCCATTTGAACTCAGAACCAGGACTAATTGGCCACAAATGCAATACGTCTGCCGACTCACTCACGAAGGAATCCTGATAAAAAAAATACGTTGTACTGATCTTTACATGCTTCTTAATATAACTGTCAAGAGTCATTTCAGAAGGACAAAAAGATAAACAGTTGCACAAGTGAAACCATTACACAGAATTACATATGAACAATTTCAAAGTACTACGGAGTACTAAAGAACTAATTTAGTTCAAGTTAGTTAACAACGACTTTTATTGGTCCAAATTAAAGAAATACACCGACTTAATCTGCATATCAATAAGAAAAGTGAATAAAGATACGAATTATTTGAGTCCACTTTGGCTCAAACTCATTTATACATAAATAGATACCAAAGATACTTATTTCACTGAATGCCTCTCGTGGGGTCTGTATGACCCCCCTCCCCCCACACACAAAAAGTACGGCATTTTCGATGTATTTTATCAATAGTAAACATTAAAACGAAACAATATTTAGAATTTTTCTTCGATTGCAATTACATAACAATAATAACAACTACAAAAAATCACAAAATAAACATTTATAAACTTGTAAAAAAAAAGTTGCTTTTGTAGTATAATCTTTTTGAGTAATGAATGGGGAATTTAGGTCTGAATATAATACGAATAATATACGGGAGTGAAACGTGATAACCCACAAATGTGTGTTCATCAAGATTTTACAAACACTTACACTTTTACGAACATTTTTTTTTTTTGTTTTTGGTTTAAACCAGTTGTTTTTTTTGAAAAAACCAGCTGGTTTAAACCAGCCAACCCTGGTACAAAGTACTACTTTATGGTCTACAGCAATTACCGACAATGAACTTGAGGAGGCAATATTTCAGTAGAATTTTTTCTTTCGAGAAAATAAAAAAATACGGGTTTATTAATTTTCCACAAGGAACTCACAAAAAAATAATTACCAAAATCCATCACTTCACCGGCACATTTTTTTCTTGACCTGCCTGAATTGAGATGGAACGCGTCGGAAGAAAAGAATAAGGAACGAAAAGGAAACCAAACCCAGATACGTAAAATATATTTCGTTATTTTTATAAAGGGAGACTTGTGTTCTAGAACCTTCCCCCAACGGAATTTAACCTAACAGATATCACTCTGTTATATCCTAGCTTACTGTGAGCTACTTTATACCCACGCTAGTCTAAACTCTGCTGTACTACTCTACCTTGTTTCATACTATTTTACTATGTTAGTCTACTCTATAGCACTCTTTTACCTTACCCGATACAACTATACACTACTATACCTGTACGCTACGCCTCTCTGAGCTACACTACTGTTTTACCCAGTTGTACTCTGCTACTGCGTTCCTTTTTACGCTTATTTTCTCCGTCAGTCTATGTCACTTTACTCACATCTACCCTACACTACTCAATTGTACTACCGTCTATTCTGCGCTACAGCTACTCTATTATACCATCGAGTTAAGTGCCGAGAGTAGGTCAAGAAGTATGAAAAATATGGAAAATTTACACGAAAGGGGTGATGATTCGATCACTTTTCGTAAAGTTCATGCAAACTAAACAAATTTAATGTGATATTTTTTATGTTAAAAGCTCGATCTCGTCAGTACTATTTTAGGCATTACTGCTGTATCGCCAGTCCGCACGAAAATAATAATAAAACTTTCTCAACCAACCAAAATACTAGGTTGTTAACCTGGCACACTTGGTAGTGATTATTGTTCGAAATACAGTGCGGACGCATGGCATAAAAACTAGTGCATAAAACAAGAACCAACTAGTGCTAGGTGACCACTCAAATGCACGAACGTTATCTAACCAAGTCAGAGCAGGAGCACAGCAGGGGGCCTCGAGATATAGCGAGGGATGCGCCCGTAGGGAGCAGACGCGTCAGCGGCGATGGGTGTACGCGCAAACGAGGCTAGTGGAAAAACGCTTTTGTCATAAAAAGCATGGCTTATGTGTTGCACAGCTTTAAGGGAAATACTAAGTGCGGTAAGAGTGCACTTTATTCCGAACATTCATTGGAACCGATTCCTCGGAACAGTTCAAAGATCAGTTCCCAAAAATAATCCATGAATCGAAGCAATCGAAAAGTAAATTCTGGACAAGTTTTGTAGACGACCACCTAATAAGTAATCGCAATCTAACTTCGCACCAGCAAACTAAGATATATCATAACAATGGTAATAGATTACGATTGCTAACCAAATGATCTACCACACTCACCAAGATTTTACTCTTCAATTGCTATACAAGGACAATATCCTTGAGAACACGCTAAAGTCTTCCGAGAAATCAATTCAGTTGCAACGGTAACTATCAATTTTCAGATCTAAATGGGAGGCTACCGCCCCCCAACCCCCGCTCAGGTATCATAAAAACATCCAAAACAACAATAAATAATCAAACCACTACTATAAAGCTAACGTAAGAAGGAAAAAAAACACTCACCACCAGTGCTTAAAGTGACATCAGATGAGGTGACGGTATGTAACAAATATGACTACTTAGAGTAGTAATTTAGACACACCCCTAAATACAGTCCCTACTCCTGACATTTTTGTACAATTTTTTATGTGAAGAATATATAGAAAAAAAAGAGAGAGACATTGAAATTGAGAAAGAGAGGACTAATACAGTAAATGTTTTACTCCCAACCATCATCAGCCTAACAGAAATAAATATTTATAAAATTATTTTGTTTTTCTAAGATTTTATATGAGCATATCGGTGATCTAAATTTGGAAGAACACGGATGGTACGTTTACTTAAACATGGGGATAAGGCGAAGGTCAGCTGTTGGTGCGGGTGTATCCAACATACTACCTGGTTGTGGCAGTTCATTTACACCGTGAACTTGCGTAACGACACAGTGAACATGGGTCTTCCCAGCGCTGTAACTTAGATTTTCTCGGGGGAAGGGGGGGGGGAATAACACGCTCCCATAGAAAAAGTTGTTTTTCTAAGTCTTGGCCCCCTCTTTTCATCTTTCTCTTAGCCTTTATGGGCCCCGGACCTGCGGGCCCTCCCGCACAGCAAGGTCTGCGGGGTCGTTAGTTACGCCCCTGGGCCCGTTTCATACATGACAAATTAATGAAGGGGACAATATTAATAAACCTCAAAGTCATAAGAATGAATATTATTTCTAGAGTCCCTAGTAGAAATTGAGGCGAACAGTGGCCAGACATGTGAGGAACTGGGATTATAATTCAGTGTGAGTGAAGAAACCATTCGGCACCATCTCCAACGATGGGTCACACATGATTTGAATCCGGGCCATAAGGCAACGCGAGCAGACACCTGTGTTTCTTTGCTGTCTCGACTGAGGAAGGAGCCATTTCTGGACAGGGTATTAACATGTGATGAAAAGTGGGTCCTGTACGAAGCTCCACGGCACCGTCATCATTGCTTAGCATCCCATGAACCGGTTCCAAAGCAGCCGAAACCATCACTACACCAGAAGGTCCTCCTGTGTGTTTGGTGGACTGCTTGCGGCATCGTGTATCGGGAACTGCTACCAGCTGGTTAGAACATCAATGCAACTGTGTCCTGTCAGCAGTTGAGCCGTATTCAAGAAAACTCAATATTCTAGAGCCAGCACTTCAGAATTGCAAAGGGATTCTCCTGTTACAGGACAACGCTAAGCCCCACGTAGCTAGGATGACACGGGACACCATTCTACGCCTTGGATGAGAAACACTATTGCATCCGCTATAGTTCCCGGACATTGCACCGTCCGATTATCTCTTGCTCTGTTCCTTGGACAATCACCTTAGAGGACGCCAGTTTAAATCCCTAGTAGAGATGCAAAACGCACTTGATATCTTCTTCGCTTCACGGCCCACCAATTTCTACGGCGATGGTATCCATGGCCTTCCAGAACGTTGTAGAAGGTCGTCGATGCTGACGGGGACTATTTTTGATCTTCCAGCTACGTCTTAGATGACATATCAATGTTCGAAGGTGGTGGGTGAAAAAGTGACAGACCTTTCTTGGTTACCTTTATACAATAACATAGTGATCCAACGTGGCTTTTAAGTCGATTAAAACAGACAAAGAAGAAAACATATATGCCCATAACTTTTTGTCTCGTTTTCAAGGCTTTGTAGGCACTTTCGTCTCGTCTCTAGTGTCTAGCATAGTTCTTTCCAATCTTATTTCCATTTTCCAAAGCTTCTTCAGGTCTCGTTTCGTCTCGTGGTCAACACTAATTTTCTTATAGTTGTAAACACAGAAGTCCAGACAACGTGAAAAGAATGATTTTGATTTTTTTTTTTTTTTTTTAAGTCAATGCCAGGGGTGGATCCATGTTAAACATTTTTGGCGGGCGATACGGAAGTTGGAATTTTTTGAAGGGGGATGTTTGGAATTGCTTACACAAATGTTGAAAAATTCAAGAGCACAAATTCTGGCATTGAATAGGGTGATATGAAGCTGTTATTTCTTAGGAAGCAGCAGCAACGAAATCTTTGACAGTACAAACATATTTGTTGACTCAATGTCAACGTCATACTTATTTCTATGTGTAAAATCTGTTTTTTCCCTAAACGCAAATTAGAATTTAAATGTTATTTTTACCGGTGTGCCATACCGGCCGATTTTCTAACTTTCGGATGCATAACCGGCTCATACCGACTCACTTTAAGCACTGCTCACCACTAATTATAAATCAGTGCAGCATGACGTAGAAAAATAAATTGCATTACATCAAGACAATGGAACAAGCAGCAGCAAACCTTGTCTTTCTTAAATAAGCGAAATGAAGCATTAAATTATCAGAACGATAAGTTAAATTTATATTCCTCTTTAAATTCAACCACGTATTCTCGATAGACTGCGTACCACCGACTATCCACTTCTGACTGCGGCACTTTCAATCGACATTAAATTTGCGTTTGCCGTACAAACTCTCGTGCACCTAAACTATTACTATAGTTCTCAATATTAATCAGTCCACACAATATTGCGAAACGATAGAAATTCACTTCGTTATCACAAACATTTGAACAAAAAAATTAATTAATTAATATCCGAACACCGAAATTCACTTAACCGATGCAACACACATGTTCAACGTACATTTAAACATAGAACATGTTCAGTCAGGAATAGATAACAACCAATCAGCGACTTCAACACATTCAACCAACCACAGCACAGGAGGCATCAGTGCCATCAACCGCTAAAACACCAAAACAAATTCTCATCAGGAGAAACAAAAACACCGATTCCGTACCTGTTCTGGTAACAGTGGTTCTGTTCCTCCAATGCCACTTTCAGAGACAAAATCACTTGTTCGGCATAAAGTGCACTCTAGCCCTAAATACCATCCAAAATGTACTACATTAAGTTTAGTTTGATGTTCCTCTTCTTTTCTCTAGTTTGAGTTCGTTTCTACACGTACGAAAAACTGTTCGCCTGTTTAGTAGACGATGCCTTTCCCATGAATCGTAACAAGTGCACCTCCACATATAGTGCCGCTTACATCAAAAACAACTGACTTTCACTCAGTCTTCCTCACAAACCAAAATGAATTCTCCAATTCATCTGGTAAATTTTCTAAAATTGATCCGGCGATACAGCAGTTAACCCCTATTTTAAGTGGAGGCATGCTGACGTCAGACATTAGAGTGTAATGAGGCTATTTAATTCCTCGTATTAACAGATGATATTTCTAAGTGACGGGTGTGATATTTCGATTTTCAGCTTTATAATAACGTATGTTGGTGGAAAAAAATTATTACGATGTGTAGAGATTCATCGATTATTGTAATTGACCAGAAAGTGCGGTAAATATAAGAAGGCCTTAGAAATAAAGAAATGGAGAAACAGTTACGTATTTTAATGTGATGAAGGGGGCCGCCATGGCTCAGTGCTAGAGCGTTCACCTCTGGTGCTTGGGGTCCCGGATTCGATCCCCGCCAAGTGAACTTTGTGGTGGACAAACACAATGTGCGGGGTTATCCCGTTTCCTCCCAGTTTCTTTACTCCACCATTTCATTCATTACTCATTATCACCGTCTCCTCTAACCGGCATATCCGTCGGACATAAAACTCAAAGATTTCTTTCTTTCTTTTTTTTTTTTTAATGTGATGATCGTAGTAATGGTGTGAGTATATTATGACCCCCACCTAATCTAGTTCTTAGCGATATCCTAGTTTACACGTATACTCAGGGCCGGCTCGTCCATATAAACAACCTAGGCGGCTGCCTAGGGCGGAAACATTTAGGGTCGCAATGGCAGGCAATTTTTAAATTTTATCTTTACGTGAGGTTTATCAACATTTGCCAAAACGTATGCGCCAGCGCCCTACACATTTAGGAAGAGGAAGTTAATGAATAGTGGAATAACCCAAGATCGATTACTCCTCACCTATATGGAGCAGGGAACATCTTCCTGGCCATATTACGTTTCCGTGTTCCCACTGTTCATTCTATCATAAAAGAAGATCTGCATTATCTGATTATCCAGACTCCAAATGCTCTCAGAAATGTCACTGACCTAAAGTTTCTACTACATAAGGTAGTCAGTGCAAACTTAAGATCTGAAGCCCTACTTAAAGAATTATCCCTTCATATTCCTACCCGTGTAGCACCAAATACCCACCTCTTCCACCTTGCCCACCCTAGACTGTCGATCATTCAAAGGGTCTTCTTTCACAGAGCACCAAATTTATAAAATCAGATAACAACTGACGTGAACATTTTTAACCTACTCAGCTTTCGACAGAATTAAACAAATTCAAAATAACTAAGAATGAATTAAGAAGCTTCTTGCTTTGCCTTAACCATCTTTTGTTTTATATTTACAATGGACATCGACATGGTTTACATTAAATAAAACTTTAATTTCTTGTTGCCCTGTGGTTACATTAGTAAAATTTTATTCCAAATGCCAGAGCAATAAAAATGTTTTTTAAAAATAACTGGCTTATAGATTACTTATTCATATTATAAAGAGAAGCATTGGGAGTAAGTTGTATTCTATTTAATGTTTAAACAAATAGTAACAACGTGAAGATGTGATGAAAATGTCAGGGGTGACAAGGCTTCACTTTGGTTTGGGTATGAGAGAGAAGGAGATTATGATGGCGGAAACTTCTTTTTCGCCTAGAGTATAAAATATCCTAGATCCGCCCCTGCGTATACTCACCATTGCTAACGCGCTTGCTCCTTATGCCCGCACCCCAGCGCTACAACACAGGCCTACCAGCTTCACCCTGCCATGACTCGGTCAGCCAGCAGTTGTGCTTTGTAGCTACCTAGCACAGGTTAGTTAGAGATTTTTAGGCTATTTTTTAAGGGTCCGGACCCAAAATTTGTTCACAAAGCAGTAAAAGCCTCCTAACTGACGAATACAACTCCTTTCTTGAGAATCACTTTCTAAGATAATGGCAGTGAATTTCCTAATAAATGACGAAATTTTGAAGTTTTTAATCGTAAACAAGTTGAATGTGCTGTGCGGCATAAAGGACATACTAAGAAACATGTTGCCTAAAAACATCATATTTATGTTAATTATTAGGAAAAGCGTTTTCAGTTCTTAATAATGTTTTTAATATTGCTCAACTAGTTATAACCTATACGACTTTGAGCTTATAAATAATATTCACTATATCTCGTTACCGGTATGTATAATTAACACGGAACATTTTCTCCTCTTGAACTTCGAACATAAACTAGGAACAACGAAACTTTTTTGAGTGGGGCGACAACGAGAATGGTGTTGCAGTGATAGCGCTACAATGGTGGTCATGCTACCACCACGGATCTTCGCCACACTGGAACAACTGCAAATCAGTAAATGATTAGTCTACCGCACCATCCAGCGTTACAAGAAACAGGAAGTGTCAATGACCGGAAGCATAGTGGCAGATTGCGCACAGTAAGAACATTGCAGTCAGTTAAAACCGTAGCTGTAAGTAGTCGCGATATCCTGTCAGACCTGAAACCAGTTATGACCTGATGCGTGGCTATTTCGAAATCAGCCCTGTCACGAGCGCTTAATTAGGTCCTGGAACTCAGAGCCTACAAACAACGTGCAGGTCACTTTCTGACTGATCTGTGAGTTATTCGTCCACTGCCTATTAATTTATGATGTCTATATAGTAAACTCTCGGTTATCCGTAGTTCTGCCTGTTCTTATTTGTAGATATAACTTTATGGTAATAATTAAGGTGCTTGTAGTCAAATTTGAAACTCCTACTTTTTGGTATATAATAATATCATAGACTTGCTATGGGGAGGAACCGCATATATTTATCAGGTTCCGTACTGCATATATGCATGTACAGTACTCACTTTTCCACTTTTCAGAATTTTTAATAATTTCTATAAAATAAAAAATAAAAAAGTTTATGGGTTGAAACTTGGTGAGTGAGCACTTCTATATAAGATCTCTTTATGCAGAAAAAATCACTTCCTGCTCACTTGCCTTCTTGCAGAAATCATGTGCTCAACTCTGAATTTTTAACGTCAATGACCTACTTTTTCGAGCCGCCTTCTCACCCTGTTATACTTCATGGATGATAAAGGCGGATGCATAGTCTTATAGCTTACAATTGTGTTTTTTGTCCCACATCAATAGAACGACATGGGGCTGAGGTGCTTCAGATTCGGTAACCAGTTATGACATCACCAAGTGGCGCATCTTCGAAACCAAATATGGCTGCCATTCGAAACCTAAAGTCACTAAAATTAAAATAATGGTTATTTTGAACTAACAACGTGGTAAGGTAACTGCGCATCAAAAATCAGTTTTTTAATTGTCAAGCAGCATGCAAGCATGCATTGGACCACTTGACATTGATTTACCCTTTTCTTGTATTATTGTACATAGATTTGAAGGATTAAACTAGTGCTGTTGAATTTTTGTGACATTTGCGGTTTTCGGTTTTTGAGAAAACCGATTTTCTAAAAACCGAAAACCGCAAATGCGGTTTTCAAAACCGAAACCGCAAAAGCGGTTTTCGAAACCGAAACCGCAAAAGCGGTTTTCAAACCCGAAACCGCAGATGCGATTTTCAAAACCGAAACCGCAAAAGCGGTTTTCAAAACCGAAACCGCAAAAGCGGTTTTCAAAACCGAAACCGCAAAAGCGGTTTTCCAAACTGAAACCGAAAAAGCTCTTTTCGAAAGCGAAAGCCGCCCGAAACCGTGTTTGCGGTTTTATAAGGGATTGTCCTTTTCAAAGCAGAAACAATGTTTGCTGTTTTTAATTACACCTTTTAACAATTGTGAAAGCATCTATCGATCGAGACAAATGTATTGATTTATATGTGTGTTTTAACTTTTTTTATTTGCTCCAAGACTATTATGGTAATATGTGCAGCACAGTGCGAAAGGGATAATTCGATGGTTGTACAAGTCACAGCTAAATTAGGGTGACAAATACTGACGTTCGATCCTTAGCTTTTTTTTTTTTTTTTTTTTTTTTTTTTTTTTTTTTTTTTTTTTTTTTTTTAGTTATTTCTTTGACGACACTTTCAATGTACCTTTCGGCTGCAGGGAAGCAAACCCGGTGGACCCCACCTGATTTTCATATATGTTGTAAATTAGACCACCAGGAACACGAATCTGAAGGAATTTTGACATTTCGAATGTCGGAACTCGAGATATTCGAACATAAATTGACCATTGAAGCAAACTGGACCCCACCTGATTTTTATATATTTTGTAAAGTAGACCACGAGAAACACGAATCTGCAAGGAATTTTGACATTCCGAATTTCGGAACTCGAGATATTCGAACATAAAGTAACCAGGAAGCAAAAAGGACACTATTTGATTTTTATATATTTTGTAAACTGGACCAAAATTAGCAATTATCTGAACGAATTTTGACATTCCGATTTCCCGATCTCGAGATACTAGAACTTATACAGTAGTTTTATGTAATATGTATAAAAGTAACGAAGAAAGTTCTGTCGCTTTTTGACCTATCACTTAGAGCATAGATATGTCACCAAAGACGTACCTGGAAGATCAAAAATAGTACCCTTCTGCCAACGTTCGGGATGGGCATGGATTCCTTCGCGGTAGAACTTGGTTTGCCGTGAAGCGAAGAAGGTATCAAGTGCATTTAGCACCTCTACTACGGAGTTGAACTGGAGTCCTCTAAAGTGAGTGTCCAAGGAAAGGAACAGGTGATAACCGGACGGTATAATGTCCGGACAGTATGGCGGATGCAATAGTGTTTCCCATTCAAGGTGTAGGATGGTGTTCCGGCTCATTCTAGCTATGTGGGGCATAGCGTTGTCCCGTAATGGGGGAACCCCTTAGCGATTGAAAAGTGTTGGCTCCAGGGTTTTGAGTTTTTCTTGAACACGGCTCAACTGCTGACAGTAGACAGTTGCATTGATGTTCTTCTCTGACCGCCCGGTAGCAGTTCCCGATGCACGATGTCGTGAGCAGTCCACCAAACACACAGGAGGACTTTCTGGCCCGGAAACAAATCATCTGGGACACATAGACCCAACTTGTAGTGCTTCCCAAATTGATGGAGGTGCTGGCGAATGGTTTCTCGACTAACATTGAATGTTAGCACCAGTTCCTCACATGTCTGTTCGGCTCAATTGCTACCTGAAGATCCTCATTTTGTACATGTGTTGGTCTTCCGGCACGTGTGGTGCGTCTTTCGTGAGTGTTTCGTCACCGTTCTTAAACTTGCTAAACCACCCTTGCACTGTCTGCGTAATCACGACACCCTCACCAAAGCCCTGAGGTATCTTCCGCCCCGCTACAGTGGCGTTTGATCCAAGAGTGGAACTCGTACAGCATACAAGCCCCTATGACGCTCTGTGAAGGTTCCATATTCACTCCGTCCTTACATACGTTGACGTTGTAACTGAACTTCCACAACCAGGTAGAATGTCGGATATACCCACACCAACAACTGACCTTCGCCTTATCTCCATTCGCATTAAACTCACGGTATGAGGGTCAATTTTACACAGAATTCCACAAAAAGGGACAGAACTTTCTTGGTTACCTTTATATATCTCTCAGGACATATGTTTCGTATAGAGAATATTGTGTTTTTTTCATATAACGTCTATATTAAACTTTAAATTTTAATATCTCGAGTTCCGGAGGTCGGAATGTCAAAACGCCTTCAGATTCGTGTTCCTCGTGATCTAGTTTACAAAATATATAAAAATCAGGGGAGGTCCAATTTGCTTCCCTGCATCCTACTTTTCAAACGAAACACGTTTTCCAGAGTGTACATTTTGCTTCAAACTGAGTTCTGCCCTGGCTAAGAAACGTAAATTCGCTTCTATAAGAGTCTTTAAAGTTACACTTGAAATTGTCGTTCGGCATTCTTGTAGCTTGTGAAGGTATGAATAATTCAAGTATGTTTGTTACGACATCAACAAACGAATACTCATTCGTATAGAACCTCCAATACATTACATAGAAAACACATGAACTATACAAAGAAAACCATTGTGCATTAGAGCAGATCTCTTATTAGCAAATGATTCTGCACACGCGCACTGCTCAGATAGCCCAGAGCTTGAGCCTGAGCGCGAGTCCAAATTTAACTCAATCGCGATTGAGATTGTCAAAGGTGTAGCGGTTTACGTTGAATATACCATACCAACACTTTATCAACTAAGTCCTCTTAGGTTTTTCTCCAATCCCAAAAAGCGGGTGGTTTTTCGTGATTAAGATATGTTTAAGCGGGGGACGAATATATAACCTGAAAATCGGGTGGTACCCGCTAAAATAGGGTAATAAGCCAACACTCAATAGAAATAAGGTATATTCCTATTTAAGATCACTACACATGCAACTCATGAAATTCAATTTGAAATATCATCCACTTAGACTGACATCTTTTATATTATTATTACTCTTTCCCCATATTTTTAAAAATAGTACTGCCACTCTTTCTTTTGTTAACAAAAAGGCACCACCTCCCTTTCTTAATATAAAGAAAGAGAAAAGAAAGAAAGAAAATCTCTATCACAATACACAATTTTATTGTTGATTTATTGCCACTCCGATAAATGTGAATGTTGTGGTTTTGCATGTGTCGACTGGCTTTTTATCGCAAGTTCCAGACACCTGCAATAGTTTATACTAGACGGAAACACCGATCATATTTTATTCTGTATCTTTTTACTTCCCAATAACGATAGCCGTGCCTCTTTGAGAAATTGCAACTTTTTTTTTTTTTTTTTTTATTATTATTATTATTATTATTCTGCCAATTGTAAAAGTATAGAATTTCCCTACACTTTAGGACATTTTAAGAAAAAATACCTTCTTTTCCTTCTGCAAATTTTGATCATTTTTCCCTAAGCCGCCGAGGGAAATTTCCCTCCATCTGGCAACTGAGAGCCGGTGTGGGGAAAGATTCTTTGCTGTTTTCTCGTCGTTACTTGATATTAGTGCTGTAGAATTTTTGACATTTGCGGTTTTCAAAACCGAAACCGCAAAAGCGATTTTCAAAACCGAAACCGCAAATGCGGTTTTCAAAACCGAAACCGCAAAAGCGGTTTTCGAAACCGAAACCGCACAAGCGGTTTTCGAAACCGAAACCGCAAAAGCGGTTTTCGAAACCGAAACCGCAAAAGCGGTTTTCAAAACCGACATTTCGGTTTTATGAAATTTCACTTTTTTAAAAAACCGGTTTTCGTTTTTTTCAAAAACCGATTTCGACAGCACTAGATTAAACGCTGATTTGACTAAACGTGAAAATAATCCTTAGAATAAAAATTTGTGCATACATGCATCCCAAATATATGGAATAATAAAAATAAAAGTTACCAAAGCACGACTGTCACAGCAAATTCTAAGTTAGACCATTGGTTTATTCTGACATCCATGGGGTGGCCCCGCATAGCGTAATCACTAACACTGTCGCCTTCGGTGCGAGTGATCTCGGGTTCGATTCGCGGTGGTGGCACTCAGTTGAAAAAAATGTAAAAAGCTTTTTCAGGCCAGCCCTCCTGAATGAGGTTTTCCTGGGTTTTCCTCATTCACTAAGCAAATGCCGGGGTTGTACCTAACATACAGATCCCAGGCCGCTTCCTTTCTTCCTTCCTTTTCCCCGGATAGTGTGCTTGCCGAGGGATGTCATCTCTTAAACATAACGGTCTAAACATGGCCATAGATGCCGAAAGCCCAGAAATCTAAATCTTACATCTGACATCCATGGACGTAACATTGCAACGAAATTGCACAACGTTGGAGTTATTAAACCTATTGCGAAACTGAAGAAATGCTAAATACATGTAGCCTCCCCGCTGGTCTAGTGTATAACCGCGTTTTGCCTTTGGTGCACGTGGTCTCCGGTTTGATTTCACAATTGTTCAGTTTCATTAATCATCTGTCTCCATTAGTCTAAAGGACACAATCGTGGAATGTTAAAGTAAATAAATAAATAAATACACGTATAATCAACAATGGGACAAAAGTTCTTCAGACACTTTTTTTCAAATAATTATTCCTTTTTTATTGTTCTAAAATAACGTAAGTTTTGAAATGATGTGAGATTTTGGGGTTCACTCACTGTACAATTATTGCTTGCTTTCTTTGAATTGTATTTAGTATGGTGATTAATGAATGAGGCGCCATTGTGAAAATATGTATATATATTAATGTTTCAAACTTTGAACATTTCAGCAAAAGTATCTGCTGACAGATGTGAACCTTGACTGTTCAGCTTCATATGATAATTGCGTACGAGTTTACAACTTGTTTTCGTGTGTGGCAGAGGAGAAGTATCGTTAAGATGTGATAATATAGGAAGGACACTTTCTCCAGCAGTTGCAACAACTTGTGAAAGAGAATAGAGAAAGTCTTGAAATTGGATAAAATTTACTTTAATAAGGCAGGTAGGTAAATTTCCTTGAATAGCAATTGTACAATGTGCCTATTGCAATGTATGTCTAATATTAAATAGAAGCTTTTGCTCTTATAACAAACTTTCTTACCTTCAATGATGCTTGAAGAGTACAAGAACAATTTTACACAGAGTGCCTGCTAATGTGAAGGAAAAAACGTGAGTATGACGAAATACAATTTACACGTCAGAGTAAAATAACATAGAAAAATGTTACCACGTTCTGCTTTGTTTAGATATTCAAGGGATACCGTACAGAGTAAATGAGATTAGACTTATGATATAAAATTAAAAATTACATAAAAGAGAAAATTTTTAATATTTTTTTTTATTACATCTAGAAATCCAAAATTTAATACGAACACAGGGGCTCTCAATAACGATTTCCTCACTTCACACTTTCGCCTAAGGTAGTGGTTAGGTGACCTCGGAAATCGCTGAATTCAACTATCACTATTTTTATAATACATGGAGAAAAAATCCGATTTTATATCACTAATATGTGTACAGGTGCAAATTCAGTTACATGCAAAGAGTGGAAGATGTACGACTGGACCAATATTGCATTTGCACCTATGGGGAAATTGATATGATATAAAATAGGCCATTTTCTCTATGTATTATATAAAAATATAAAATTCAACCTCATAGGTGTTTTAAAATGTAGACACTGGTTGTTCAAGCACAACAGGAGTTACAGAGTGCATGTGGTCTAAGTGCTGAGCAACGGCTTCAAGAATGATAGAATGTATCGCTGTATAGAGATCTGATTGAGTAGCGCAGTGGTTAACGCATCGGTTAGCCGAAGATCCGTTTTTTGTCGATTCAGTAATTTTTTTTTTTTTTTCAGTCTTTGTATATCAGCTGTCGCCGGTTGTGTTGTAAGTGAAAATATTTGATATTAAAATTTAAAATGTAATATTATCAGTAACTAGGAATCGAGCTGTCATATTGTAGTGGTGAATGTTTAAGGTTGAAATGGAGCTAACAGAAATTGGTATAATATGTAAGTATAAAAAGTAAGTAGGATTCGACGGTAGACTAAGACAAACAAGGATAATTATTGTATCTTCATCTTTTTAACAAACTGAGAAAGGGGAGTCCACCGTTTGTCGGTCGGTCGTTCAGGTGTTCTGCTGAGTTCAAGCATAGTCTTGAAATATTTGCGTTTTTGTTCATCACCGAGGTTATGATGTACACTCCATGGGCTGATGTACTATGTACTATTAACATGGGCTCCGAATCACGACCGGATCTTAAATTCGGACCAGTTCATCGATGCTTGTCACGCAAGATTGATCCTCACAGGTATGCCATTCCGTATCACACTGTCCCGTCTCCAACAGTGCTGGATTACTGTACCACGCATCCAGTATATAAATGTCTGTAATATTTTTTTAAAAATAGAATTACACTTGACAACTATATACAATTCATTTTGAGGTTACAGGCGTTTTTCTAAAGAGTAACATTACAACGGCATTTTTACAACGTAGCCATTATCAAGCAGTGTATTTGTATTTACAAATTTCCGAAATCACTGCAGTATTAGAACTTATATTGGGTAGTATCCAAAGATGTAAAAAATAGCCAGACTTGACTTAGGTGTGGGCAGTACTCTCTATCCCTTTGTAGACTAATGTAGGCAATAAGTATTTCGAATTAAAAAAGAATACAAAAATGGGTTTTACAAGGAATACTTATTCCAAGATGAGATTCATAGTAAAATTATATTAGGTTGGTGCTATTGAAATGTCTACGTTGATGTCTAGTGGGAAATTCAACCCAGCAACATAGCACAGGGATGAACCAGGGGCACGCGTCTAACGTCACAAACTCTGTACATGTACGAAAAAAAAAAAAAAAAAAAAAAAAAAAGTTGAGGGCACCCAGTTAGGAGGTAGTGCGTTGTTACACATAGAAGTACACTATGGGGAACATACGACTACGGGTGATTTTTCTTTACGAATTCAAACTGTGACATTCTGTACAGAAAGTCCCAAAATACTTAACAGTGTTCAACTGTAAACTGTTTTATAAAGATGAGAAGGATCTTGTCTGTAATCGCATCACAGGGAAACAGCCGTTTGAATTGAATTTTTGTGGATGTACTTATCACGTGCCTCGAACTGAGTTTTTATCATGTAACTGATTAAAATATGTATTCTTAGCGGGGAGTGAAGGATCAAGATCTGCGAAAAAATTGAGTATCTGACGATCCTCTTACGTTAGAAAGATGAAACTTGGTTTATAAATTCTAAGTGGTCTGGTTCCCAAGTTTTTAAGATTTTCCGTTTTAAGCGGAAAAGGGGACATTTTCTAAAATTTCTCTTTACATTGAAAGCGATGCTGTCTGTTGATCGTCATCACATCACGGGGGGACAGTTAGTGTAGGAACATTCCGAAGATACATCGCGATCCAGGTCGAGGTTTAAGTCGCAGTCGCTACCTCGATGAAGGGTGCACATAGCGAGGAGCTCGCACTCTCGCTGTTAAGTTCTCAGTTTAAGGAGAAACATGGCTGTGACGCATATGAAATTATTCCGTCAGTGCATAAAAATCACTGCGAAACCACATTTTGAAATTGAAAGAAACAAACAGTTTATAAATAGGGATGGACGCGAGACGAGATATGAATATGAATATATTTGAAAAATGAAATGAAATATTTAAGTTTTACGTCCCACGATTATACCGGTTAGGCTAAAGAAGACGGTGATGATGAGTAATGAATGAAATGGTGGAATAAAGAAAGTGGAAGAAAACGGGAGAACCCCGAGAAAACCCACGAGCACGTGTTTGTCCACCACAAAGTCCACACGGCGCGAGCTGGGATCGAACGTGGGACCCCAAGAACCGGAGGTGAACGCTCTATCACTGAACCACCGTGCCCCCTGCAAAAATATTTGAGTCTCGTCTCTTGTTCATCTCTATCAATATTGTAAATGAAAGATTTTTACCCTTTTTTCAATTTTCTGTGAAGAAGCCCTCTTTCAGCACTCAGGCGAGAAATCGTTTCCCAGTAAAATTTATAAATAAATAAATCAGGTATATCTTCAGGTTTCGACGTGGAGGAGGTATTGACTGCAGCAAATGAAGTTTCAGCACTGAAACTCTAGTATTCGACGTTTCCTCGCTATAGATACATGCCAGCCTTTACATGTATTTCTTTAGCTTATATCAATAACGAATTTAGAAGAAACCTTTTTTATTAATCTCGGAATTGGGGGGGGAGGCTGTAGTTTTTAAGCATAAATATGATTAACAGTACCTTCTTTTTTTCTTTAAAAATTCTACAATTTACGGACTTCAGCCCGAAAGCTCCCTCCCTGTGACCGCCACTGCCTTATATAATAATAAACTACAGTATAATTCTCAAATAAATAACTTATCTGACATTCCCGTTTCAGTTGCTATTTTCTTCCATTCTCTATTTAAAACGTGCCTTTTATGATGTTGTTTGTGTTTCTTATTCCATATTACTGGAACATTCCTCATTAGTTCTATTAATATGTCTTTCATAATCAAATATAACAGTGCAGCAAAACCTCTCGAGCGTCGACACACACAATCCACTGCAGACGAAATTCTAAAGAAATGAAGACTTTATTCCGTGCAGCGCTTCAGGGAGAGCCACAGCGATCCGATGAACATCGATGTAAAAACAAACTCAGTTGTTCATCATCGCGACCACTAATTCACCCTCGCGGTCGACCTCTAGGTCGCGATGTAGCGTGCGTGCATCTTCGGCATGCGCTTACTCATTTGAATCCATGGGTTTGTACCAGTATCGAGGGTGCAACCGCGACTTAAAACCTCTACCTCAATCGCGATGTATCTTCGGCATGTCCCTACCCTTAAACAGTTTCAAATGAATTTTTGAACCTTGTTAGTACCTACCTTGAGCTGGGTTTTTATCGTATTACTTTGATTCAACGGCGTATTTTAAGGGTTTGGAGGGGGTTCAAAAATACAGTATGTCACGAATCCACCAAGTTAGAAAAATGAAACTCAGTATATAATTCCTCATTGAATGTAAGTGGACACGTGTCCCAGCGTTTTTGAACAGTTTCGTTTTAAGGGAAGAAGAATTTTCTAAAATGTTTGTCTTCGCATTGAAAGCGATGTTGCGTGTTGTTTGTGATTGCATCACGTTGAAAAAGTTGAACAGTTTGAAACAGTTAGTACCCACTTTGAGCTTTTTTTTATTATAATGTTACTTTGAAAGACCGCATCCTAATGGAAGTAGAGGAGATCAAAATTTCAGCGAAGAATATAGTCTCTCATGATTCTGTCAGATTTGGAAGATAAAACTCGTGTATACACTCCTCATTAAAAATGGGGATCACGTTTCTCCTCGTTTTTTTTTAATGGATTTGGAACATTATTAGTACTTACCTTAAGCTGGGTTTTTATTACATTACTTTGCTTAAAGGGCATATCCCAAGGGAGAAGGGGTTCAACATTTATACTAAAAGTAAAATATCTTATAAAATTTTTATTACATTTTCATTGATACGCGATCCTAAGGGAGAGAGAAAGCTCAAATATTTTCTTCTTCCCGCGTAAAGAATTGCCAATTCAGCTAGTTCGGAATGAAAAGCAATGCGACTACACTCTTTTTATTTTTGTAGTACATACGCTTGTTTTTAGTGCAAACGAATAATAGAATGTTTTTCTCTGTGTGCCAATTAATTACAGATCGAAAACTCTTTACTTAAACGAGGAAATTACTAAAGATATACCGTTTATCTTCACAACATTAATGGCAATCAGATCGTAAAACTCTGGAATTCTTCTTGCTTATGTGACGTATGGTACAATTATCATAAGTTACAAAGACCCTTTAATTGTGATATTTATTGTAAAAGGGCAAATTAGCAACTGAAAATGGAAATTTAAAAAGAAAGCATTTCCAGCATTTCAGATCTTCCAATAAAATTTACGTACTTTCTATTTTTAAAAAAGAAAACATCCATTGAACAAAATCGTTTTTTATTTCTGGTTCCTGAACTCGGAAGTATTATCCCAGTATTTGTCTTTCGTGTGTTGAGGGAAACTAAAGAAATCTTCAGTCAGGACAGCTGGCTCAGAAATTTGAATCCTAAATGTAATAGAGGATTTTATTCCTATTCTATATCATATAGAATTACACACCTCTTTGTTACCCCACGAAATTGCCCACTTCTTTCTTGAAGTCGAAATATAACCGAATGTCAATAATGCAAAGTCTGTCCCACGAAACACGGATAGGGCTTTACGGATTCTCTTGTTCAGCATTTTATTTTCTTCTTTGTTCTTTTTAAATGTAGTTCAATACCTTTTATATAGTGAGGCTAGGAGAGACGGTAATGATGAGGTAGGTGATAATGGTGGCATGACGAAAGTGGGATTAAATAGGAGAACCCATGCATACGGTGTTCTTCCACTACAAAGCTTACCTAGCGGGAGCTGTGATCAAACCAGGAACCTATGCCAGAGGTGAGCCGCAGGCCCACAAGAGATTTCCATAGTCTCATGTGTACAATAAAATATGAATGCTTAAATGGTATTTTAAGTAGGAATATGGATTTAAATTTAATAAGCCCAGTTTTACCCAATAAAACCACTGGGTTGTTTTTACATGAGAACAAGATTTTTTCGTTCGTATTTTAACGACTCTTCTTTTTATACTTCCAGTTTCAAGAAACAGCAGTTGAGAACAATGGCTGGGTTTCCAAATCATGTTCAGATTGGCATTAATGACACCCCAATTACCCTAGCCTTGGAAGCGGGAGACTTCAAAACAGCTGAAAAGCTTATAGAAGAAAACATAGAAGCGGACTATTTGAATGAAGGTATCTCTCTATACATTTTTGTACTACAAACAGGTGTGAACTTTTTATTGCTAAAGAAAAATTGAGATTGGGAAAGTAGAAAAACTTACTTAAGTATTGCAAACTATGAAAAAAATTTCATTCTAATTTTGTATAATAAATTCATTTTGCTTTCCCCTACTTTTAGAATATAATATAATGATGGCATACCATATCATTGCTTCCGTAAGTAAGTGTACAGTCATTTCCTATAGTTAGATTAGAAGTTTACTTGGGTGAGTCATAAGAAACCACATTGCACATTGCGTTAAAATTACATAAGAGATTTGACACATGGACCAGATTAAATCAAAATATAAGAAATAACTCCGGATCTTCAGTCAACCATTTGAGATATAAAGTACAAATAAAGGGCCCTGAGAACGAATAGATTATTAGTAAAAGATTTCGGTGCCTGTTTTTCAAAACTACAAGTTCACTGCTTCACAAGTCGCGAAGCTAAATTTTGATACTTTAACACAAAACCAATCTGGCACATTTTGTTAAGATTAACAATCGCTAACTTTTCGTGTGCCCTGAGAATCTTGAACTGGATGATTTCTTATTTTCCTGGAATGATTTCGGCAAGTAGTCCTGTTGCCTTCGACTCGCAGACACTAAATGAAAATTTTCATCATCACAAAGATATTTACATGTTATAAGATTAGTTAAATGACATGTAAAATTTATATTGATAAATGAAAGACATAACCGATTTTATATCACATCAGTTTCTCTATAGGTCGAGTTTAATGATATACGAAGAAAGAGAGAGAGAAAAAAAAACACGACTTGCATAATGTGTGAGAATCTTCGTGAAGCTATAGTCCATCATTTAATTACTGGCAGTCGAAAGCATCAGGATTGGTTGCGTGAATCATTTCAGCAAAATAATAATCATCTAATTAGGATTTCCAGAGCACCTAAGAGACTAGTTGTCGTTAATAAGGATTGATAGTTTGAAATGGTCAGATCAGGATTTTTAGAATCGCATGGAAAAATATTCACCTCAGTTTGGAACTGACTTTCATCATACCCCTGTTTTCGATGAACTTGCGAAAAGTGTTCCTTTTAAAAGACGACCAGTTGATACATTTTCCTTTAACTAATGTATTTGCAGCAACTGGTATAATAACACACAGGGTTGAGCGTTGTACATGAAGTGAAACACGTGTTAATTCAGTGTCAATCATATTTATATCAAAAGTATTGTAACATAAGTTTTTTGAACCGCTTGTATTTTATGTTCCAACATCCTTCACATCAAATTAACGTGTGTTCAAATCAATTTTATATATACATAAGGTCTGGGAATAAGTTACAGGGTCGTATCGAAGCTTCACTAAAAAAACACCCGACAAATGTTTCACTTCATATTCAGAACCTCAATACAGTATTTAAAAAAAATGAATTTTACGTCCAATTTCAGTATTAACTTTAATTGGTCCCATCTCCCTAATTAGGGTTTCCGACAAAGTCGTAGATAAGCTTTTTTTTTTCTTCTTTCTTTCTTTTCTTGTATTCCAGGCACTGGCACTGAACATGTATGCAAAGTATATTTGTTTAATCCCAAAATACCTTATATATACAGTATGTTGGTTTATTACGGAACCCTTTTGTACTGTAGTAAGTATAGTTCACTCCTAAATATTTGTAACTGTATGTTCTCTTCTGCATGGATCTGAATCAGTGGTATGTTTTGGCATAATAAATTCTGTTGAATTAACTTGTCGTGAAAATTATTTCTTGCGCAATAGGTGGTGCTTCGAAGATCAAGGTGAGTCTGGCCAGTATCCTCAGACCAGATCATCAACGTAAATAAAGGAATTACTTAAAGTTGACTAAACGATGGTTCTTCAAATCGCTTTTTTAACATTTGTCCATTTGAGTCGAGGCCATATACATTCATAGGGAGACTATAGTTGTCCTGTTTCTCTGTTAGAGTGCATTACAATAATAGTGTCACCATCTCCGAAAAGGAAAGCATTTCCGGCACCATAGTTATGGAATCACTAATGGTTTCAACCCAAGAAACTTTTCCCAAAAGGAAGTAGGTATATTTTTGAGGGGATACATATACGGTATATACTTAGTACAAAAATGACAGTGTAATCTGATAGTATTACAGTTTTAATGAAAAATGGAATTTTAAAAGCGATGGTAGTAATTATAATAAAATGTGTTTCAGGTCCGTACGACAAAACGCCTTTGACGTTGGTCTTGTCTAATTCTTCAACATACCGCCAGCACCCTCGACACCTGCGATTAGCAAAGTTACTTGTAGAAAGGGGAGCAAATCCAAATCTTCGAATTCCGGAGGAGGATTGGCGAGAAGCAAGTCCCAGTCCAATGGAATGCATTCTAGATCTATATTGTGCTGTTATGGAACTGTGTAAAGGAAGTAGAAGACCAAGACCCGGTGGCAATATGTGAGTTGATTTTGTTTCCTATTCTTGATTTTCTGATCATGTAAAAGTACATTAAAAAGAATTTGTTCGTTTGTATTTTCCAGGGTTGGCTGGTTTAAACCAGCTGATTTTTTCAAAAAAAAAAAAAAATTTAAACCCAAAACATGAAAATTGTTCGTAAAAGTGTAAGTGTTCGTAAGATCTTGATGAACACACATTTGTAGGTTATCAGGTTTCACTTCCGTATTCAGACCTTAATTCCCCATACATTACTCAAAGAGATTATAGTACAAAAGCAACTTTTATATATATATATATATATATATATATATATATATATATATATATATATATAAATTTATGATTCTTTTGTAGTTTGTAGTTTGTGATTCTTTTGTAGTTTGTTACTATTGTTATGCAATTGCAATCAAAGAAAAATTCTAAATATTATTTCGTTTTAATGTTTACTATTGATATTTATTGAAATCAGAAGTATCTTTAGTATCTATATAAGTATAAACGGGTCAGAGCCAAAGTGGACTTAAATAATTCTTAACTTTATTCGCTTTTCTTACTGATATGCAAATTAAGTCGTTGTATTTCTTTAACTTGGACTATTAAAAGCCGTAGTAAACTAACTTGGACTAAATTAGTTCTTCTGTACTCTGCAATGTAATTCTGTATAGTGGTTCCACTTGTGCAACTGTTTATCTTTTTGTTTTTCTGAAATGACTTGACAATTATATTAACAAGTATGTAAAGATCAGTACAACATATTTTTATCAGGAGTGAGCTCCTTCGTGGCTAAGCGGTTAGCGTACGCGCCTTTGGCGTGGGAGACCCGGGTTCGATTCCCGGCGGGAGCTCATGTTCGGATTCCACGTTAATCAGTAGGTCCACGTCTCATATAGCCTCGCTGCTGAACGGGACGTAAAAACTCAAAATCACCTCACCTTTTATCAGGAGTCCATCTTGAGTGAGTCGGCAGACGTATCGCATTTGTAGCCAATTAGTCTCGGTTTCGAGTTCAAATGGAGGACACTTCTCTCGGATGTAAGCCGAGAAGCGATTTGAGTTCCGCTTTAAGCTTATGTGACCCCTTCCAGCATAACTTGGTTGTTGCATAATAACACCAAGGCGAAAGAAACTTATTTCTGTTCATATGTGATATAAATACATAGAGCAAATTATTTAAACCAAAGAAAAACCTGGTTGAAACAAAAAAAAAAAAAAAAAAAAAAAAAACAGGATTTTTGTTTGTTGTTTTTCAATAAAAACCATGGTTTGTGCAAACCCTGGTATTTTCTCATATCAACGGTTTCCCCATAATACATTACGTACTTAATGATCGCTTAAATACTTGTTACATTATAGAAATTTTACAACATATTCATATTTTAACGTGGTTTAACCTACTATAAAAGTTAAAAGATTATACTGAAATGAATGTTTGAATGATAATTGGGAAGCTACTAAATTATGAGATAGCGAACTTCAACTAGGAACCCAGAAGTGAAGGCGTTGGGAACGAATGCAGTTAATCATGCAAAACCCAATTGAACCTTGCCGTCTAGTTAAGTGTGCCCTTCCGCAGACTGTAACGGCAGAACTGTAGTTTTCCTTATATTTAAAAAGTCCAAGGAGCAATAACTTGTCTACAACACTTGGGCAGACTATATATCTCGCGGTAGCATAACTCAGAGGAACGTGACCAAAGAAGTCGTGTAGTAGTTAGGCTGCATGGTCAAGAGTTCCAGTGCTTTGCTCCCATTGATGATCATCTAATGAATGGAACAAATTGTAATTTCTTAATTCAGGGTTCACATTGGCTTTGAAAGTCAGGGATGGCCAGAGAAATTAAAATGAATAAAGAAAATGTTTAATAATATGCCGAAAGTCATGGAGATTGCTATATTCCACCAAGAATTCTTTTGAGAGTTCCCGTAGAAAGTATGAAGAATACCTCAAACAGTCAAGACATATTCGGAAAGAAGACACTTAACCAAAGAACTGAGAAAAGAAAATTATGCTTAGAAATAAGAAAACTAGAATGCCAAAAGAGTAAAACTTTGCTCTTTAAAAAAAATTAAATAAATAGATGAGAAATTCAAGTGGATTTTTGGTTGTAAATAAAGACATAAGCCAAATTATAACGTATGTTTACTTGTATATGTTTATGAGTGTTCAGATTGCCGAAATATTGAAAGCATCATTAGTGTATAATCATTGTGTAGTACTAGTGGTTCATTGTATTCCAAATACAAGGAATTGCGGTCATGATAAGTATTTACCGTAAAAATGTAAGTTATACTGTTTTTAAAAAATATAGAGAAGGCTATGGGCAAGTTTTCAAAAATCAGTGAGTGTTTGCAGACATCAATGTTGACACGTTTTTCTAAATGGTCAGAACCGCATAAAGTTACTGGACTGGCATTAGGACTCTTCCCAAGAACGTCTTGAAATGGAATGACTATAATTCCTATTCCATTTCATGACAATTATTTAAAAAAAAAAAAAAAAAGTACGTAATTTGAATCCCTGTCCATATGGATCTCAGCTAGTTGGTGCAACCGTGCAATTGCAGGATGCCGATCCGAAAGATAGGTAATCATAATGAGTTCCTGAAAGTATCTTCCATTCATTTTACGTTCTTATCAACCTTTCATATCAGCAGCTTTACCGCGTAACTGAGTCCCATAATGACTATAAACGCACGCGAGAAACTTCCCGACACTCGCGGACAATGTTGCAGCGACTCTAGGCATCTGTCAGATGGGTATGTTAGCTCCCGAATGTAATCACCGGCAGTTATATGACAGTATGTTTCATCCATTGAGACAGCTGTCGGCGATTTGAACCGTGCCAGTTGCTTTTCGTATAGTTTCCTGCAGTTTGTTTTTTATTCTGTAAAGTGATGTGGGAGCAGGTGGTGTACATGGGCCTCACGGACACACCTCAGCCGGAACCGCTTATGAATGGCTGTATTCACAGTTGAATGTGACATATTGAATCGTTGACCCTTCGCACGTTGTCTCGATGAATTTTCCTGGCATACCAATTCAGCGGATCTCGTGCAGCCTCGGGTGTCACTGTCTTCGGGGCGCTCTTTCTGGTAATTTTCATTAATGATTGTTTCATTATGGCCTCCTGGTTTGTGTAACAGACCACAATAATTTTTGCAGTATTCACCGGTGTGTGAACCCATTCTCCCGACAGTGTTTCACTGTGCATTTGTAGGAAGAACGAGCATAGAAGATGCCATGACTTACCCTTCTCAGTAACAGTTTAACTTAGGGCTATTTGACAACACTTAACCACCTACAACAGCAGACACGTCATTCTAGCGTCACTCCCCAGATGGCAGTGGCGTAATAATTCGGTCCAATATAAAACGAACCCCCTTCTGTATTTTGTGAAGCAGTCAGCTGTTGTTCAAGTCTTTGCCGTGTCGAGAAATATGCCTTTAAATCAGTTAGAATGTCATAATGAGCTGATGAATAACAAACAGAACTTCTCAATCACTGGCTATTTTGCTTGATAATATTTGTGAATATTTCAAAAAGAAAAAAAAATTCAGAGAAATTATAACAGTATCGTTTGATTCTCAGTAACTAGGAACAAAAAGAATTACTGTATCGAGGGAGGGATTGTGGACATAAATGAATACTGAAAGCAGTACTCATGTTTAATAGAATTTAGATTGACTAAAACTTACTTTTACATGCATCTTTTTATTTTAATTTTTTAAATAATTTGCGTTTCTTGAAAAGGAAAAGGAAATATGAAATTATGAATTCTGTTTTCTCTTTCAGAGTACCAGATGAGGAAATCTATGACCCATTCGATACCATTGGACTCAACGACGAAACTAATCTTTCTGCTCAAGAATTACGAGAACAGTTGTTAGAACTTACGGAGATTTTCTTAGGTATTTATTATCGTTGTGTGTGTTAACCAACATAAATATAATCCTCAGCTTTAAACATCTCAGTTCTGTCACTGCAGCTTGACAGTCAAATTCTTTTCACCAATTGTGGCTAAGCGGTTAGAGTACGCGCCTTTTGCGTGGGAGGCCCGGGTTGGATTCCCGGTGGGAGCTCATGTGGTTCAGATTCCACGTTAATCAGTAGGTCCACGTCTCATATAGCCTCGCTACTGAAAAGAAACGTTAAACTCAAACTCAACTCTTTTCACCAATTCTTTGAATAGCAATCGCAGTCCAGTCTTAGAGGAAAATTAAAGCTTGATATGTTGGACCAGCGTGGATATGTGCGATATTTTGTTCTCGTACTGTAGCTAAGAAGTAAACTGTACTAAAATTTAATTTATGTACTATTTTAATTCTAAAAATGAGATACCTTACCCTATATTTTAGCCGCGTTTGAAGTCTTGTGACAATTAAGTATACTATACTATTTTTATAATAAAAATAATACTAACTTTTTTATAATCCCAGAAGCTGAAATAGTTTCCAATCTTTAGGATACTTAAGCGAGAATCCATTTTCAAAGATCATAGAGGACTAAAATATACTGTGCAGAGATCTTCACATGCTTATAACTTCAGTATCAACGGACATTTAAATTTCTGTACAAACTAACGTTTTTTATGACGTTATTTATTTTGAGCAACTATTGTGTGAAACTTCGCAATACTACAGTTATAATATTACGTGTAAAGTGCACTTTACACAATTATTACCCAATTACAAACTTGTTTTTATCTTATGGGTATATGTAAGAATCAATATCTACTAGTACTCCTCTTAACGTGGTCTTGCGTTTTGGTTCCTTATTTGTTCAAGGACGACTCTATTAAGTAATCACAAGTCTGAATCCCTGTTAATCCGAAGAAAAATAATTTAAAGAAAAACAATTGTGGGCATTTATTCTGTTTGCAAATGAGAAACAATCCATCACAAATTTTAGTTATTGTAATATGGGGACTGTAACCCCGACTGATATCCATGAGAGAGATGGCAACATAGAATAAGTCACAATGTGTGATGTTTCTTTCTGTTGACATGTTCTGGCGTGGTTCTTTCTAACATCCGCTGCTGTCACAGGGCAGCTCTTCAAACTCCTGGCCTTAGATACAACGTAATATTTTTCGTGACTGCGAAGTCTTTCATTTTCTATTTCCTTGTGGTGACCGGCAGAGAGGAGATGGATGGAGCCAGCCTGTAAACTCTATGTTGATCGCACGCTAAATTAAAAGAAGAGGCCAGGAGCTCTGAGTAACGATTTTTTTTTTTTTTTTTTTTTTTTTTTCAGCTTTCGCAGGAGAAAGTTTCAAAACTACAACCTTGACTCATTATTTCAAGTGCGAGATACATCCGCAGTGGGTTTTCCATGTGACATTCATATGTATAACAAATGATTATGAAGAGAAAAATAAAATACCTAATGCAATTTACGATTTCGAAATTTAGTAAGACTTGTATATATTTGTGATTTTTTTCAGGCATTTAAGGAACGAACATATATAAATGAAATTATTTACCTCTGAAATGTACTGTAATAGCATACATCCGACACCACAACCAAGGATGTGTCACACTTGTAATGCAAATAAATAGCTATAAAATACATATAAATAGAAAACAGGAACTAAAGTACATAGACAGGGTTCCCACTTTCCTGAAAATGCAAGAAATTCAGCTTGCTTGTAAAAAAGCTCCTGAAAAGCCAGGAAATTCCATTAAAGGCTGAATAATAATAATAATAATAATAATAACTGGAGAAGTCAGGGAAATTTAAGTTTGGATTTTTTACTTCACAGAATCCATTTCTCGTTTTGTCTTAACCTGGCTGTTTGGTAGAGCATATTTTATAAATAAATTTAATTTGTTTTGCAAAACTTCTCTACCTACACACGTTATATGTATATACTGCCGTGCTAAGCAAGAGTGTCATATCTACACTAAGCCTGAAATTGAGAAAACGACCATCAAAGTTTTTGCTCTTGACGCTTCATGTATGCAAAACTCTTTTAAATAATCATGTAGCACTTTACTAAAAAATGTATTGAAAATCTTATGAGCCAGAAGATTTTCAATATACTTTTTAGTAGAGTGTTACATTAATTTTTTTAAAAAGAGACTTGCATACTTGAAGCGTCAAGAGCAAACACTTTGATGGTCGTTTTTTCAATTTCAGGTTTAGTGCAGATATGGCACTCTTGCTTAGCACGGCAGTATACGTGTACACACACAGTAGATGAGAAACCCTCCTGGTCGGGAAAAGTTTTTTTTTTTTTTTTCTCATTATATATAGACCTGGAAAGTTGTAAATCATGACGTGGTAAACCTATGGAATAGTCAGAGAATTCGTGCTCGCCATTTAAGTGAGAACCCTGATAAATACGAATTTATCTTATATATATTAATGAAAGAGGAAACAACGTGTTAAAAAAAAAAAAAGTTGTTTCCTCCTTTTATTAGTATATATGAAATCCCAATCGTCATACGTGCTCAATATATATGGACACAGGGATTGTCTAAGCTCAGCAGGGGTCTGTGGTACAACCCACGTGGTCCGAGTAGAGAGACCGACTTTCAGTGTGAGAGAGAGAGTGGCTGTTCTGGGAAGCGGACTCGGTGACGTAGGGTTAACAGTATGCCGGAGGTCCCGGGTTCGAATCTCGGTCCAGTCAAGCCACTTTTTCACTCTTTGTACGTCAACGAATTTCTCCTGTTTTTACTAGACTAAGGTCAGAATTATCACGGTTTTGAGTCAATTATCAGGTCATACAGGATAAATGTAAGGCGGGCAAAATAAGAGGTTCAGTAAATTCGGTCCCCTCTAGACTTCCGGAACTTCATATATATTTTGGAACTTCCTTGTGGATGTATGATTAATAGCAAACACCTCTTCTGCATGGGATTCAAGCGTTCAGTTTCCGGTAGGAGCACGTGGGATTCAGATTCTACGTTAAATAATAGGTCTTTGTTTTTGTGCTGAAAAGTAATGGTCGAATGAATTACTCATTTGCTTTAGAAACGGTGGAAACCAAATGTAATTGTGAATTCCAATGCATCGTGAAAGTATTATCATGTCCCTATTTTACAAGTTATAAATGTTATAAGTATGCGAGAAATGAAGCTAGTTAACTTTCACTATTACTTGTTAGTCTCTGTGCCCTTTTCCAATTGTTAACAGGTATGTATATTAATGGATGTAACCGAATGATTTTTACAGAATCCATTAAGAAATTCAAATTGAAGTGTTGACAACATCAGTTGTTTTTCACTTCCTGAGTACCTTTAATTTTTATATTGAACGATATATTTAAAATTAAGATCAGTAATTCTCTATAAGACATATACTGGATACATGATCATGCAAATGCAAATTCGTTCTTATTCTTGCTGTAATATTGGACATCACATCAGAATTCAAAGAAAGCCTTCAAAGTGAAAATCACTAGAGACCCCAGCAGGCCCGAAACCAGCCACAGAGGTTTGGGGGGGGGGGGGCATGAATATGTTAGGGGGGCCAATTCATTAAAATTCTCTTACAAATATCTAAATAGGTGTTTTTATTAATATCATTTTGTATTGAAGTCTGGAGGGGGCACGAAAAGTTTAGGAGGGCAGGCCCCCCTCTGGTTGCGGGCCTGAACCCCAAAGCCGGGAAGTGATGCGGGGAGTGGAGCGTAATCGATTTCAGTGCCACTGCCGATTTAATTTCCCTCCTATCGAACTCCGAAACCATCACTATGTTTAATGGAGGCAGAAGTCCGCCAGTAGATATTAACTTACATATACCTATAAGGTAATAAAACTTTCTCGTCCGAATTCCTTAAAACTAAATCATGTTGTGCTGCAGTTATCAATAAGACATTTTCATGTGAAATAACGAACAAAATTATAAGACGTTTTCGGAAACCTTCGCCGAAGGAAAACTAATCCCCAAAAGTAAATTATCCCTTGTAGGTTTTTCTGTAAGAAATACCTTATGCCTTGTATTAGGATTAATAATATAGTATTTGTTTATAAAATAACATCACATGAGTTGTATTTTACAAAACTGTCAAAAATATAAATAAATAAACTATCCTTGTGGATATTCTCATGGAATTGGTTTGTGCAACACAATAGGAATATTAGTATGTATGAAAACTACCCCTTGTGAATTTTTTGTAAGGAATAATTTACGCAATATTATCGAGTATTAATTAAATATTAATTTATAAAATTGGGTAAAATCGCCTTAGTCGTTCTCAAGAATATCGTCCGGAAAGAAACTCCCCCCAAGAGTAAATAATACTCGTATTTTTTTGGGGTGCAAATAACATATCAGGTTATTAATGAAATATTTAATTATGAATTATGAACAAAATTGCTTGTGTCGTTTTTAAGAGAATCGTCTGGAAGGAAACTTACTTCCAAGAGTAAACTACCTCTTCCCGATTTTCCCAGGGAAATGACTTATATCACAGTATGCGATTGTTGTTGAGAAATTGATTTTGTTATTAAGAAATTGATTTATAAAACATAAAAACAAAATCGTTAGAGTCCATTTTGAGATGATCGCCATTTTTTTTTCTTCCTTCGGTAGGGGTAGGGGGAAAATCGAAAAAAGCAAGAAAAACTGAAGAATCACTCAAAAACTAAGTTTAAAATTTGAATGAGACACGTTGAACGGTATGGCCTCTAGGTGAGGTTACATCAGGGCGAACGGACGAAGAGATGTCGACAACTTACTTTTTTGGTATCTATGGGCCATGAAACGTGTATTTTTTTGTCAATCACCATACTTTTCTCCTTTGGTCGGCCAAAACTAAAGAAATTAATTAATTGGTGATTGGGTAATAATTGTCTTAAATGCACTGTACACATAACATAATTTTACAGAAATTATTTACTTCTAGAAATACAAAAATGGTTTAGTTTTATATTATTGAAACAGTTTAGGACATTTAGTAGTACATAAAACTTCAGATGCAGTAAAATATAGGGTGAGTGATCCTGTTAACTTTTACAACTCATTACAAATGTGCATCAACTATATTCATTACTAAATATAAGTACTTCCTTCCTTAACACCTTTCCTTTTATACAGTCGAAGTGGCTGACTTTACTTGTTTAAGACTTGCTTAGATTTGAAATAAGGGCAGTTCAAATTATAATTTTTGCTTAAGTTTAAAATAAGTACAGTTCAAGTGATAATATTTGCTTCGATTTAAAATAAGTACAGTTCAGATTATAATGTTCTCTCAGATTTGAAATAAGGACAGTTCAGATAATAATTTTTGCTTCGAGTTGAAATAATACAGTTCAAGTGATAATATTTGCTTCGATTTGAAACAAATACAGTTCAGATTATAATTTTTCGTGCTGCTAGAAAGAACGTGCTTGTAGTTGCTCTGAGTGGTGCTATTTTTCACGACCGGAGGCTATATATATAATACTGGGTGGACCATTTTTCTATAAAGTTTCTCGTAACTTTTAGATTAATAATAATAATTTTTTAAAACATTGTACGAAGCAAGTATTATCTGGGGAACTTTTAGTACTCTGCAATATCACCAGATTTATATTATTACTAATCTAATGTGAAGTTATATCTTTTCAAATGGCACAACGTCATATTATTGCATGCTTGAAATTTATGTGCTAAGGCTGTGTCCAACACCCAGAATGCGTTGGGATTTCCCTATATAATAACATGGCATATTTCTTTCCAAAATACTATGAAAACTATTTATTTTATACATTTCAAAATTCGTTAAAATGTTTGTTAGTATTAATATTGCATGTTCACTTTTACTTTTTCTTACTAGGGTTATAGCGCGCGCTAATTAAAAATTAATTTTCTTCCATTTAAAAGCTGTTTAATATATGGCCCTACAATTTGCAACAACGCAGAACAGCAGATAGCAGGTTAACAAGATAGATTTCTTTCATTCTCTGCCCCCCGCTAGGTCACGTGCGTGAACTTCGGGTTGTCCCGGGAGACAAATAAAGCGATGGAATGCAGATTGACAGCAGATAAGAACAAAGTCTGTTTTCTCTCTCTTCATAGATCGTAAAAATTTCATTGATCCCATGTAAACGTCTCCGCGAACCTGTAGAGGCATATTGTATCTAACGACGTACGAAAGTTTCATAAAATCTGTCTATGTTGCTTTCAAGTGGGGGAAGTGTTCCTCTTATAAAAGTAGTTTCGACCTGTATAGTGCAGAGTAAACTCGCTTATTTGTCGCATTAACTGACCAACGTTTACATAGAGGTCAAAGAGGATTTGCCCTGTTGTGATGTATAGCGAACTGCGAAATAATTAATATATGTGTAAGAAGAAAAGGACCGAGAACTTCTTTTCGATGTATCGTATCGTTTTTGCTCTATGAAAATCAATATTGAAACCGGAAATAGTAAATTTCTACCAGTTTCGGTTTTCAATAGAGGGAGAGGAATGGAGATGATATATTTTCTTGAGACGCTGAATCTATTTCCTAAAACCGCTTTTTACTAGCTATTATAGTTTTTGATCTATGGCCCGTAAGTGGCCGATCTCTATCACTTCCAATTTATATAGAAGATCGATAGAGGAGATGGAACCTATTCTTAGTACGCTAAATCGATTCCGGAAGACCCTTCTCGATATCTCTTGCCGCTTTTGGTCTGATGCCTGTTAACAGACAGACGGACATAGCCTTTCTATTAGAATTCCCATACTTATGCATAACATAGTTTGGAAGTTTAACAAACCCAGGTAGAAGAAATATTATTTATCAAATCTATTTTCGTGCAGATTAAGAATATGGGAATTTCAAGAATTCTTTTACATAAGTTATACCCTAAAGAATAACGAGGACCGCGGTGGCTCAGTGGTAGAGTGCTCACCCGTGGTGTGTGGAGTCACCGGTTCGATCACAGATCGCACCAAGTCAACTTTGTATTGGATAAACACCATGTTCGTGAATTTTCTCGGGGTTATCTCGTTTCCTCCCACTTTCTTTATTCCACCATTTCATTCATTCTCATCATCACCATCTCCTTTTGCCTAGCCGGGATAATTGTGGGAAGTAAAACACAAAGATTTAATTTCATGTCTAAGTAATAACCTAATGCATTATACAGTGTTCTGATCTTGGCTAATGCCCCAATAATAGCGTACAGATTGATGATACGCTTGCAGATTGATATGCCCTAAAATTGATTGTTCATGCCAAAAATTGCACCAATATCTGCCAGGTAGTCACTGCAAGCAAGAATGCTATCTATGTATTTCGTTCAGATAGTGTTCCCCATGAGATGAGACGATATGAGAAGTAAGGTTTTCTCGTCTTATCTCCTAAATTTAATAGGTCTCGTCTCGTCTCGTCTCTATCCACGAAGATTTTTTCGCTCTTGTCTCGAAAATATATTTTTCCGTTTTGATAACTTACGTAAATATATATATATATATATATATATATATATATATATATAAGGTATGTTGCAAAATAATACGAACGATCCAAATATGTGGCATAACTTTAGTAAGTGCACGTCACGGATGGAATACGTGATATGTAGAGATGTATAAGGAGGATATGTTTACAGACCATGGATAGTTCACTCATTTCCACGGCTAACCAAATTGAAAACAAAAAACAATCAAAACAACATGGTAATGACTGTTGCAAAATGATACGAACGGAATACAAAAGCTAGTTCTAATAGACAATAAATGAGCCACTGCATAAGACCAGCTTGAACGCTCGATTAAACATGATGTTTACCAGTGTTTACAACAGAGTCACATCAATTTGATTCCATGCAGCGATGATGGCATCCTGCAACTCACGAACATTGTTGTACTGGGTACCGATGGCGATCACTGAGCGACACAACATTTCCTAAAGATTTCCCATCGGGTTTTTGTCTGGGAAATTGAAAGGCCAATCAAATACAACCACGTCTTTCTCCCGAAAGCAATCCTTGATAGTTCCAACAACGTGGATAGTAGCATTATCCTGTTGGAAGATCCACTCGGGACCAGCAATTCGCGAGGTAAATACCAACAAATTGTCTGCAAGTACTGTTTAGCACATGGTTGATGTCATATGAGATGTAAGAAATTCGTGATTTGTTGTACCATAAGAACCGAAGCCCTTCCCCCCACACATAACTACCGACTGTCCTTGCTATCGCTTCGAGAACATCTGCTCCTACTTCCGCAGATCGTGTCAATAGTATCATCAGCCATCGGGACCATTTAAATTAAATTTCTTTTCGTCACTGAAGATGACACGACGCGTTCTGTTTCCAGGTCACGTGTATTTTGGTCCAGATCACCCGTCGCTTCTTGTGCTGCGCGGTGAGTTGTGGCTGACGCTTACGCTTCTTATATCAGAGATATGATTACAGCGTTTCACAGGTCTTGATAGGGTAGACTTATGTACACGAATGTTAGGGTCTTGTGCCAACTGTGTAAGGGATATTCCAGCACAACTTAGCCTTCGAACAACCTGTCTTTGCTGTTGTGGCGTTAATTAACGCGGCCTTCCTGATGGTTTCCTTACTTCATACCGCATCCCAAGTTTAAGAAAATTGTTCAGGACACAAACACACTGCCCAATTCGACGTGCGATTTCATTAACAGATACACCTTCTTCTTTATATGCCATTATTTGGCAATTTTCGCACTCAGATAATACTTTGCCAGGGCTCATTATGCTTCTCTTACTCGTCACCTCACACAGATGTCCTCGCCGTAGGAAACTAGCCTACACTTCTATCACTCGTCTGCTATACATTTTGCCTTCTCGTCTAGCGCCCTCTATGTTCGCAGCAGAGACCAAGCTACATGTTATTTCACTAAACGTCATCGTTCGTATCATTTTGCAACACTTTTCTTGGGCTGATTTTTCATTTTTGTTTCGCCCTGTCCTCTATACGTGTATATTTCTACAGTACCTGTGTTCGTGTAACATAAATGCAGCACTGTTTCATTCACCCTCACTTCTATTTTCCGTTTCCTCTCCGATCACATAATATGACGATACCTTGTATCGTTCGTATCATTTTGCAACGCACCTTATATATATATGGGCCATTCCACGCGAAAGTGAGCCTGAACCCAAATTTTCGAAAACTGTCAAAACCAATGCATTTTTACGTATATATGAAGTAAATAGAACGAAATTTACTTTTTCACAAAGAAAAACTTATTTATACTTAGAATTCACGTAAAATTTTAAGTCTAAGTTGTGAATTTGTAACATGTCAGCTGCGAGGAAATTTTTTATTCTTGTAATCGGCAACATTTTACGGTATATTGTGCATGTTTGGCTGAAGTAACTCCGAGCTATTCAAGATGCTTCTTTTTGCTACAAGCTGCAGTTGAAAAAGTGTTTACAGGATAAAAATTGTTTATAATATCATTAAAGATATAAACGTCAACTTGAGTGTCCTGCCCGTGACAGAAAACTACCAAAAGTTAATGTACTGAATTACTAAATTTGAGAATGTGGTTCGTACTTAGTAGAAGTAACAATTTGCACGTGTACTTCACACGTACCAAATTTTGGACTAATGCTATAAATATATTTCGATTTATTTCAATTTGAAAACTTGTCCTGCCCGTGACAGTGGGCATGCCACTGGTGGGATAGTTTGTGTACATTGGTTATTTATGATAGAAAATGATTCCATGTGCACTAAAATAAAGTTTTCTAAGCATGAACATTTTTTACTTAAATAGAGGATTATCTATTACTGTCAGTATGATGTTTTAACTTAAAATAAGTTTCATATAAATATTATCATTAGCGTCACCTTTTTGTTCGTTTCAAGGGAGAAGTGGATGGGATTGGAGTACGTACAAAAAGGCCAGTATGGAACTTTGTGAAACAAAATAAAGTAATTGTAGAATGTGCTGCTGATTTCGTAGTAGCTTTAAGCTCTTCGTTTCAAAATATATCGGTTTTACTACTAAAGTACGGGACAAGAATAAACGACCAAAAATGCCATTAGTTTTAATGGTATTTTTGGTCGTTTATTCTTGTCCCGTACTTTATCATCAACAGAAATTGAAAGGAAAAAGACGCTTTGAATAAAAGACGGGAAAATGCTGTAGTCAATTGAATGTCTCCAATCAAAACAGTTTTTCCCTGCAATTTGACAATTTGGTAGTTCGTCGAACTTTTAAATCAAAGCTTCATTCGTGTAAAATCTTTAAATTTCTAACAGACTTTTATTCAGATTCTGAAAATGATGATTTCGAAAGCCATGAAGCTATCCTGAGGGACGACTTAGGTGTGCATGTTAACAAGGCTTGTGTTAGGCCAGCTGTTGAAGATATAACACAAGGAACATTTTTGTTGATTGAATTTTTCTCTAGTGGACAGAAGAAGAGAACATAAACATGCAACCAACGCACAAAGCCCAGTGGAAGAGGACGAAAAAGTCAACGAAATTCGTATGAAGACCGTAAGCGATTTCGGTAAAAATTTTCAAGACTGTTGAAGATGTGTCTTACGTGCATTTCGATCAAATAATACATGTGATACCAGCAGTGCCGTGCCGTGAGGGGAAGGGGCGAGCGGGGTGATGGCCCCGGGCGTCAAAGTAAGGGGGCGCAAAATTCAGGAAGAAAAAATAAAAGATATATATAAAATGGAAGGAGAAAAGTATTAAAAAGTGCTCAAAATCAAGGAAAAGCAGGGTTTATTTTTGAAAATTTTCTTACGCGTCGCGCCAACCATGGTGACGCTTTGGTCTGTCTTTGGTCTGGTCTGTCGACCTCACTCATATTTACGGGGCGCCGTCGCGACGCGTCGTATACTCTCGCCCCGGGCGCTGATTTTCCACGGCACGGGCACTTATTTTATATACTGTTAGACAGTGTTTGGTACGAATTTCCCTACAAGGTTGGTGTAAATGGGCAAATAAAGCCATTTCCTAAAGTGTAGGTGGTGAGAATTAAGTGTACGACATATTATTATTTTTATGTGATAAAAGCGAGCCTCAAGTAAAGTAAATAGAATTAGTTGTGTACAATACTATAACAGAACAGCAGAAATTGACTTATTTTCTATTTTATTTCATTTTTGAAATCATTCTTATTGAGATTTTGTGTGTTGATTCACACGGTGTCCTGCCCGTGACAATCATGTGTCCTGCCCGTGACACAGTAAAGTTTAGTTTATTTATCAATATAAATGTTTGGCAAATTTCTCTTATGTGAAGTTTGTTTTAAAATTTCATCATTTATACATTTCCGTTTAAATAAAAACATTTTGAGCTAAGAATTCACAGAGTTTTGTAACATTCACTTGGTGTGTGGAAAGTCACTTCTCTTTTTTGTCCCCGCCCGTGACAGACGTTCAGGGATTAATATTTTTTACTCCAAATGGAAAAAAATACTGAAAATATCAGCTACATATACTCCTAAGTCTGTACTGCTCATATATCATACAATTAGCAGAATTTATGTTGTACTTTTAGAAATATACAATTTTAAAGCATCAAAAATGTAGTGTAAATGTCCTGCCCGTGACGATGGAATGGCCCATATATTCCCTAATTTTTTCCCTTAATTTCATATGGAAGTTATCACGACCGTTCTGCGTCACGATTGGTCCACGATTTGTGTGATACAACAAGATTTAAACCATACTTATTATTGAGTAAATTGTGTAATGACTTGCATATTTTAAACGTAGATAAATGTTTTTCATTGCTTTCGTACCATCATTTTATCAATTTGTAATTGTTTTACATAATGAATCATGTAACACTGAAACAGTGTTTGAGGTCCAAGACTTGAGTGAATTAGTGTTGCCCACGGGACTCGAGAAATTTCTCGTCTCGAAAACGATCTTGCCTCGTCTCGAAAACGATCTTGCCTCGTCTCGAATTTAGAAAGGTGTTTCTCGTGTGTTTTCGAGATTATAATCAAGACGAGACGAGAAATTTCTGGTCTCGTGGACAACACTATGTTCAGAGTGGCGTCTGTAGGGAGCAGGTGAGTTAGCAATGGTAGATATACGCGTAAACTAAAAATGTGTCCAATCATTATGTGAACTAGAAATTAAAAAAACAATACACGTTTCGAATTGCTAAAATTTAAATACATCACGAATATCGACCAATATCCAGTTTTTGTTTTTCTTACGCCATAGTAAAATATTTTTCTGTATAAGCTGCCAAGGCGCTTGTAGAGGTGTTTGTGTCAAATGCAAATTAACAAGTATCTCTGACACTTTCCTTCAAGAGGTCAGTCCTTTAGGAGTTCTTTCGACAATACGACTACAGTTACGGACATCTTACGTGTTTTTATTTCTGTGATAATTCAGGTTTGAATTCCCTATAAAGTATTTCTATTTATAATATCGATTCAAAAGTTACCAAAACCAGTGCCGTATTTACGATCTTGTTTCGGAGGGGAGGCTTGAGAACCAGTAACAAGTATTTGTGTTGTACGTATAATGCGAAAAAAATAATAATGAAATTATTTCGGGGGGCTTGAGCCCGATAGCCTCCTAAATGTGCCACTAATCAAAACATATTTGTTATAATTATTAGTGCATAAATGTAAATTACCCTTCATTATATTACTAAATACTTATGTTCATTGCATTGTTCACATAAAACAATATTATGATGATGGCACCATGGTCGAAAAAAAAAGTGGCACCTCATTCTTGTTCTGCACCTCTATTTAATTAAATTATATGGTGATTGTGAACTGTGAAGATCTATTTTCGACGCAAATGTTATATTAATAAGCCGCGAACTAATTGCTTACCTATCTTTCTTTTCATCTTTTAAAAAATAATAAGATTACGTTGGTTACTTATTATGTTCTGTCTTGTCATTTATTTATAATAATAATTTTTGTTTTCCAAGTGTACAGTGAATATTTTAAACATTCTATACAAAAGAAACCGATAATGCAAGGTTTGGTACTGCGGGATTTTAGATGACTAAATTTTATCACGCGAAGTTGTGACCAGGCTAGATTTCGTCCGGTAAGATTTTGGTCATGCGAGATTGTGGGCCGCGAGATTTTGATTGAGATGTTTCACCCACAGATCAACAGATCAAGGTGATAGACGGTCGACTATAAAATAGAAGTATGCACGAATGTGGATATATGGACTAATATAGCTTTCTGTGGATATATTTTTATTGATTTTGTACGTTTTGTGATCATTCCAATTTGCGACAAGGTTCATGTATCTGCCAAATTTGATTGAAAGTTTGATAAGATTCCTCAGCTGAAAATAATAATTCCAGTTTTGCAACCAACCGGTAATTGGTTCTTTAAATGAATCAGGAGAGTACAAGTGATACACATTGCCAGATATTTTTCCTTAAAATTATGAAGTTTTATGAGCTACGTAGGGAAAACAAGGATAAAAGTCTGTTCGAAAGTGCCGTAATTGTAGATTCGTAAGACGTAATGTAACGTTGGTTAGGAAACAGTAAAAATACTATATAACACACACACACACACACACACATACATACATATATATATATATATATATAATTCTGTACAATTTTGTAAAAATATTTCACTTGCTTATGCTTGGAATACCAATATCGGATCCAAATTATGTAGATCCTCAGAAATATTGTTATATTTATTTATTTATTTTGTATAGGTCTATTACTGTTATGCACACGCATGAAATGCCATGATTTGTTCTTTCATCTTCCTAGATACTTCTTTTAGAGTTTATTTTTTTAAGTTACATTCCTTATTTTGGAAGGCAAAATATTGATGATAATGCTTGCAAGAATCAAGACTTAGGATCAAAAATGGTTGAAATAGGAAAATAAGGAAAGTGCACCCTGTTTGACAAGAAGGCTTGTTATAAAATACAAGTAAACAGATGTGTAGGTAGATAAGGTTGTCTCATTTCTGACAGCAGCCAGTCTTGCCTCTCGCAACTCTTTCTTCTTCCGACCATATGATCAGGTTGTCAACTAACATAACTTCGAAGATATGCATTCTCCAGATTATTAGATGAACGATCTTATCTCATTTTGTAACTTGTTTCCCTCCTCTACCTACTTTTTGAAGATCAATGAGGAACAATGATGTGAATGGATCAGGTTTCTGCACTTCCACGAACAGGAAAAGAAATCCTGCTTATATTCTTTCTAGCGGTGTCATATTTCTTTGTAAAAAGTAATATTAATGAACTATAAGAGCTAGTGTAAAAATATATGTATAAAAAAAGTTAAACGTAGTATTGAGGTAGGTTAACATCTGGAGAAATTTTGAAGTTTTCATAATACTTTGGAAAGAAAATCACCCTATTATTACGTAGGGATTGATTATCTCAGCTGAAAACGTTAGACATGGCCTTAAGCGAAATCTTAAAATAATACATTTATTATTCAGTATTACAAACTAAGAACGCTACAATAACACGAAGTTGTAGATTGTGGCAATAATATCAGTAGTGAAATGGGCGGCGGGAGACGCGTGCAAAGTACTTTGATGCCAAATATATGATCATTATATGACATATTTGGAATGAATGAAACAAACAACAAGAAAGTAAAAATTTGACTTTTTTTCAAAAGGCTTTATTTTGAACAAATGTTCAGATAAGTGTATCATCCAATCCCATAGACGGTTTTTAGTACACACAAAGACGACCATACGGTTTACAGCAATTTGATATCTCAAACCGTTCTGAAGATCTGATAAACATTGGTAAACTTTGCAACAATGCTTAAGGTAATGTGATTCCGATTACTTGTAATTATGACTATCAAGAACTATTGCTTTAACATTATAGATTCAAAGGAAAATAACAACTATTATAAAAATCCTGACAGGTATGTCATTTTAAGTGGTATAGCAATATCTACCTGTGTTTTTCATATTTCCGGAACGGTTTGAGATTTTTAATTCCTGCAAACGACATTAGGATCTTTACATCTATTGAAATCCATCTACTTCATTGTGTGTGGTAATCATCTAAAGCGTTTTTCGAAATAAAAGCTTTTGAAAAAATTAAATTTTCAATCCCTTGTAACCATTCTTTTATTTGAAATATGTCGTATCATAATCATAGTATTCGACACTAAGGTACTTTGGATATGCGTTGCTCCGTCCTTCTCACTTGATGTTATTACCATTGACGTGGCCAAAACTGCAGCGTTTTCTGTCCGTTAGTTTAAAAATTACAAGGGCGTATCAAGATAAATCCTAAGGTAATAAGATAAATGGTCAATCTTACGTTTATGTAGGATCTAAACCAAGTTAGTTGCCGCAGTAAAGATTACTTTTGAATTATAACGGGCTGTTTCTTTAATTCCCAAAGTGATCTAAAAAAAATTACAGGGGATGGCTTACCACCCATTCATGTTTTGTACTACTTTCCAGACCCGTATCCAGGGGGGTTCTAGAGGGGAGTCCCCTTAAATTTTTTGCTGGCCCTCCTAAAATTTTCACGGTAGGCTTGCAAACGAACTATGCTATGGTGATGAACTATAATATGGTTGGATCGCCCCTCCCCTCTAACTTCAGCCGGGCTACCGGCCTGCTACTTTCCCCTTTCAAAGTACTTTCCTGTTACAAATCTTGGAACTCCTATTGTGGAATGCCCCGACTTCCCTCGTTGTGTTATCCTGGATGTTATGAATGTTGTTGTTTTCATTATAAAATAGATTTAGATTTCAGTGTAAGGGTTAGGAAAAAGTCGCTTGGAGCTAGACCCTTGTGAATAGGGTGATGGTGTACGACGGGAATGTTTTTGACTAAAAAGTCGCACGGAGGATTGTCATGATGCAAATATCATTTAGAACAACCACTATAATACAACTGTGTAGACCTCCTTGTTGGCCCTCGTGGAATAAATTCGTGCACGATCCTAAACATGTCGGGAAATGCAATCAGTAGCACTTTTACCCTGGGTAGGGTTTATCTACAACATTATATTGGTTTCGAGTTCTACTGTCCCCTGTGATGATACTACTAGCCAGAAATGCCTGATGGCAGCTGTTCTTTCCAGTTTCGTGCTGATGACGACACAAGTATCCTTCCTGTATGAGAATCCTTGGCAGGAATTTTCAAATATATGTCACATCGTGAACATAAAACTGTGACTATTCGTCGGCAAAAAGTCCAATGTCAATCCGATAACTATTAACAAAGATACAAATTGAAACGTTTCACTACCTTTTCTAAAGTAAAGATAAAAAGTGTCTGTAAATGTCGTGTATGTATGCCAGTAAGTTCGAGTCTTGTGTGTGAAAAACTGTGACGAATGAATGCGTATGCAAGTGTATACATAGATGAATTTCCTATCGAAGGTACTAAGTGATTCTTTCATATATCTCGAATAAAGCTGACTCAAAGTTATATTAAAAGAGACAATAAGGAAGTGTGTGCAAAGTCAGTTTCCGACCAATGTAACTTTGGGAAATAAATTACTAAACGTTTATTTTACAAAATCTTCAGTCGCTAGTCGCTAATAAGACTACCTATGCTTGTGTAGTGTTATGTTGGTTGCATAACATTTCAGACATTCTTGGTTACCTACCTGTTAGGCGTACTAGAAGTGATTTCGACGAAAGGAAGAACAGTAACAGGAGATTTGAACGACGATAAGCACATTATCTCAGACATAAATTATAAGAATAGTAGTACGAAGATCATCCTTCGAGACGAGTTCCTTCGTGGCTAAGCAGTTAGCGTATGCGACTTAGGCTTGGGAGACCTGAGTTTGATTCCCGGCGGGAGCCCATGTGGTTCGGATTCCACGTTAATGAGTAGGTTCATGTCTCATATGGCCTCGCTGCTGAACGGGACGTTAAACTCAATCAACATCCTTTAAGAACCAAACATGGCTTCAGGTTCACCTGTCACTGATGGCCATAAGTTAAGGACAACTTCACCCAAGTCGCCTGTGATGAAATGTTAAAATGAAAAAGATAAGGACAGTGAATTCTCCAAAGGAGATGATGGTCAGGAAACTTCTCAGATGTTCGAAGAAGCTGCGAAATTTGTTGACAATATCTTCAAACAAACAAACAAACAAACAAAAAGGGGGATCAAAAATAGAAGCAATCAAGAACAATCTTACAGGGTGGTTAATATATCAATCCAAATGGGAGAATGTACTCGAATATATTGAGGAAGAGAACATACAATTAAAGAAAGAAAATGACAAAGAAGAGCTGGAAATAAGAAAAGAAAGACTTGAAGCACAGAATTGCTCACCACGATTCAATTAAATACATGAATTTGCCCACAAATCAACACATACACGGAAGAGTCGGAAAGATCTAATTTTTATAGATCATTTCACGAATATAAAAAAGCAGAAACCTGTTAGTTTTTCTAAAACTGAAAGAAGGAGAGAATATAAAAGAACTACAAGCTACATTAGCATAAACAGTATATCCCATCGAGGATAAACTTGAGTAACGACACTGAGAGTGACAAGGAATTCATTAATAGTTGAAAGAGAAACTAAATAAGATATATCAAAGATCACACAAAATGACAGCGTAAAAAACAATGAAATGAAATCTTAACGTCCCATGATTATGCCGTTAGGCTAAGGGAGACGATGATTAAAGCAATTAATTGTTAATGGAAGAACTGGTGGAATGAGAAAGTGGGAGGAAATGGGAACGCACCAGAGGTAAGCGCTCTACCACTGAGCCACCATGTCCCCATGAAGGCCCATGATAAAGAAAACCCATGATAAAGATCATCTACAATGTTCCTACTGAGGAAATAATCGACTCAATAATTGAACAGAACTTTAATGGCGAAAATTACGTAAAAGCAAAATAAGAGGTAAGAGGCAGATTCAGAACTGAACCAAAAGGAAAATCAAGATGTCATCTAATAATTGAACTCACACACAAATTACACAAGCAACTCCTTGGAAATGAAAAAGGACTTCATTTCTATTCCTAAATGCCTCAAATGTGCCGACCTAGGACATATTGCCAAACTGTCATTCCTTACATACTAGGTACCTTTATTGCTATGTAGAAACCATGTAATAAAGACAAATAACCAATCTGTATTCTTCCTTTAGTGAGAAAGAAGAACTGCAACGCTAAGAAGCAAAAAGAATGTCAGGCTTATAAAATGATCTGCGATAGAATAATATCTAGAAGAGATCGTGTATAAAGACAACGTTATGAATCGAGAAAGCAATAGAGATGATTGGGAAAAAGTTTAGAAAAGTAAGTCTGACACACAAACCAGAAGAAAATCACCATCAAATAAGTAAGATATGGAAAGAATTGAAAGGTTTCTGAACAAGAAAAGGATACATACCTTCCGAAATTGGGTTGAAGGTAAGACCAACCTAAGTAGTGCCAAAGCAAAACTAAAAATAGAAAATGGTTGGATAGGTATTAAAGAATATAATAAATGTTTCCTTCACTTTATCAATCCGAAACTTCAAACAGTTCCAAGGGGTTTCACAGAAATTATAACATAGACACACGAGAATATTAATTTAGAGGAATTTCCAAAAGTAAAGGTAAGCATGAGCAATTGTAATGAGACTACAGAAACAAAGACGAAAGGATATACTAAGAACATTTGAAAGTTATCATGATCTAAAGGACTGCAGCACACGCTTTAAAACGATAATACAAGGTGTGACACACACGCACACACACACAAAAAAAACCGAGACTGGTCCAATAAATCATTGTACCTTCAGAATCAGTTCTCTGTGACATTATCACCTTCAAAGTAATCCCCTTCAGCATTCACTCACTTCTGCATTCGGTGCTGCCATTGCTGGTAATAGTTCTCGAATAAGGTTTTTGGAAGGCCCTTCAGAAGATTCTCCGTTTTTGTCTGAACCTCTTCAACTGAGGTAAAATGGGTTCCCTTTAAGCAAGATTTAACTTTAGGAAATAAAAGTCACATGGAGCCAAATCAGGTGAATGAAGAGGATGCCCCATCTCAGAAATCTTTTTGCCGGTCAGAAACTACTTGATAGATAGGGCCGTGTTGCATTGTCCTGGTGCAACAGCCATCTATCACCACACAACTGTGGCCTTTTTCCTAATTTTTCCACGAAGTTTTTTTAGTACTTCAATGTAGTAGTGTTGATTAACAGTCTGACCCCTGGAAACCCACTCAATCATTACAATTCCATTAATGTTGAAGAAGACAATTAACATTGCCTTGAATTTTGATTTTGACATGCGTGCTTTTTAGGTCTTGGGAATCCTGGAGACTTCCACTACATCAACTGGCGCTTACTTTCTGGGTCATAGGTAAAAATCCATGTCTTATCACGTGTTACAACAGATTCCAACAAATTTCTTAAATTTCACAAGAAACTTGATGTTGATTCGCTGTCGTTTTCGGTTTTTACATTTAGACATTTTTGCAGCAGAATGCAGTTGCACGTGTTAACTCAATGACGTAGTACTCCGTACTGGTGTGATTGGTTAAGTCGTAACGGGCCGCATGGATAGAGGAGGTGTGTGAGATGACGTCATCAAAACAGTTGTTGCCAACTCCACTCTGTTTTCAAGCTACACTTAGGCTTTTTTTTGTGTGTGTGTGTATGTGTGTGTGTGTGTGTCACACCTCGTAGAAGAAGGATACTATAAAGAGGCGAAGATAACGCTAGAATACATTATTAAGAAAACTACAGAAATAATCGAAAAACAAGAAGAAAAACCACAAAATGAAAGAATACAACTAAAAATAACCAGGAGAAAGAAGACGTAAAAGACGTAAAAGAAAGAAGACAATAATAGGTTACTTAGCATGAAGTTAGATAAAAATCATCTGCAAAAGAAAACTTGGCGTTAAAGGAGATCAATATTGATAAGAAAATACATGATGTAACAGTGAGAAATGAAGAGAAAAGAGTTAAAGAAATGGCAATAGAGAAGAATGGTTCTATATCTGATACCAAAGAAAAAACCCTAATGGAAATGAACGCAGGCCAACCCTTTTAAAAAGAATATTAGAAAAAAATGGAATGAAAGCAAAGGATGACCGAGGAAACCAGGAAGAAAAACCAGAAGTACATATGAATAAAAGAAAGCATCAGTGGAAAATGGGTTGGAAGAACGTAGGAATGGTGAAGAACACTTAAGTAGCAAAATTGCGGGTGAAGGCACATCAGACAATAATTTAGTAAGTAAATTAAAAATCTATGATGAATTCGAAGAGACCTTAAAAATTTCAAGATTAGAGAACAGGAAAATACAAATAGCTTTAAGGCTTATCAGCAGAAACTCAAACGATAAAGGGGGGCACGGTGGCTCAGTGGTAGTGTGTTCACCTCTGGTGCATGAGGTCCTTGGTTCGATTCCAGCTCGCGCCAAGTGAGCTTTGTGGTGGACAAACACCGTATGCATGTGTTTTCTCGGGGGTTCTCCCACTTTCTTCATTCCACCATTTCATTCATTTCTCATCATCACCGTCTCCTTTAACCTAACCGGCACAATCGTGGGACGTAAAACTTAAAGATTTCATTTCATTTCATTTTAAACGATAAAAGAAAACACTTAGTATTTTTAACAGTCGAAGGAGTAGACATGATATGAATTACTTGACCTCGTAGATCGACTTTTTGAAAGAAGAAGAGAAACATTAAACTTGAAAAGATTATATGAAAATTTTGTGCGAGCATATGGATCCAGATTTGCCATTGTAGCAATGCTACTCCAAAGTATACTGCCCCTAACACCTGCAGATAAGAAATGATATGCACTCAAGAGCAGTGATGGATGAAGTTTGAGGTGACGACATTGTGGAAGAGCTACAAATTGATAATAGCATGTTTCCTGGAACCGTACTGTAAAAGTGGTACTGTTGCGAAAATGGCGATAACATCAACAGTAATTGTCGAAGGTGAACGCCCAAAAGCAGCAATTATAATATATAATAGAAATATTAAAGGAATAAAAATAGGGTAGTTATGTGATACCTTGACTTTGTGCGTGAAGATGAAATCCAAAAATCTAGATTTCGTAATTTTCAATATAGCTATCAAATTGAACCATTCATAAGAAATTTAAAAAAAAAAATAAATAAAATTAAATTTTAAAAAATTAACGAGGTCTATGTAAATAAACGAATAATGTTTTGCGCAGATATCAATGTTAAATCAATCCTTGACATAGCACAGAAGCAGATAGAAGGGTAGAAAATAGATCTACAAGAGTAAAACTTACACATAGCAAACAAAGAATGAAATCCAACAACGTTCAGAGGTCACGAGGGTGTGAAAGAAATACAGATATTACAATTGCAACAAAGAACATAATAGAACATTTAGAGAATTGACATGTTGTTGACAATTGCACTATAAGTGATCACCAAGTAATTGTGTATAATGTGAAATTGGACAACGAAGTGGATGATGGAACCGATGAAACAAATAACCTAAAATACAATTGGAAAAAAATCCAGATATACACGAATTGGTGATACATATACAAAATGAAATATAAGACATGAGTAAATACTCGATACCAATAACAAAACAGGCAAGTAATTTCTCTAAACCAAAAATTTCGACTCCAAAATTAGAGCGGCTAAGGAGAACATACATAGCACAAAGAAAAAGTTACCAGCATGTAATCGATCCAATTATTAGAATAAGAGTCGAGGCATACAGAACAGCAAAACAGAATTTCAGAATGTTTTGCAGAACACAAAGAAAATTTTGGAGAATGTTGTTGAAGAAACTTTGAAATTAGATCCATGAGGAGTACTATACAAAATAGTTATGCAAAAAATTAAGAAACCAACTAGTCAACTAGTAAGATAGGAAGGAGGATAGACCCTAGTCCAAAGAATGAGAAGAAACTGCACAAATATTACTCAACAAACTATTACCGGACGTTCAAAACAAAACTAATAGTGATCAAAATTCAAAACTAAGAAGGAGAATGCAAGAACCATTAATTATGATGGGAAAGTTATAGGCTATATAAATAACGATGGATTAGAAAAAAGTATTTTGTACACTTAAAAAGCTAAAAGCTCTAGGTCCAGATAGCATGAGATCAGAAATATTTATAGAAAATAAAGAAATCTGGATCCCTTACCTTTGTAGATTATATAGCGCTTGCTTCCAACAAAGAAGAGTTCCAACGCGATGGAAGGAATCAAACTTAATAGTTATTCTAAAGGGTGAGGATAAAGACAGAACAGAAATCTTACAGACCCATCTACCTCGTTAATGTTACAGGAAATATTTTGGAGGAAACAAGAACCAACATTAGTAATAAACACAGACTGGCTTTACAAAATTGTAATTTACAATACAGATTCAGAAAAGGTAACTCTATAGACGATACTATTAAATAGACTAGAAGAAATCGTGAAAAAAAGGACGAGTAGGTCATTTTTGTAGATATATATCTGGAGCCTTCTACAATTTGTGGTGGCCTTCGCTCTTTGAGAACTTATAAAAAATATATATATCGGTATGATAAAATAATTGATTAGTGGAATAATAGAAGGGTTAAGTATGTGTGCCGTAGAGATGAAATAGAGAAAACCACTGCGAAGGGATGTTTTCAGGGATCTGTCTTCTGGGATATCGTAAAACAACCATGTTTGGAAACATTGAACCAAATGGAGGAAGTAGTAGGATATGCAGATCATATGGCTATTGTAATTAGTGGAAGTTTGAGAAGAGAAACAGAATAAAGCTATGGGGAAATTAGAAAAATGGTATAAAAGAAACAAGTTAGATCTTTCAACAAATAAGATAAAATGCATGCTATTCGGTAGTAAGATGGAAAGAAACCCCACAATAAATATTGAAAGTAAATCTATATAAATAGTTAAAAACTTTAAATATCCAGATCCATGGTTAGACGAGAAAATTGGACTTTCAGTATCATTGAAGTCACAGCAGAAAAGATAAAGAAAATTATGAATAAGATTGTCACCATAATAAACAGAGAATATAAAATACATTAAGAGTAACAAAGCAATTGTAACATTAATAATGGGATATGGCACATAAAATTAGGCAGAATGGAAATGAAACAAAAAGTAGACAGCGTGAAAAGAATAAGACTGGTAAGATTAACGGAAACATATAGAGAATAACGCCCCGAGTCTCGTTACAAACGATAACAGGAATCACACCATTATATATATAGAAATCCAAAAGAGAACGTATAGTATAGTTACTGCAAAAGGAAAGGTGATAATATCAAGGCATTTGAAATACTTGAAGGGATTCCTAAAGGAAAAGAGATGAAAAAATTACAGTAGAAAAGTGGTAAGAACAATGGGAAAACTCAACAAAAGGAAGACGAGTCTTTGACTTGTTGCCATCAGTAGAAGAAAGATTGAAGATGGATAACGTTAATCCTGGCAGAGGAATGATACAACATACAACTTTTAAGCGGTCATAAGTCTTTTGAGACTATTTTTAAAAAGATAGAATTAAGGAAAGCGAAGAATGTCTGTGAGGAGAACGACAAACACCAGAACACGTAATATTTGAATCCATCGTTAACGACTTGGGAGAAAATCAACGGAAAGCATCACTGAAGTAAACAACTTAATTCGACGTTATCAAGGATAAAAACCTAAAGTAATGTGAGAAAATTTGCAACAATGTGCTGAAGCTCTACAGATAAAGGCAGGCCGAAGAAATTCAGTCCAATCAGACATCCATTACGTAAAGTGTAGTGTATTATTGAGAAGACGAACAGCAAACATAATAAGTGTGTGTTTTGAGTTTATATATGTGGTTCTTGTCATGGTCGTAGTATAGGTTAGGAAATCCGACCTGTTCGTCTTGAAGTGTATTGTAGTTTGTTGTTAATGAATGTAGTGCATAGTCAGTAATCTGTATGAAGAAACACGAATGGAAACAAAATAAAATAAAAAGTGAGAAAGTGAGAGGCAGGAAATCCGATTGTGCCAAAGTATTAAGAAGTGAGTAAAAAATTACAGAAATGCAGTGTTAGAAGTGAGCAAAATAATGTACGAAAAAAAGTGCAAATGATGAATACAAGAAAAGGAAAATCCATCCAGAAACTCCGGCATGGATAGAAGGAAAATCATAGTAGAACTTTAATAAACTAATTACAAAAAAATTATACATATTAAGAAGAAAACTTATTGTGTTATTATGGTATGTGTATATAATTGTGTGTGTGTGTGTGTGTGTGTGTGTGTATTACAAATCTATTATTTTAAAAAAATAATTAGGAAACTAGGTAGAGTAAACTACGGCGTGGTATTAATTATAAGGAACCCGACTAAATTTAGTAACCCCACCTCAACTGCTAAAGAAGAGAGAGAGAGATACAAAGAAAGAAAAGATTAACTGTACAGACAGCGGTAGTAGCTACTGCCGGAAGAAGCTAAGCAAAGCTCAATGGCAGGCAAGTGCGGAGGGTATTTAAAAAAAAAAAAAAAAAAATGGAAACATGCCACATCTCTTAAGTTTTTATTTAAGATTTGGTGATATGAACCAATGGAAATATGTATCTCCCCGTAGTTTCACGTATCAGTCAACGACGATCGGGCTTGGATATTTTTCTCCTCAGTCCGACCCATGAACGGGAATTATTCTCCATGGCTATGCTTGCAGCTTAGAAACGTGCAAAACACGTGGAAGGTTGCTGTGCGACTAATTGATGCATTATCAAATTATATTTGCAACATTCCGTACGCATTCTGTAGCTGTTTTCCAAGTTTAAAATAAAGTTTAGCATATATTCGCTGTTTATTTCGATTTGACACGAATCATACGAAACGCCGCACACAATCATGTTTCACTTGAGCACTGTCTGGGTGTGACGCCATCATGAAATATTGCCACATGTACTTGCAGTAAAGGTTTCGAGCTACAATGCTTTTGGAGGGTAAAAATCTAGGAATTAAATAAATTGTTCTGCTAACACTATTACCTTTAATCTCCTAACAACTGTAGATATTTATTAGATGTAAGTAGTAGTTTTCAGAGGACTGAAGGAGTTAGTTTCCAATCTTCTTTTCTTTTTATTATTATTTTTTCTATTTGTTTTTTTCTTAGAAAATGGCGGTGACCCGAATGTAACAACAACTGTGTCCAGTTCAACACTGTACCACATAGCATTTGCAAGTCCATATCCAGACAAGGATTTAATACTTAAATTACATGAAGCTGGTAAGTTGAACCAAAGTGATAGAAAGTTTACTAGAATCTACGTACAATGTGTCATAAAGGGTTCCATTGTTAGCTTCCTTGTAGCTAAATGGCTTTGGGACCAAAATCATTGGTGGAAGTATATATAGTTTGATTTTTGGTAGAAGTACATGTAGTTTGATCAATGGTGGAGGTACATATATTTCGGATTCCGCGTTTAGTGCAGCACATCTCCTCCATCTGCTAAGTACAACATCTGTGGCTTCATAAGTTATAATATAGCATACTAATAGAAGAGTCATAATATTGCTATTTTTATTTATATTAGTGCTTCGAAATCAGATTATAAGTCATCGCATTTGTTTCATCTCAGAGAAGAAAATGTTACTTGGTTCAGCTATATTAATAGGAATTCAGCTAAAATACTACGGAGAAACAGTATGGCATGGATTATGTAAGATTTTGTAAAGTATTGTTAGTGGGCTTTCATGAATGTTCAATGAGAAAAAGCGGAAAGGCTATTACTCTCCGCAAAAAATATGTAGCAGAATTTTCTTCTACATGCAACAAGTAGCACTTTCGGAAGATGCAACTTCCTTCTTCAGCGTGTGGTAGACTTCAAAAAGGATTTAAATAAAAAATAAAAAAAGAAAGAAAAAAGAGAAAGGAAGGTTAGGATATGTAAAAAACAAATCTCCTGCCAAACATTAAAACACACGGGAATGGAAACTCACTGACATTGTAAACTGCTGTTCACTATTTTCTGTTCTTGCTTTCCAAATGGTAAAAGTATGTAGTGAAAAGATTACTCCAAATAATATTTATTTCTCCTCTATCCAGGTTAAGTGAGGGCCTTTCTTTGTGAATATAATATGATTCTTTAATTTTTTGTTCCGTTGCTGTTTTTGCTTTTTCAATTAAACATGATTCCACGATATGATGGTTATAATCTCTAAGATGGGTTGCTAGACCGGATAACTGTTGTGGATTCCGAGATTTCGAGGTACGAACGTGCTCAGTTATTCTAGTACATTTTTTTTCCTATATACACTTTATCACACTGACATTTTACCCGATAGACGCCACTGTTTTGCAAAGGGTCAGTAAAAGATACTTTAAAATTGGTTATGTATTTATCTATAGATTTTGGAGGAACTTCTGAAATTTTGATGATGTGTCTTTGCAGAATCTTGATTTTTGCTGGAAAATCCTAACCGTTTAACCATTTTTTAACATTCCTTTTTTTTTTTTTTTAAATCCTTTTTGAAGTCTACCATAGGCTGAAGAAGTGAAGTTGCATCTTCTGAAAGTGCTACCTGTTGCATGTAGAAGAAAAGTCTGCTACATATTTTTTGCGGTGCATAATAGCCTTTCCGCTTTTTCTCATTGAATGTAATCACCGCTCGCAATATTGTGATATTTTCATGAATATTGTTTATTCTAGCTTTGGAACTACGTTTAACTTAAATGAAGATATAATCTGACCAAAACATACGAGATGTGATCAAAAAATAAGGTGAATAATTTTATTGGAAACAGTAATAAGCTTACATGGAATTTGATTTAAAGTCTTTCCAGCGTAGAACAAAGTAGACGTAAACAAAGAGAAATGTATTACTCCGCGGCTCACACGTGCTTCGACAGCGAGAGACATGAACAAGATCGTGTGCTGGCTTACTGTCGTAGCATAATTTCCGAAGTGTAAGACTACGGTTGGTAGGTAAATAATTAATGCACTCACATTAACTACTGCTATGTGGAAAATATGTATCTTCTTAAATCGCTATATAAACGCTATTCCTGTTGTCCTCTTTTGTGTTTTATAACATAAGACGAACGTAAATTATTGTCACTCATCGTCGCCATGAAACTCTGCATTCTACAATTTCAAGTGAGCGGGGTTGGCGCGCGAACCGTACACATGCGCAGTAAATACTATATGTCCAAGTACTGGTAAAGTTGAAATAAAACTACACCTGTTGTTAAATATTATACAATTGCGTTTCTTATCAGAAAATGCAGTACAAATTCAGATATATTTATCTGAAATTACTATTTTAGTAGGGATTATGTTGCGGTAGGATACTAGTGCAGTGAAGCCAACAACCAGTCACGTGTCATCGACCCACTGGTAGTCAAGTGGGTTTGTTTACATCTACTTTTTTCTAAGGCTGGAAAGAGATTAGTTTCCTTCAAAGTACTGTCCTTGGCTAGCAATGCACCTATCCCAACGTTGAATCCATGACTGGAAGCATTTCTGGAAGGCTTCTTTTGGAAGAGCGTTCAGGTGCTCGGTCGTGCTCCTCTCAATGTCAAGAATGGTATAAAAACGTTTTCCTTTGAGCCAATTTTATTTTTTTGGAAAAGCCAGAAGTCGCATGGTGCTATATCTGAAGAGCACGGCGAATGTGGACAGACATGAATTTCTTTTCGGCCAAAAACTCGTAGAGCAAAAGCAGGTGTGGCACGGGATGTTTTCGTTGTGAAGAAGGAAGCCATTTGCCTATTTAAACGGTGACTAAAATGCTTTTCACGGACCCATACGAGATGTTTAGTTCTTCGGAAACCTCTCGAATAGTCATTCGCCTATTTGAACAAATCATTTGTGCCAATTTTTGCACGTTTCCATCTGTTTTTGACGTCGAAAGACGTCTCGATCGTTGCTCGTTTTTAACCGACTCCTTCCTTGCCGCTTTTCAATCGCTCATACTACTTCAATGCCACTGCTTCACCATACACTGATTTTTTTTTTTTTTTTTTTTTTTTTTTTTTTTTTTTTTTTTTTTTTTTTTTTTTTTTAAGCTTAGAAGAAAACTTAATGTTGGCGCGCGACAGACACTCTTAACACAGTCTCACTCTTCTGCCTTCTGCCTCTGGAAGCCAACTAACATGTCACAACTCGTTCAACCTCGACACTGACTGTACTAAAATGGATACAACATCGATAGATGGCACTGTGCAATTACATTCACCGTACTTTTTGATCACACTTTGTACGCTTAATATTACTAATCTGTGTTACAATTCGTTGCCTTCATCAGACACATAATAGACACACACACACACACACATTTTAATAGACGCATCCTAATGTGTTTGATACTTTGTCTGCTTTGGTCAGATTTTATTTTTATTTAACTTCCATCAAATAGATAATGAAAGTTAGTAAATAACAAGTAGCACATATTATGAAGAGGAATAATGAGAATATACATACTTTTTTAAAAAATGATTATCAGTTAAAATCAACTCCTGGAAAATGTAATTGATTACATTCAAAATTAGCAAAGGAATTAACTGATTAATTTAATCTTAATTTTCTAACGGATTAATTACGTCTGAAAATTAGTATCTGTAATTGTTTGCGGTAGTTCACTGGTCAATCCTGTCCGAATGGGCATTCTTTGACAGTCATAAATATGCTTATGTAGGCAGTTTTTCGTACAGGTAATCAGGCTACAGATCTTTGAAACAAATATCTTTATATTATAAGCCATTGCCTGAAACACAATACGACCGCTGTTTATGCATTCCAAAACAAGCTGATTCAGTTTCCCCCATGAATTAATACCAAGTCATGGTAAAGGTTCCTGTGACGTAATTGGTGGGACAGTAAAGAGATTTACTACAAAGCCAAGCCTTCAGCGACCAAGCAAGGGACAAATCCTTACCTATAAAGACATGTTTGAGTTTTGTATATAAATATCAAAAGGATTAACTTTGTTTTGGTAACTGAAGATGAAATCAAGAAAGAACATGGCTCTCAACGATCAGTTCAACAATCACGGAGATTTGGTGGATTATCATTGCTATATCTCCAAGGTCTCATTTACAATGAAATGTGGTATGTAGCAAGGTAATTGATACCTTCAAGGAAAACAGTGATATTTTTCAAATTGTTTGGGCCATCAACCAGCTCTACTTTGCAAAGAAAGTATATGGTTTCATGATTATCAGTGCGGATTTAGACGAAATCGATCAACTATCGACCAAATATTTATCATTCGACAAATACTCGAAAAGAAGTGGAAATACATCCACTCCCTGATACATCATCAACTATTTATTGATTTTAGAAAGGCTTACGACTCGGTTAGGAGAGAAACATTGTACAACATTCTTGCAGAATTTGGAGTACCGACAAAGCTAATTAGATTAATTAAGATATGTTTAAATGAATCCCAAAGTAAAGTCCGGGTAGGAAAATTTTTGTCCACGAGCTTTCACGTCGACAATGGCCTGAAACAAGGAGATGCGTTCTCGCCATTATTATTCAACTTTGTCCTGGAATATGCTATAAGGAAAATCAAAGATAGCAACCAGGGCCTAGAGTTAAATGGTATTCACCAGGTTATGGCGTACGCTGATGTAAATTTAATAGAGGATGACAGGAGAACAATAGAGAGAAGTGCAGAGGTCTTATTAAACACTTGCAGGGAGATGGGTTTAGAAGTAAATGCAGATAAAACTAAATACATGGAAGTGCGTCGGTATCGTAATACGGAAAATTATGGATGCGTTAAAATATCAAATGATACTTTTGATAAAGTAGATACTTTCAAATATCTAGGATCAATATTAACAGACGAAAACCATATTCACGAAGAAATTAAATGTCGACTAAAAGTAGGGAAATCGTGTTACTATTCGGTTCAAAATCTCTTGTTGTTGCGAATTCTGTCGGGGAATTTGAAGCTTAAAATATGTAAAAGGATAATCATGCCTATTGTTCTGTATGGTTGCGAAACATGGTCGCTTACTCTAAGGGAAGAACGTAGACTGAAAGCATTTGAGAACAAGATTCTGAGACGAATATTCGGACCCAGGTGGAACGGAAATGGAAAATGCCGGAAACTTCATAACGAGGAACTACATAATCTATACGTTTTACCAAACATTGTGAGGGTCATCAAATCTAGGAGGATCAGGTGGACAGGTCATACAGCCAAGATGGAAGAAAGTAGGAATGCTTTCAAAGCATTGACTGGAAGACCAATCGGAAAACGACCATTAGGAAAACCTAGGCGCAGGTGGGAGGACAATATCAAGATGGATCTCGCAGAGATAGGAATACAAAGTAGAAACTGGATCCAGTTGGCTAAGGAAAGCTTTCGTGAACGCGGTATTGAACCTCCGACTTCCATAGGCCATAAAGTTTGTTAGTTATTTAAATGTTTGTTAGTTAGTTATAAAAATGTTAAAATAATAATGATTACAAACTGGTAAAAGATTTGAGAATGATTTAAGTAAATATTCAAAATGTCTCAATTGGCTTGTAAATGATATAAATTCAATTTATGTGAATGTTTTTTACACGTAAAAACACGCGGGTGTATTTAAAAGAGGTTGAAATAGATACTGATAAATAGCTATGGATGCATATGTATCCCTTCCTAAAATCGAGCCTGGAGTTATGCACTAATTCTTTTCAATGGCATGACAGTGTAGTTTCGACATTAATTCTAACTTGAAAATCCAGTGTGTGCTGAGCCTCTATTAAAATTCTCTAACGATTGCTTGGGCACGCAAGTACCCATGCAGTTGGCGCCTATATTGGGTGAAACTGAGCAACATACTTGAAGTTCTGACACCATGTGAATTTACCATTGTTACTGGCAGAACAATGCTCATAAGAAGAGTACACAACTTTCACTGAAGTTTCAAGAAATCTCAAGTGTGTACGTTCATTTCAACGATAAATAATAATAATAATAATAATAATAATAATAATAATAATAATAATAAAAAGTTTGTACTAGAAGTACATTATGCTTATATAAACATGTTAACATGTTAAAGTGATTATGCTATTTTGTTGTGAAAATATCAGATCTTTTGTTGTGCCTCTCGAAAAACTTAATCTCAAAATTCGCAAATTTTCAGACAGATTTGTGTGGCAAAATTGGCAGGAAGAACGTTCAGCCCCAACTATGTTGAATCATTTCTGAAAGCCCTTCTAGCCATAGTTCTGCAGCAAACCACATCAATAACATCTCAATCTTTGATTGTGCAGGGATTCAAAATTGTAAAAATTCGCCATGTCATTGGTGACTTTTTGGATCTTTAAAATTCCATTTCTCAAGGTGATGCACATGCTGATTGACTATTATGTGGGTTATTCATATTGAGTCACATGCTACAGCAGGCTTCAAAAATACACCGAAAATTAATCACGGAACTGGTTCTCCATTGATGGTAAAATAGCTGGCACGTCTATTTGCCGTTTCTGTTCCAGTACTCTGGGAGGGTTCCTACTGGTCAGGGAAAATGGTGCGGGGCACGGAGAAACTCAGGGAAAAAAAAAACTGGAAATCAGGGAAATTTTATGAAATATGTTTTTTTTTTTTTTTTTTCAACATTATTTGTACACCAATTTCAGCTTAGCTAACCGTTAATGATCACAGTATAGAACGTTGCTCAGATTTTTATGGGTGGTAAGTAGAATGTACCGTACGTATAAGCAATTGATTATTATATGTCTCTATAGAATAAATGTTCTCATATATAAATAATCACCGTTATTTATTCCTTATTTATATGTAAACGTCATCCGACACCTGTCATGAAAGTCAGGGGATTCGGGGATCAGCTGCCAAAATTCAGGGAGAAGTCAGGGAAATAGGTTTCTCCAGATCGGTAGGAACCCTGTCTGGTAATATTTTCACTGCAGCGCTAACGCAGATTTTCTTCTCGTTCAGAAAAATCTCGTTTGTGGTATTCCTATGTTTCACTTAAGCAGACCAGTGCTATACAGTATTACATCTTATGGTCGAGTGACCAACACAGCATGAGAATCTTACACGTTGTACAGACAGGTTCCTTTCAATCATCAGTTCTCTCAAACAAAACGCTGTTTGAAGTGCTCATCCTGATAACTTAGGATGACGCTAGGTTTTGCCTCTCCTTATAATAGGTGGAGGCGCAGTGGCTCAGTGGTAGAGCGCTTACATCTGGTGCGTGGGGTTCCTGGTTCGATCCCTGGCCAAATCAGGGTACTCCCTTTCCTCCCACATTCGCACTCCACCGATTCTTCCATCATTATTTACTTGCCTTAATCATCCGCCTCCATCATCGTAGTCTAACGGGCATCATCGTAGGATGTTAAACCCAAAAGATTTCATTTAATTTTTTCCTTGTAATAGGTGGCGATTTGAACCAGTGTAATGTTCATGGAACTACGCCTTTGATGGATTTAGCATGTTATGGAGATGCGGAATATGCACTAGACATATTGAATACTGTCGCTAGCGAATCAAAGGTAAATATATAATTTATTTTCTCGAATAATTAAATATATCAAATTATTCGACTGGTACATATTACCAACTGATTTTTCTGTAATTATGTTTTTTTGTGATTTACCTACCTTCCTAATACAATTAAAATGTAACTTGAAACATCATATTGACAGATCACTGGCGCTTTGTCTTTTAGTTTATAGTGTATGAATAAAGTATGACCCCGATGGTAGAACTTTTTGTCTTTCTGCGGTGAGCTTTTGCAAGTCAAAAATGTTCTGCAGGAATTTCAAAATAAAAAATGAAGATGATACTATCATGTTTTTATTACAGCGTTACATGAACATGGTAAACAGTTTTCAGCGGTATCCCTAGTCACGTGTTTTGAAAGAGTTTTGCTAAAAGAAGTAGATTTAAAATATGTATGATACGATACACAGTATTTTGTAATGAGAGCAGCTGTAAGGTATTTTCTTGCTTTTTTATTGCCTGATGGGGGTCCATTTAGATAATGTATGTAAGCTGGTCTGTTATTCCAATATCATCACTGAGTCCATCCTTTGCTGCTGGCCTTTTCCCTATCACATTCGTAACCACTGAACCCCAGCTTTCACATATGGCCTCAGACAATGGTATACTCAAACAAAACATCATTAATTTTACTGTAATAGAGTATTTCACTCGGAAATCTGTTACTGCAACTTTAAAGAGAGTCTTCAATTCAAAAAATTTTCCTTCATTTCTTGAGCTGGTTACCAAGTCCTCCAAAGATTTAATGAAAAGCTTGTATCCGAAAACTAATCTATCCTGATCTATATCTATCAAAAACTGAAATAGGAGTATACTCACAAACTCAAAGAAGTTTGAAGACGGAAAGTCCTTCTCTGCCCAACAAAATCGTTACTTCTTGGAAAAGTTAAAAAATCCTAATTAAACAAAAATTCTGACCTAGATACTACCTGTTTCAAGAAGCTTCTGTCAGCATCAGATTCATGTGTATAAACCTCAGATTCTTCCAGAAGAGAATTTAAAAACTTCGGGTATACGTCGAAAACATGTGTTATTAAAGCAATATCAGCCTCCTCTTCCTCTCATTTACCACTTTTTTTCTTCGCCAGATCTCTCTATTTCTGAACTGATGGGTTGATCCATTAGTAGAATTCCATAAAAATGACCAGTTTCACATATAGAAGCGATCATTTTTGTGTTCTCAAAAAGTTGATCTGGTAGCACCTTTGTTGTGAGCCATATCTTCCACACTTACAATCGTACTAATTTCTGAAAGCTTGCTGCTTTAAACCAAACTCAAGAAAATCCATGAAATAGTAAGTGTCCCATAGCGGACATGTTTTTATACTTTTCTGTTGGCTTTTTTTTTTTTCCTGACAATTTTTCTACACAGGCGCGGCAGTGTTCTGCTATAGGGAGTATGACTAAGGCTAGTACTACCGACACTAACTACTTACTACTGGATATAGCCAGCAAAGTGAATGTATTGTTGTTTAAGTGCAGCTTAGGTAATAATGATAATGATATACTTACTTTTTGTCCATTTAACGACCAGATTTTCAAATTTATAAGGAATTTCGAAAAAAAAAATCTAAATCAAATTTATATGAACATATTGCCTATAAACTGAAAAGATAGGAAAGAGAATCGCGAAAGATACTAGTTTTTATTTGTCTGTGATGTAAATGCAATCACATATTTACATGTGCCAGTACGATAGTTGCCCTTAATACTGCAAAGTTATTGTGTCCATTACGTTTCAGTTTGGGAATCTTTTGCTTGATAGGAAATTCTTCAATGGACCAAAAAGATGAAAATTGGATGAAGCTGGCTTTCGATATACGTATTTCTGTTCCACCGCAATATTTCTCTCATCATTTGCCCAAATTTGGCCTTTTTTAATTCCACCCCTTCACTCTAGTATGGGTCCACCCGAAAATGTAACATTCAGTGAGACTGCCAAAGATCTTCCCTGTTTGGAAGAAGTATCTCTCTCAACTTAAGATATCAGAATCAAATTATAAACGAGGCCGTTGAGATCCGTTTATATTCTCGAAATTCGATTTATAGGTCATGCAAGATAGATTTCACAGAAGTAGAAAACTGATTAGAAATTGTATAGAGATAGTTTGTGTTGTTAATTACTATGTAGATTTAGCTCTTAGTGCCTCATGTGTTGCAGTATTTGTGTATTCTATATTACTCGTTATAAAGTCTTAATTTAAAGTATTTCGAGATATGTTTTTACTATTTAGTTTAAAATATTTAGAAAATCATGAACCTCAAAATTTCAGGATTTGTATAACTATAATATGTAGAATAGATTTATTTCTTTTGTACTTTTAGTACTTTTAACATGCATGATTATTTTCTTTTTCTTTTACATGGTAAACTAGCTTAATCAAGTTCCATTGTAGTCATCCAATTTAGTTTTTAATTCACATTTCCACTTTGATTTTCTAATGTATTTTTTCCGTAGCGTTTTTCAATTTTTGCCTTTGCTTTGATTATGAATAACTAATGCGTCAAGTATATTGACTGATTGTGATATTTTGTCTATATCACATTTTCTTCTCTTCTTAACTGCTTACAAAAAGTAAGAAGATAGCACTATAATCCTTGCAAAAAGCTCTTGATTCCTGAATAAAATACTTGTGGGTTAGATCCCCGGGTTAAATTCTATTAGATTTGTGCAAATAATATGCTCACTGTAGGTGCGTCACTTCCAAAGGCCAAAAAAGTGAAAACTATAGTACTTTGTTAATCAAACTAGTGTCATCTGCATTCACACACTTTCGCATTGCTCAGCCAACGATTGGATTCCGTGTCGAAAGAAGTTTAGTTTCTGCAGTGTGAAAAAATCCTGAACCGCGTGTTGCATTACCCCATCATTAGACAAGGTCTTCCGTCCCAGGAAGTAATCGGAATACTGGAGGGGCGATAGCAATCGGAGAGATGTTGGGGTGGGGTATGGAAACTCAGTGGAGAATCTGTGGGTGAGCAGTGTCGTGCAACATGAGGACACCATACCTGTAGACTATTGCTAGATCCAGTGCATTTCATGGAGTTCAGCATTATAACGAACTGCATTGATGCTTTCCCCTAGCCGTGGGGTTCCTGGTTCAGTCCCCGGTCAAGTAAACTTGTGGTGGACAACATCGTGTCATGGGTTGTCTCAGGTTACTCCCATATCATTCCATCATCATTCACTTGCCTTAATCATCCGTGGGACGTTAAACTGAAAGATTAAGTGATTTTTGCTTTCGCCTCGCCTGAAAAAGACATGATTGTTCACTCTTACCACAGACCATCATCTGCGGGTGGAAAAGTTGTTTATGAAATGGTCCTAAACATTGATCATGATCCAACCACGCCCTAACTGTTTACGATTGTCACAATAGATACATTTCTCATGTAAAGTGACAGTTCGATGCAGGAAACTTTCCCTGTTATTCCTTACAGTTAGAGAACTGCAACCTCCAAATGCCGATTCTCGTTAGCCGTAGGGGGATGGGACAGAACTTCCCAGCGCATTTCGGCCAGAGTTGTTGTTGTCACTGGCCGTGTGAGGGCGGGCATTGTCGTAGAGAGGAATGACATTTCCAGATAACACCCCAGGTCGTTTCGTGCGAATGGACTTTCGTACAGCACCACTCAACAATGCGGAGTAATACTGGGCATTAATTGTGCTCCCTTTGTCTAGAAAAGCCCCTTCATGTCCCAGAAGACATTTACTATGATCTTTCCAGCGGACGGCTGGGTTTTGCTTTTCTTGGGCGGTGGGCAACCTTTATACCGCTACTCCATGCTGCTTCGTTTGGTCTGGGGTTGAATTGTGCAACCATGTTTCATCACACGTGATGATAGATTGCAACAATTCATCAGCTTCGGCTCGAAACCGATTCAGAAGCTGTTCACAGACCGTCATGCATGTCCACTTCTGATCAAATGTCAGCTGGCGGGGAACCTACCTTGCACAGATTTTGCGGAAGCGTAAGTGGTCGCGAATGATTGTCGCAACACTCCCGACACGAATATTCACCTCGGCAGCAATATCCCGCACTGTTACTCGCCGGTTCTCAAGAATCATTTGCTCAACACGTGCAATATTCACTGGTGACTGCAGTCGGGCGAATGTGTCCATGCCTTCATTTGTCACGAGCTCATGTCCTCCGCGAAACTGTTCACACCATTCGTACACTCTTGTCCATGACATCGTTTGTTCACCATACTGTGCTTGCAATCTTCAGAAAATCTCAGCTGGTTTAACTTTCTCCTTCACAAGAAATTTGATTACACACTGCTGCTCCACAACCACAAGCACAGTGCTGGCCGCCATGTTTGCTCCAACTACTGCGCATGCGCAAAATACGTGATGTCGGGCGCTAGTCACTCGAGAAGAAATACATTACGTCACCCACAAGTTTCATCATGATCCGGCTATCCATTGATTATTTAGTACGAAAATCTCGGTTAACCCTGAGCGACCCTTGTATTTCAAAATACATTACTTCGTGTATAACTTTTTAAAAAATATCCACTGATGTTGAAGCTAAAAGCAAGTGAAGATTTTAGTGCGTAATATGATTATACCTATATGGTCCTCGAGAAAATGGATATTCGCTAAAGTATCCGAAATGCTTAAAATTATTTCAGTGCACTAGGAATAATATTTTTTTAAAATTAAGCACGATGTTCAAAGATTTCAATATTTTTTTCGGATTTTTGTGTAAAAATGAATCTACGTATTGATTAAAACAAATATTTAGATATCAGGATACGCCAATGATTGTTTCATATAATGAACATAAACCTTCCTTTGATTTCGTTACGCACTATGGTATCCTTTTATCTACATTTCACCTCAGTACTTAAATTCAAGTTTTGTCTGGGTCAGCTAGTTAGTTGAGATGATACTAGAAGTATTGAAGTCACTTTGTTGTATCGGATTTCAAAGTAAGTTGGTTCATTTACTAACAAAAGGTATAAAACTGGAAACCATTATAAACATATTGCTCACTCAACTTACACACCACCAGAATGGAGTATAACACTAAACTGGATTAATAGTATTGGAATGAAGGGAAGCGCTAAATCGCACGTAAACTAGGGTTAATTTAGTGCTACTGAGCCGGGAATGGAGCTCTTTGTTACCTTCTTATTGAATTCGCAGTTATAAATGGTTTGGTGTGAAGAAAACTTCATTGATTCCTGCATGTCTCATGTTATATACAAGTGTTGTAATTAGAAAGTTGTTCGTTTCTTGTCGTGTACGTTTTTTAAAATGTAGTCTCATTTCCTTGATTTTCCAGAAGTTAAACTTGCAAGCTCAGAACTGCTCCAATGAGACAGCACTGTGGCGGACAATGTTTAGTGGTCTTAGTTCATTGTCAATCGAACTTCTACGACGAGGCGCCGATCCAGACCCCAAAGCAATCGTGACAAAGAGCAGACATGTAACGTCATTCTTCTGTCGACTTGACCCCGACACAATAACAAGTCTTTCAGGTCTGTTTGCTCCTCTGCTGCGTGATTCTGTCACGTGTGTTCGCCATTCAGCAGTGCGTGTAAAGAATGGATACGAAGGATATGATCCTCCTAAGTATTATGATAAATTCTTAGTGGACAAAATCATAAGTGCTGCAATGTCTCCTGTTGTAGATAGAGGCTTCTTCAATACGGAGAGTATTCTAAATGAATTAGAGTACTTGGTTGTGAATGAAACGAGGTTTCCAATATTCAGCGTTAATATTCCTCGCAGGATAAAAATTCCAGAACTGATGTTTGGGAAGCTTAGTGCAGGACTTCAGCAAATGTGTGTACGAGTGATCATGGAGAAAGTGTTCTTCAGCAGAAGTCCAGGTAAGTTTTCTATCATGCCCAATCTCGGTATTCTAATGTAGTGTATTACAATCGCCGGTCTGCTTATTAATTATAACAAAGAATGTATATTAAACGGAAAAGTTGTCACTCAAAAGAAGCGTGATTTCTTTACTCTTTCTTTGATTCGTTATCTGCAAGAGTTGCCGAACTCTTCCACGGGTATGTGAATATCAAGATGTCTACCAATTCTTATCTAAAATTCAAACTTCCTCTTCCACCAGATTGTTTCCCTTTTGAGATTTTTATTGCAGTCATACCTAGTTCATATTTATTACTATTATTATTTTCAGAAATTACAACGATAAATCAATCATTTTCGTTGTAGTTGTCGCAGAAATATTTTTAATATGAAGAGCAAGTGTATGAAACTTCCGAAAAATATTTGTGTGGACCTTCAGATTTAGAACAAAAGAAAGAAAGAAATCGCTAGTCATACATGGTTTGCGGTAAACAGCAATATCAAATGGGGCTCGTCAAACAGAGGTATGGTGTGGTAGGAAAAATATTAGCAAATGAGGCATCAAGAACGAAGTGAATTTTTTGTAATGAAACGATAGAGAAAAATATGAATAACATGAAAGGGCTCACGCAGAGAAATACAATGCCGTTTGTCTCGTGCTTCTACTGCACATAGTAACGGAGATATGATAATGGGAATGGTTGTAAACAAAAACAAGTGATTGATTTGACCACCAATACCGCAGTACGTATGAGCTGTTAGAAGTCAAGAAGTCACGTGAAGAGATGAAGAAACACGAACGTATAGCGTTCGAGAGAAAAGAAGAAAGCATGAGACATTAGTCAGCAACATTTATTTCAGTGTACAGAACGTAATGACAATGAGCATGACAGTAGTCAAAGAACCATAGAGACTTGACATGTGCAATGACCGTAAACCTAGTCTGTCAAAGTGTATGTTCAAAATGGTGGTTGTCCGCAGCTATATAGGAATCGAAGTGCACACGCAAAGAGCGTTCCACAGAATGTAGCATCGCATGTGGATTGGCCCTACAGGCTGCAGTAATGCGTTGTATATCGTCTGGTGCTGACACATCCAGGTAGACAGTGTCCTTAGTTTCCCCTAGAGAAGAAAACCTTACAGCTTCAAATCGGTAAAAGAAGCCGACCCTGTAACAGGTCCTCCCCACCCTACCCACTGGTCGGAAAATATACAAACATACTGTACTGCATCATGCACTGTGAGCTAGGCACCTGTCATGTTGATACCACATTTCCCTCCTTTGAAGTGATATGTTCTCTAATAGTGTTGGCAGTTCATATTCTAGGGAGTGTATGCATAGGTCGGCGTTCAGTGTCCCATATATGAAGAAAGGCGCAAGAAGATGTTCACCCACTATTCCACGCTAGACGTTAACACTCCATGGGCGCTCGTGTTCTACTTGACGAAGTCAATGTGGATTTGTTACAGACCAATAGTGCATGTTCCTTAAGTGTAACATTTCTGATTGGTAAAGGTTGCCTCCTCGGTGAGTAGGTTACGCGACCAATCTAGAGTCTCGTGTCGTCACATATATGTGCAAAACCCAACCCGGTTCACAAAATCATTCCCATGTAGCTCCTGATAGGTGGAGATAGATATGAGTGAAACGTACATATATTCAGAACGGGTAATACACTTCGCTGACTCATACCACCTTTTCTGGCAATGTCACAGGAGTTAATGTGCGGATTCATAGCAAGAGCAGCTGGAACATCTGTTGCACCCACCTCATCTGTAATTGGCTTGTTCTGCATACATTGCGCTGTTACACTTCCTATGTTTCTTAATTTCAGAAAAAGCTTACCAAAAAGACTTCGTGATGGCTGCCATCTGCTGAATATCTCTGTGTGTGTATATATACGACAGGCTTCTGAGGCATTCATGCATTCTCCATAGATCAGGAACATATCAACTTTTTCTGCGTTTGTAAACACCATCTTAACTCTTACCACTACTTCTTCCTGCTATGAACTAGTACAATCTCGTGGCTCGGAAATGGCAACTTGCTCCGCGTCATGAACTGCTTTACGGGTTACATACCAAAGTATGGCTGTCAATTGGTTCACTTGTCTTTTTATTTACAATCATCCCGATGGTCATATCTCCGTTAGAAGCATGAGACAAACAGCATTGTATTTCTCCACGTGTGTCATTTCATGTTATACCATGTTTTTGTATGTCGTTCCATTGCAAGAAGTTCCTTCATTCTTGATTCTTTCATTTAATATTGATCTTTACCCCAAACCATATATCGCTAGCATTTATCGTTTCTTAAGTATTTCAGGTAGTACATTTAGATGCCTACCCCTGTATAAATTCATATTTTGACCTTATGATACTCTTACGCCGGGTTGCGAATGTCAAAATGTCTACCAATGCTTATCTAAAATTCGGACTTCCTTTTCTTCCTCCAGATTCAGTTTCCCTCCCTTCGCGGTTTTTATTGCTCATTACCCCAGTTCATTTTTATTGCTGTTATTGTTTTCAGAACTTAATATAAATCAATCACATTCAACGTAGTTGTCGTAGAAATATTTATAATGTAGACAATAAGTATGTGAAAATTCTTTTTAAAAAATGTGTGGGCTTTCAGGTTTAAAACAAAAGGAAAAATAGAGCATATATAAGGACCTTAAGATGCATATTGATCTGGAGTTAGTACCCAGTAAATGTGGTAAATATGTAGCATTCAGTATTTTTTTCTCACTTTAGTCCATCTCGTAATAACATATCGTATTAACACTGGCAGTTACTCGACCACTAAGTTTGCCTACTGAAAACCAAGACACTGTGGCCCACAGCATCACAGAGTTGCGTATATTTCACAGTTAGGAGGAGATACTGCAGAATATATACTTCTTTGTGCGTCCGCTACACATAAACATGGCCCGTGGTTTAAATAAGGTGTCTCATCCGACCATATCACGCCTTTCCAATCATCAGCGGTTCATATTGTGGCGTCGTGATGAAGCGTTATGGTCCCTTACCAGTGGTTTCGCAACTAAGCACGTATGTCCACATCATGTAATTCATGCCTGTCTGTGATTGCTGTGATTATTGACACAGATTCTGAGAGGTCTCTTGATTTTATCTGAGACTTGCACCACAGTTGCGCGACGGTTCTGACTCATAATCCACTTCAGTGTTTGGCGAAACCTGTCAGTGAGGAGTCTTCTTCCGGCGTCTGTTTCTCCTTGCCGATGTGGTTTTGTCAGTTTTGTGGGCCGTCAGTATCTTGAACAGTGTCCTCGTGACACATCTACCACTTTTGCCATTTCCGTCACGCTCGCATTACATAATCGAGCACCAGCAGTTTCTCTTGTTTGGAAGTCAGGAAGGTCTCCCGGGACACGTGTCACTGCTCAGTTCATTGCACACTGCCACTTTACTAGCACGTAGTTTGCTCTAACACACCACTACCAACATGCCGGCGCTGCCGTTTTTGTGTGACCGTTGTCAATCCAGACATATGACTGCTTCCAACTCCAAATGTTCCTATTATTTTGAAAACCGTCTGTATATGTGCAGTTATGTTAACACCCCTTATGCCTATAAGCGCTCTTTATTCGTACCTATAAGTAGCACTATTTCGACAACTGGCATAAACTTGGTTTCAAAGGGATTATGTTGTGTTACTTGGAAGTAAGGGATAGTTACATTGACCACCGAGAACCTTATGACCACCTACCTAATATCTGGTATGTCCACCTTTGGCTTGCAGGACAGTAGGAATGCGGTTTGGCATGAAAGCAACGAGGTTTGGTAGGTGGCTAAAGGCATGGAGTACTACATCTGCTTTGTGCACATACCAGTCACTTATTTCCTGTAAATTCCGCGGAGGATGTCAATGAGCTCGGGTCTAACGTTCAATGACATCTCGATGGTGAGTTTGGGGGCCATTGCAGCAATTGAAATTCACTACGGTTCTCCTCGAATTACTGCAGCATAACATTGCCTTGTGATACGGGGCATTGTCCTGCTGAAAGATGCTATTCCCAGATGGAAATATGGCCGACATATGACCGTGTACGTAGTCAGCAATGACCTGCCTAAAGTAGGAGCCTTCGTGATGCTCTCCACACGCACTACTTGATCCACGGATAGCAGTGTAAAGATTCCCCAAATCATAATGGAGCCACCACTGGCCTGTCGTGCAGCTCAAGCAGCTGTTTTCCTTGAAGACAGATTCTGTCCCGTCATCGATGTGATGAAGGCAATATTGTGATTCATCAGACTATGCAATGTTGTGGCATTACTCGGCGGTCCAATGAAACAGTGAGCATGTTCCCATTTCAATCGTATCGGTGATGCCATGCTGTTAACATTGGTACACGTGTGGGACGTCGGCTGCGGAGGCCCATATCTAATAGTGTACGGTGAACTGTATACGCAGACACATTCATGCTTTGTTTACTGTTAGTCTGTTGTTATTTGTGCCGTTGTTTGCGCCCTATCCTGTTGTACTAAACTCGACAGTCTATAACATCCGGCATCTTTAATGAGGTGTGGCTGCCCCACGACTGGTGGTCTGATGCTGTTTTACCGTCCTTTTCCTCCTTTGGAAGACATTAACCATGACAGCTCGCGAACACCTAAGTCGAGCTCTTTCCAAAATGTTCTCTCGCAGCTGTTCGGCTGTCACAATCTGGCTCGTATCAAACTTTGATTATCGCAGTCTTTCCCATTCTACGCACAAGTATCACACTGACTGATCGAGTGAGATGCCTGTCACTGTCTGCGAGCGATTCTGCTATGTCCTGATTCTCTTGCATCAGCCCAACGACTCCGTTCAAATAGTAGTGGGTGATTATAATGTTTTGACTGGTAGATGTGCATTTTTATTTTAATGACTCGAGATACAGTATTAAAGCGCAAAATATCCGTACATGGCGTACGTTTTTGGAATTTTGATAAATCTTTATTTCTCTCATGTTTCTTATGCTTCTTGCCTATTTATTTTAGTTCTTCTGTCTAGTAGGTTAGCAGAGACCTCCCTGTCGGTAATCAAATCTGGGGCCACCCGCAGCTAAGATGGCGTACCATTATTTGTCTTTTTGCATTCTTCACTTACTTAATAGCAACTGCGTTCCTCAAATTAAGTAGTATTAAGTTCTACTTGAACACCTGTTTCGGAGTAAACAAAGAAACTTAAACAAGAAATGTTTATTTTCAGAGCAACTGAGGGAGTTCCTGACGAGCGAGGATCTGAGGATAGATGATGCCGACGGTAATAGACCAGAGGTTGCAGTTGCATTACATAACTTCCTACACAACGTCGAATCGAAGGATAGAAAGAAAGAGTATATGTATATGCACAGGAACATCGTATACTACTGGACACCTGCACTCATAAGGAAGGTGGTGACGCTTTTGGGACTTCCGCCAACCATAGAAGGGTATTTTTTTATTGAAGCTGCGAAGTATCAGGTGGCAGCGCTATTGAATCAGTTCGAAAGTGTTGATTGTGTTCAAGGCTGCGAAGCTGATTCAGATGAATCGGACTCGCATTCATGGGATTCGTTTAGCGGTGAGACTGATGGACCGGATAGTATTGACTCCTTGTATGCGACCGAAGATGAAGGCTGGGGCAGATACATTCCTTCCTCGGACGAAGTAATGACTAGCTCATCCGATGATGATAATGATTCAACTGATGGTGATGGTGATGATGATTGCCTTGGCTCCGCGTGTGATAGTTCGACTGCTGAACAGAATATGAAAATGGGCCCTGAAGTGGAATCCAAAATCAATAACGACAACAAAGTTGATAATGTGGCTGGTGATATACTAGAGGAAATATATTGTGATAGTGATAATTTGAACAGTGAACCAGTAGATCTCAACTTGTCTCCCCTTCCTGATGTTGAAAGAGACGTTTATGCTACATTCCAAGATGATTCAAGTAGTACAGAATTCACTGTAAGTGATTCCTCTAATGAGAAAGCAGTTAAAGATAAATCGAATTCTCAATAAGTTAACGTTTATATACGTAAGTATATATTTTTCTGTATAGATTCATATTAAGATTGTTAAAGCTATTTATAATAACCTCTGTGATAAGTACCAAGTGAAACTGATTCATATTATCCGCAGTTCAGAGTTCTACAGTTTATTCTTGAAAATCTCCGTCAAATATAAATATCTGAAAATAAACTGGTTCTGCATTCATGAAGGTTGCTTTGGTAACAGAGATAACCTTGTTATTTACTTTCTGTTTCTATGTAAAAATACATATTTAAAAATTTATAGACATTTTTTTAAGGTTATACATCCTTGATAGTCGTCATGAGTTTTTGTTATATATTATTGAGAGTTTTGGACGTGGTCCAAGAAAATCTGCTGCGAATAAGAAAGATGCTTCCACATTTCACAAGGTGTCTTTTGTTGATAGTCGTAGTAGTTTTTACGACTGTTTTCATACTTGAAAAAATATTGTTGACTGTCATATGTAATTTATCAAGGTTATCTGTTATATCAAGAGTTTTTGTTAAGCATTATCATGAGGTGCTACGTGAAATTGAGCCTGAAATAAAAATGTTTTAGAATATAATATTTCCACACTCCTTAAGCTTACTTTTGTTAGGAGATATCATTTTACTATTGTTTACTATCAATTTCTGTATAAAAATTCTTTGTCTACAAATTTTCAAGATTATGTAGCTAAGTTTTTGTTACGTATTATCGAGAGTTTTGAACGTGATCCATGAAACTTGGTCTCGAATAAACATACTTGAAAATAAATTTCCTTCCGCATTTCGAAAAGTGTTTTTTGTTGATACAAATAGTGTTACTATTTTTGCTACCGTTTCCATATATAAACCTATTGTTTAAAGAATGTATATTGTATGTCGAGAGTTTTGCAGTTCACCATGACAGTTACTTAAGTTAAAGTTAAAGTAGTTTATGAAGATCTAAATTTACCTCTAATAAAAACGTTTGGAAATGAACTTTTGTTTTTCTTTTGTTCTTTTGCTAATACAGATCATACTAATATTATTCGCTATCCGTTCCTGTATAAAAGCTGTTTATGTATGTCAGTTACATATTATCGAATTTCGCACGTGATCCATTCGATGTGAGCTCCCTCTTAGCTATATGGTTAGAGACTCCGGTGAGACCTTGTATGTTTCGGATTCAAGGTTAAGCTGTAGTTTCACGTCTCTATGGCCTCGGTGCTGAAAGAGACGTTGAACTTTAAACCGAAAAGTTCAGTATAAAATAATGGCTCAAGTTTTTATTGGTCCATTGAATCTGCCTTGTATAAAAACGTTTTTTCAGTACGTTTCCAGCTTATTTAATGACCCTTTTACATGCTTGTTCTTTTGAATCTCACATTATCGTTATATTGTTTAATTTATTCCCTTTTACTTCATATCTCACCCCGTATAATCTATTGTATTCGCTACTCCTTCCTGTACTTGTCGTATCTCATTCTCTCTATTTTTTCCTTCTTCCCTTTTACTATGTCTAATAGTCTGTTATCCCTTTTCTGCACCTTCGTATTAACTGTTCAACTATTTACGTGTTATCCCATTGATTTTTATCCCATATTATTTTTTTCTTCTTCCCTCACATTTTTCTTATTGTATCCGTTTTCAGCTAGCAAGATAAAGAATTGTTCTTCCCATTTCTCTTTTTGCTGTCTTATCATATTAGCTATATCATCTCTTCATGTTTCATATAAAGTTACTTTTAATTCCTTCATCTTCCTTACTGTCTAGCAGTCCGGTACGACTTAAAAGAGCCTACCTTACTAAAAATAATACAAAATTTACCATTTTTCTTTTGCTTGTTTATTCATAAGTGAAAGGAGATAATGAAATGCAACTTACCACAATCATAGATAATGTTATTCTACAACAGAAAATATAAACCTGAAGAACTTTCAGTGTTGCTATCTATAGAAATTAGTGTTGCCAGAATAACATTTCCCCCAATATCTAAGTTAAGGCAGCGACTAGAGGAGCGAATTGAACTGCATTTGATTACGTATCATGTTGTTTTGGTGTCCTGTGAAATACTTTTTAAATAATAGTTGTATTTAGTTTGTAATAAACAAAATAGTTTTTACATAGTTATTAAAATTAAATAATAATGGGTCTTATGCAAAGTCGTTTTGCCGTCTGATTTACGCCATATTACGGAGTTGACTAACGGATGGTTATCCAAAATAGTATTCAGAGTTTCTGATTAGGACGTAACATTTGACGAAGTTAATCACATGTGTCTAATTAATCTATTGCAGAGGCTAATCTTTTACCCACGGTTTAGCGTGCGACATAACATTTCGTATTTCATATATTTTCATTTTTACAGACTACGCATGCGCACATCTACTTTTCCGTGGTTGCCACGTTTATTTTACTCACCGATGCATTGGGGTTATATAAGTTAATCATACCCAAATAATCATTTTAGTTGTACTCAAAGTAGACTCTGAATACCATAACGTGCACCTTCCTTAGTAAAGAGTTAGTAATCTTACTAACTAGTCTGAGACTAAACCTCGATTAACGAATTGTCTCTGAATACCGCCCAATGTTATTTAAAAATTAGTTCACAGGATACCAAAACAACATGATAGTAATCAAATGCAGTTCAGTTCGTTCCTTTAGTCACTGCCTTAAATTTTTGGGGAAATGTTATTCTGACAACACTGAAAATTCTTCAGGTTTATATTGTCTGTTGTAGAATGACATAATAATTTTGTATTATTTTAGTAAGGCAAGCTTTTAAGTTTGAACCTCCCTTGTCAATGGTAGTCCAAAAAGTTGAATTCTCTTCCACTTCACTGTGAAATCCTATTCTTTTTCTCCTTATACTTGGTTCTTTTAACAAACCTGGTCGAGTTGTTTCTTCGTCCGTTTTCAGTCCTAGACAATTGTATACGTATGCGCAATACATCAAGTTCTCTTCTTCTTCTCTTGTTTCACACTTATTCTGTGTAAATTTTGATAGAACCAGACTCAGTCCTTTCCTTGTTCTTAAGCAGTTCTTTTATTTTCACCAACTTTTCTTCTACATTGCAACACTATTCTCTGGTATTGGTTTAGTGCTTTGTTTACTCTCGTATTGCCTTTTATCTCAATTTATCCTGCATTTTTTTAAATGTAATCTCGCTTCATACTTCGAAGCATTGCTGTCATATTTACACTTAATATTATCATTGTCTTCTTTTCTTGTTCTTACAAGGAACCCTAGGTATCTATCAGAGCCCGATTTTCATGAAACTTTGTATATACAGAGAGTACCTTGGGAAACTCGCACAGCCAAATTTGTAGCTGCAGAGTCCAAGACGTTGGGGCACTAGGGCCCGAGAAAGATCAAAAGTGGAACCTCAGTACATTAAGGACATGGTGAGAAAATGCACGTTTTTCTTTAAAACTAATCATTGTAACGACACGAAATGAGCATACATGTATATGAGATGGTCGATATGATCTGTTGAAAGTTATAAAAAGAATATCCGCCATCTTGAAAGAGGCCATGTTGAAACTGGTGCGATTGGTGCAAATGAGAAGAGAGTCACCCGATGCATTAATTTGAACGTAAATATCAAAAAAAGAAAAAAAAACTGTTGGTGAAGTCTGTTGTGGGATTATATTATTCCTGTGCTTCTGGTAGAGTGGTTTAGGTACAAGATAACCAAAGTGTATCCTATGACACTCGAGCAGATGGAGGGTATGGAGCGCTATAGGTGGACTGATATGACGTTCTGATTTCTGTTCGAATTAATTTAAGTCTAATAAAAAGTTACAAGTTAATGTCAACCATGATATTATTATGAAGATTTAACCCGTCATATCAGCACATCCGACCAATTACATGTTGACTCTGACACAAATGATGTAGTGCTAAAATTATATTTCGCTCGGTTTTCTAGTTCCACTGATCCCACTCACAGCGCTCCATAATCTGCATCTTCTCGAGTGTAATAAGATACACTTTGCTCATCTTGTATCTAAACCACTCTACCAGAAGCACAGGAATAATGTAATCTCACAACAGATTTCACCAACAGGTATTTGTGGCTGTTTACGTTCAAATTAATGCATCGGGTGGCCCTCTTCTCATTTGCACCAATCGCACCAGTTTCAACATAGCCTCTTTCAAGATGGCGGATATTCTTTTTATAACTTTTAACAGATCATATCGACCATCTTGTATCCATGTATGCTCATTTCGTGTCGTTACAATGATTAGTTTTAAAGAAAAACGTGCATTTTCTCACCATGTCCTTAATGTACTGAGGTTCCACTTTTGATCTTTCTCGGGCCCTAGTGCCCCAACGTCTTGGACTCTGCAGCTACAATTTTGGCTGTGCGAGTTTCCCGAGGTACTCTCTGTATATACAAAGTTTCATGAAAATCGGGCTCTGATAGATACCTAGGGTTCCTTGTTAGTTTTGTATCATTCTCTTACTATCATCTGTATTCTTTGATCGTTTACATTCATAGGATAATAAGTTTTGACCTGAGAGTGGTGAGACGAAGAATTATGGCAAGTAGTAATGGGTGTGTGTTACACAGTCAAAAGCAGCAGTACCATAGAGTAGAATAAACAGGAAGTGCCATAATATGTTTCGGAGAGACGAACAACGTGCGTTCATACGTTGATTGATTGAAGTGGCACGTGAGCGCACTGCATAACAATGTTTTCAGGAACTTTGTGATGCATCGTTGCCGTATCATACGATGGCGCGATGGGTTAAAATATTTCATGAAGGCAAAGATATCGTTCAAGATCCCATCGTTCGGGACAATTTCAACGGACACCACCACAATGAACATTCCATATATATATATATATATATATAATATGAAAAATTAATAGCAACTCCATGGAATTTTACACATTTATAAGGATTTCAAAGGAGTTTCTACCTAAGTATGCACAAACATACAATGATACATACATCAAATTAAAGAAAATTGAATGTAGAATCCAAATCTATGCTTCCTACCGCTTCCCTTGGGTGCTGGCTCCCGAAGAACTCCCTAAGAAAACAGCTGATAACAATTCTCATACAGCAGGCTCATACTCTGTTTCGGCGCAGATTGGTAATATTGAAATGTAACAAGTGATTTGACATGAGCCACGTTGGTGCTTTTGAGACTCAGGTTGTATTATACTTACTTTTGCGTATGCACACGCATACGTATACGCAACTGGCAAGCCGTCTGCTCGCAGGAATTCACACACACAGGAATGAAGACGATGATATTTACTTAGGTAAATTCCTATTTATTGAGTATGGATATATATGGGTACGGAACGGAATAAATATATATATATATTAACAACACACAAAATTCTCACTTTACAGAGCTAAGTGCTCAAACGGAAGAAATTGCACTGAGGCAATCGAATAAACGAAATGAAGAATAAATTCTTAACATTGCATGGTAAATGTAGATATGCGCACACTATATACGAACACTAGAAACATAGCCCTTGCTTAAATATCACTTGCACTATAAATTGACTCTTCACACTGAGTCGAGACTTTCACTATGTAATAATGACAAGGGGAAAGGGGAAATACTGATCAATGAAGTATCTTGACTCCTAAAGGACGCTACATATCCAGAGGGTATTTGTTTGTCCTTTTGCTTCACATCCTATATATTAATGTGTCAACACAACGTTCTTCACACTATCACTTCCTACGATGTCTTGCACTGGCTCTCTTTACGACGAACTTTTGCTAACTCCTCTTACTGCGAACTCTTTTTGCTAACTCTCCGCTTCTACTCACTCTTGGGAACAACCCGTTTTCGACGCTTAGGGTTGACAATGCACTCTATCAAATAATAAAGAAAATGTTAATGTTTTCTGCATTCATAGACAGTACCAATGGGTCGATGTTATAATAGAGAACACAGGCAACATTTGATTTGGTCCCGTGAGAAAGAAGCTTGGAAATAATAGTTAAAAAAAGTGTAGCAGTCTAAACTGATAAATTCTTTCCATGGTTATAGGATTTTTATGCACTACTGTTATACGTGAAACAGTTCAGTGAAAAGGAGCGAACGATGGTAATTGTGTGTATGAGTCATTCCACCTACGACTCCTGCAGGACATGAACACTTGTTCTCACGGCAGGAAGGATGACGTAATAAGAGTGCGTGAGAACACGACAAACACAATATCAACTTCGTATCCAAAAATATTCCCAATCTTAATAAATGTTGTTAAGAAAAAAGTATATGCGGAACAGTCATGGTGACGAAGACTATAAGTTGGAAACTATTTTAAGGAAAGAAAAAATAAGTTTGCTGCGACGAAGCACTCTGGCTAGACGATAAGCGTTGCATTGAAAAACAACAAGTTCTTTGTTCCACCGTGAGAAACGATAAGAACGACTGAAGAACACCTGCATACACAGAAAGAATTGAAGTTCTCACCAAAAGGAAAAATAGCTGTTCGTTTCTATGAGTCAATTTCGTTGCATGAATAAAAGTCAAAAAGAAATACACTGGTCGTCCAAAAACATCGTTTTGTGGCCGGGCAGACGGTCACATCTACCTACAAACGTTACGTATCTTTACAACAATTGATGATATTCAACAAAATATGTAGAAGAGGAAACACAAATCCGTCATGCTAAATGTTCATTTAATGGATGACTCGATGTTGCTTTCAGTAAGGTCCGCGCTCAATAAGGTAATCTATGTTCCAAGCGTGCAGAATGGTTTCTGCTTCCTTACTTGTTGTATAGGTGCCCTGGGCTACGTAATTCTGTTGTTCTAGTAGTGTTACTTTTACTGTCAAATTTGAAAGTGATAGTTTTATCCGTAAATATTGATTTGTCGTTTATAAATTATTGATATCGGACACCGACATGGGTAAAACTTGTGACATTACACCACAGAAAGCCACTAAAATTAAAACATTAAGTGTGCGTGGCAAAACTAATGCTGAAATAGTCCGGATTATGCAACTGCATAAAAGTAGAGTGGGTAGACAGCTGGCCAAGATTCGGGAAGCAGGGTGCATAAAAAGTGGAAGAATTGGCAAATATGGTCGGAAAATGAAATCTTCGCCTAGACAGAACAGTGCACTGCGACAATTGAAGACCTGAAGTAAATTAAGATCTAAGTGTCATTCGAACAGTTTTGAGATAATCATGTTTTTCCTCGAGAGTTTGTGCCGTGCACATACACCTCACGCATTCTATTGGCAATGATCTGGACTACTACGCACAGGTTTGGCGCTTAGATCCGAATATACTTAAACTCGCTTGGCTCATAGATCATCATTCCGGTTATAATTCGGAACTTCAGAAAATGGCACTTAGATCAAAATTTACTTCAGGTCTTAAGTTGTGTGCAGACAGCTTTTGAGTCATCAGCAAATCTTGCTTGAAGTTGGAGGAAAACATCTGGTGTCGACTTGTCCGCGAACAATGAGAAACAATTTAACATCAATGGGTTTACGTTCGATAGAGCTGTCAGGAAGCCATATCTTACACCGGAACAATCTAAAAAGCGCGTAGAGTGAGCCAAAACTCACAAGGATTGGACAAGTGACCAGTGCGCAAAGTTCTGTTTAGTGATGAAACCACTAAATAACCATTTATTGAAATAATTCACGCGCTAGTGTTTATCACATGACAGGTAAAGCACTTAGTTCTGCGTGTACTGTAAAAATTTCCAGGTACTCTACCAGTGTAATGATTTGGAGATGTTTTTTTTAGTGGAATTGTTAAAATTCACATTTGTGATGGTTAATGCACAAACTTACAAACATATTTTTGAAACGACAACGATCCTGCGGGTAGAGATTTATTAAACAGTGATTTCTTTATTTTCAAGACAATTCTGCCCCCTGTCATCGTGCCAGTTATAAAAGACTATATGCTGTTCTTACATCATGTTACCCAACTTCCTTGGCCTGGTAACCGAGCTGTTATTGGGTACTCATCTCAAAAACCCATCTTGATATGTGTCATTCGTAGAGGCACGAGTTTTTCGCAATGCGCGATAAAGCGAAATACGTCAGAATTAAGTAGTTTTCAGTTTCTTGACGTTTAATGATATTTTATGTGCATTTTCATTGGTTTCCGTTGTGCGACAAAACGCGAAATTTCTAATAATACGCGATATAACGTAAAATTTTAAAAATACGTTTGCATTACTTTAAAAACGCCAGTTTTACGCTGACAGAACGGTAGAACGTGGCATGAACGGTGCATTTTGGGTGATTTGGACACGTCTGTAGAGAACATGTTGCGCATTAGCTTTCACCATCGCAGCTGGATGGGGAGGAGCCGTTTTAATTAGCTATCCAGAGAGCCGTTCGTGGGGAAAGAAGTGGCAGTAATGTGCGATGAAACCACTGAACGCTGTCTTTGTAGTTTTGGCCTGTACATTAGAGGGAATATTGGACAAGGTTCCTATTGGTCAGGGAAGTCAGGTAAATGATGCAAGTCAGGGAAACTCAGGAAAAAAGACTAGAAATCAGGGAAATTTTATAAAATATATATATATATATATATATATATATATATATATATATATATATATATATATATATTTTTTTTTTTTTTTTTTTTTTTTTTTTTTTTTTTTTTTTTTTTTTTTGTAACAGCAATTGTACACCAATTTCAGCTTAGCCATTAATGATCACAGTATAGAACAGGTATGTCAAACTCAAGTTATGCATGGGGCCAATTCAGCCCGAGCCAAATCAACGACGGGCCGCACTTCAGAGAAAAGTGATACATTATATTTCGATGTTACAAAATTTCATATCGATTAAAAAAAAAGTAAGTAGTAAAACATCTTACCGGTATTTTTTTGTCGAACTGATATACATTTTGGCAAATGTAGTAATTATGCTGTCTGCCAAGTGTTAAATCGTACGTGTCATGTAATTTTTTATTAATCAGATCATTTAAAAAAAATATTCGAATAGAGATGAAAAAATTACACACACTCATGAAACAAGAACATATTGCTAAATAGCCAAATGAACAATTACAGAATTATACTTACATTACTGATTTTTCCTTGAGAATTGGCATATTTTCCGGGAAACAAGTTTCAATGTCAGCTACATGATTCTGTGAAGATGCTATTTTTAGGATGGAAGACAAATGCTCTGCTGTAATTCTTGATCTGTGAGGAGTTTTGCTTGTGTTCATAAGGGAAAGTAATTGTTCACAGAGATAGGTGGAACCAAACATGGCTAGTATTCTCGCAACAAACTAACGCATTGCAGGTTATAGATTTGGCAAGTAAGAAAAGAACTTAGTGATTCCTATTTCATTATATTTGTCTTTCAACACAGAATTGCACTGAATTTCAATCAGTTCCATTTGGATGCTACTATCTGCCTTCTGAACGTCGAAGGAGAATGGAGCACTAAACAAAGAGGAATCACTTTCACACGATTCAAAATCTTCAAACCTATTCTCAAAGTCTTTGATTAATGCCTTTATGTGGGAACCATAACGGGTGAAATCATAATCACTGTGAGACTTCTTGAAATCCTGGCAGATAGGAAAATGAATTAAGTTGCCATTGTTCATCTGTCCTTCCCAAAGCCTGAGTTTTAATTTAAAGGCCTTAATATTGTCATACAAGGAAACTACAACCTGATTTTCCCTTGTAACTTTTAATTTAAATCATTTAAATGCCCTGTTATGTCCACCATAAAGGCTAAATCCTGTACCCAAGTAGCATCACAGTTTGTCAGGGTATTCGCCTTTCATTTCCAAGAACATTTTAATTTCTTCCCAAAGAAGCCAAAACCGCTTTAAAACACTGTAACATGAAAGCCAACGAATCTCTGCATAGTATGGTAGACTCTTAAATTCACTTCCGATGTCACGAAGTAAAGATGAAAACTGACGTTGATTCAACCCCCGAGAACAAATAAAGTTTACAACTTTTTTTCATAAATTTCAAAACGTGATCCATTTTTATAACTTTTGAACACAAAACTTCTTGTTGAATAATGCAGTGGACATGATGAAACTTACTACTTGGAGATTCTTCTTTCTGTTTGGCCAGTAACATAGCAACGAATCCGTTCTGTTTTCCTGTCATGTAAGGAACCCCGTCTGTTGCTACACACACAAGTTTTGATAACGGAAGATTGTATTTTTCCAAGAGACTAATTACTTCATGGAAGATGTTCTCGCCGGTTGTTGTATTTTTAAGAGAAACTATGTCCAGTAACTCCTCAGTTACATTTAACTCATTATCACATGCCCGAATGAACACAGCTAATAGTGCCACACCACAAACATCTGTACTTTCATCGACTGCAAGGGAATGTGACGTGAAACTTTCAACTTTTGCCAACAACTGCTTACTTAAATTAGTAGCAATATCATCAACCCTCTCTGCAACAGTATTTCGCGAGAAGGAAATGTTTTTGCAAGTTTGAACTTTATCAGGACATACAATTTCAGCGGTTTTTACAAGACACTCCTTTACAAATTCACTTTCACTAAAACACTTAGAATTCTTTGCTATAAGTTCTGCAATGACGTAGCTTGCTTTGACAACGGCTTCATTGTCCCGTTTCACATTCGTAAACACAGATTGTTGCTTACCGAGAGCAGCCTTAGAATCGCGCGATTTATCTTCCCTTGACTTCTCTTTATATTGGTCATATTTTGCACAGTGTGTTTCGTAATGACGCCTTATATTGTATTCTTTTGGCACGCATATAGTTTGTCCACAAATCAAACAAGTAATTTTACCTTTAATTTCGCAACAGAAATAGGTGATTTCCCACTTTTCTTGGAAAACACGGCGCTCACATTCAATTGTTCTTTTTTGGTGCTTGAAGGTTTTGATAACGAAATTTACTGTAAAGCACAAGATAAGCTAGTTCAGCGAGGTAGACTTGCACACGATCGCTACAATTCATATACACTTCGCACTGTGTAAAAAGACACAGCTCGGCTACGGCTATGCTGAGACAAAGTAGAAACTCGGATGCGCATGTGACATTTCACAACCCCCACTGCAAGGGTGGAAATTGGACGAGGTTGTGACGACCAGTCCACTCCTTGTCCTTGAAATTATTTTCCTTCTGTAAGGGGGAAGACTGAGTGAAGAAATACATCACAAATGTGCAGCAACAACAATTGGTGTTTTCATTGATGATAAAAAAAAAGTTATTAAAAAACATTATTTCTTCTTGAAAAGTGCACAACAATCTTTCTCTTCCAGAAAGTAAAACTAAATATGGATTACTGGGAAACTTCGATATGCGAAAAACCTCAAGCAGTGAAATAGGCCGGCGGACCGCAAAATACGGGCTTCCGGACCGCATGTTTGACATGTCTGGTATAAAACGTTGCTCGGATTTTTATGGGTGGTAAGTGGAATGTACCGTAGCATAAATGTTCTCATATAAATATTCACCGTTATTTATTCCTTACTTATATGTCAACGTCATCCAACATTCATGAAAGCCAAAGGTCAGGGAAATAGATTTCTCCAGATTAGTAGGAGCTCTGTTGGAGCAAGAGTGTTTTTTGCTTAGTGTTACTTTTCCGGATGCAGTTAATGCAACCACATGTTCTCAAGTGATAGAAGACACACTGCACCACTACAGCATTGAATATGAGAATATTCTTAGTGTTATCTCGGACAGTGTACGTTATATATGCAAGTGCTTCGACACATTGTTTGTGATATGGAACGCATATTGTTCATGTGCAGTACAGTGTTGATCACACAAACTGAGCTTGATTGGAGATATCTGGCAGAACACTTAAAAGAACTTAATAATTTTGTGTGCAATGTGAAAAATGCATTTTTGAACGCAAGAAAACTCAAAAGCAAGTACCAGAGATTTCTTAAAGAGAAGTATCCTGATCTTGAACCCAAGTTGTTTTCCGAATCTGTTCTGACTAGGTGGAGTAGTTGGTTCCATAGTGTTGCGTATTTAGACAAATACCCAGAACCAGTAGATCAGTTCCTTGCAAAATGCGACGATCTAAATTCTCAAGCTAAAACGCTCAAAAGTTATCTGAAAGACGAGAAGCTAAGTTTGAAAGCTTAGTTAAGTTTTGTTAGTGATAATTGTGGTAACCTTCTCGATTTTATAACTTTCACCGAGACGGACAAAACTCCTACAGCACATCTGTTGAGTAGTTATCTTGACAGACTCAGTACTCAATTGGACGGTTTTCTGCAGGGTCTCTTTGGTGAAAAAACTAAAGCAAACTTACGTTTGTTACCAAGCAAAAAGAGAGCTAGTGTTAAATGCGACTTTAAAAAAATGTGCAAAAAGATCATTCTTGAAGCTTTCTTCCCAAAGAAAAGACTCACAAACTGCAGAAGTATATGATGCTTTGGGAAAGCTGTTTGATCCTTCTATAATTGCATGCAGTAGAGAACCAGACTTTGTTGATTTAAGAAAGTTTTTTTCAAGCTTTACCTTCATTTAAAAAATGCAAGCATCTGATTATGAAGTATCGTATTTGGAATTTTACAAAGTGACCTATGAACTCTTAACAAGTGAGTCGTCTGGAAAGTGCAGTGTAATGTGTTGAATGGACAAAAGTTCCGAAGTGATGACTGGCTGAAGTTTGTTGTAAATGAACTGAATATATGTGGTTTCCAATAAACAATGCCAATTGTGAGAGGGTTTTCTTCCAAGTATGCATATGTTTAATGCTTAAATGTAACATTTGCTTATGTGTTTTCAGAAGACAGCAAAATTATCCTACTCATAGTAAATTGACTGATTTTCCTTCAGTTTGTTTTTTTTAAAAAATATGTAATTTTCTATGAGTGAAATTTACAATGCCAAGTGAAATATTCAGTATATTTTGTTTTTAGGTAATTAATGGTTTATTTCTGTAGTGATCTATGAACAAAAGGAACAATTGTAAAAAAAATGTCATGGAATATCTTTTTCACAAGAGCTACAAAATGCGAAACTATTTGGAAAATGCGACAAAACGCGAAATATGATAAACGAAATGCGAAATTTTCAAAGTCTTAGTACGAAATACTCGTGTCCCTAGTCATTCGTTGAAGAACCGTGCAACTTTTAGGTCAGGCGTTCGTTGTTAATGAACTTCGCTGCGGTGCACCTTCAATAATACTGAACCAGAAAACATTGATGTTATCCATGACATAGTATTGCAGAATCAAAACCATTGGTGTACTATAGGAATTATAGGCATTCGTATCAAAAGTTACAACATCCTCTGATGAAATCTTGAAGATACAAATATGTGGCAGAGCATGAGGAAAATACTGACAAGAGAGTTTCTCAAATCTGAATGTTGAACACAGTCGGCAGCAAGTTCAGTGTTTTTTCTAGGTGTATTTTTCCCCTCGAAGTTGAAACATCGCACTGCGCAGGATCTAAGATATCCCTTTCCGCACGAGAGTAGAAATTTAGATCATTTTCATGAAACCGGTTTTTCCATACTACATGAAACATGTATAGAACATTTTTATTAAAACAATGTGTGGATCCATCGTAAGTTCTGAGAAAGTGGACCCGCACAATTGTGCGTGTTTTGAAACCGTAGTGAGCGTGAAAAATGAAAAATTCTCGCTTGTGTAATACAGAAAAGCTACCCGCACGATTGTGCGGGTTAGGGCGGAAAGGGATATATCAAATAGTGTCCCAGTATAGCCATAACTTTGTTTCGATTTCCCCTCAGACAAACTTTTCTATAAGAAAGCGTGAAAGAGTGCTCACTTTTGAGCACATCATTTATCTTAAAGAGGATATAACCAAGTTTTAGAAAGAAAAAAATCATAATTCAATGTATGGCTTACATCCACTACTTTGTAGTGATGTCATTCAGCTCAACTCGAGCTCTGAGCCAACAGCTCTAGCCGGTTCGATTGGAATGAGCCATTTGCTCGGCTCTGGTGAGCCATCGGCTCGAGCTGACTCGATTGCGATGAGCTACAGGCTCGGTTTGGCTCGGACCAGATGAATCACACTCTCGAGTTTGCTCAGTTGTGATGAGCCATCGGCTTGGTTGAGATGAGCTATCGGCTCGGTTAGGATGAGCCACCGGCTCGAGCCTGTTTGGTTGCGATGTGCCATGCACTTGGTTAAACTCGGCTGAGATGAACCACACTCTCGAGTCGGCTCAGTTGAGATGCGCCATCGGCTCGATACACGTGATATATGAGCAGTCTTTCTGAGCTCGGCCCTGTGGTGAACAAGTCGTAAGCCGACCCATTTAAACCAATTGCACCATTAGAGTCAGCACGTTTCATTCAACACATTCAAATAGATCGAGTTTGGTCGTTAGAGGTTAGATCGGATGTCGCTTTTATGGAAGTAACTGTATGTCCGGCTTAGTGAGTATTCTTGTGTCTGGCTTCTCCTTAAAGAAATCCTTGGTTCGGCTTAAACAAAGTTCTTGTAAAATCAGGTATAAATTTCCAACTCGATAAATTTCGTGTGTTATGTTGAACAATTAATGGATTTAAAGAGTGTTTAGTTTGCATCGATTCAGGTGAGCAGGGCCATGGTTTTCATTGGACATTTAAAAAAAACACTAAAAAGCACTTTTTATTAAAAAAAATAAAACTACGGTTTTTGTTTACAACACCATGTTTCGCACTCATACAGCATCACAGAGGATTTTCATTGAAGAAAATATATTCAAGTGACAATTAGCCCACATTTTCTGTACTGTTAATGCAGTCTACTGTTCTGTTGGAAATATCAGTAAAGTGTTTAATGAGTATCAATTTGGGCAACAACGACACGCTGATGTTTTCTCAGGCTTCACAGCGTAAGAGTGAAGATTCATGAATAATCGGAAATGAATTTTCTAAAAGGTAGTCCAAACTTTTGAATACACATAGGGTAATTTTGAATAGGTCTAATATGGACAGATTAAAAGCAAAATGACAAACTATTTCATTGATATAAAAAAATATAATTTGACAGAAACGTGAAATATCTTGTCTGGAGTTCAATCTGTTGGTTGTTACTTTTAAAATGTAAAGCGTTACTTTGTCATTAACCCATATACAGTATATGACAAATTATACTAGGTGATAGTTGTTACTAATATAACTCATAGTCGGTTCGGAAGTAGCACGCTATTTGCAGCGAAGCTACAGTAGCTAGCTACAAATTTTGTAGCTCTAGCTGTACCGGCGCTATAAGTAGCTATACCTGTAGCTTGTAGCTGTAGCGGAGCTACATATTTTTTATAGTTTGTAGCGAATTTTGCATTACAGCTACAAATAAATCTTTTCCAGGCAAAAAAAATGTAACTCCAAAACTTCCTCACAATTTTTAGTAAATTTTTATATGATAGGGAAAATATATGGTTGTTTTCATATTTTTGTCTACAATTATTTTGCAACAATATTACAAGAAAATTTTCTGAAGTAAGTTGCGTGTTGACGATGTGTCAAAAGGATAGTAATGACTTAAAATGGACCTACATGTCATTCTAGCAGCGAAAACATACTTTTTTTTTTTTTTTTTTTTGAGGTAGATAACATACAGGGTTCATTATGAAAATAATGAGCATGATGCTACCCTGACTCAACAATCCACCGCAACGCGCGCTGCCGGCGCGGAAAAAGTAGTGGGTGGTCTGTCCTTCCAAACGCGCTCGGATTCAGTCTGCTGCGAGCTGTGACAGCGTGTGGATGTCGATCCGCTGAAGCACGTTTTCACAAGTTGTAACACGGCGCGATGGAGGGTTCGCTCGAACAACGCTACAGCATAAAATTTTGCGTCAAGTTGGGTAAGAATGCTACGGAAACTTACCAGATGCTGGAAGAGGCCTACAAGCAGGAGTGTTTGTCAAGATCCCAGGTCGGAAAATGGCACAAGTCGTTCAAGGAGGGTCGGGAGGAGGTCGCCGATGAGCCCCGTTCTGGACGCCCAACAACGGCCAGGACCGACGACAACGTTAACCGTGTGCGTGAAGTGTTGCGCTCAGACCGGCGTGTGAGCATTCAACAAATCGCGGACACCCTAAACATGTCAATATTTGCGGTACATGGGATAGTGACCGAGGACCTGCAAATGCGAAAGGTCTGTGCGAAGCTTGTGCCAAAGGTATTGACGAACAAAAGAACTTCGAGTTTTACGCTGCAAGGAGTTGTTGGCATTGTGTGAAAGTGATCCGGACTTTTTAGATTCGGTCGTAACTGGAAACGAACCCTGGATGTTCGAATACGATCCAGAATCCAAAAGGCAGAGTGCGGAGTGGCACACCTCATCCTCCCCCCGCCCCAAAAAGGCGCGCATGAGCAAATCCCGAATCGAAACCATGCTCATTGTCTTCTTCGACGTTCGAGGAATCATCCATTTCGAGTCTGTGCCACCAGGACAACCTGTGAACACAGGATTTTATCTAGAAGTGCTCAAGAGACTAAAACGCAGGGTCGCCCGCGTTCGAAGTGACATCAAAGACTCAATGAAACTCCATCACGACAATGCACCAAGTCACATCTCCTTCACCGTCGTCGACTTCCTGACCCGGAGCAGAGCCCCAGTGGTCCCCCACCCCCCTATAGACCTGACCTGGCTCCTAGTGACTTTTTTTGTTTCCCCGTTTGAAGAGACACCTCAAAGGAAAACATTGGGACTCCATGCAAAACATTCAAACCCATGTTACAAGGTTTTTAAAAGCCATTCCAGCCGAAGACTTTAAAGATGCTTTCCAGGCGTGGAAAACACGTCTCCAGAAGTGTATCAATGCAGAAGGAGCGTATTTTGAGGAATGTTAAGGATTTTTAACAATCGGAACAATAAAATAGTTTTTCTAAAGCAATGCTCATTACTTTCATAATGAACCCTGTATATACTTTAAAAAGCACAAAAATGCGTACTTTACTGTGAAATGCAAATTGACAGACAAAGCTTTATGTAATATTTTAGACAGACAAAGCTTTATGTAATATTTTAACCAACTGTGTTCAGTTATGCATGTAGATGCCATGATGCATGATCAGGGCGCCATTTGGGGGGCAGGAGGGGGCAATTGTCCCCCCAAGAGTTTGAGGAATACATTTATTTTAATTGGTTGTCTATTAATATACTAGCACAAAACGTGAAAGTCTATGTTGGTAATGTTCTTGCCCCCCTCAATAGAATTCTAAAATGACGCTCCTGTAGCATGATGCCAAGTAAACTGTATTTGTGACAACGAGCTTAAGTAGCGAATAGTTGTAGAGAGAGCTGTTCATTTAAAAGTAGCCGTAGCTCCGCTACTTTTCTGGAAAATAGCTAATAGATGTAGCAAGCTACAATTTTTATCATGTGGCTGTAGATGTAGTGCAGCTACTTTTGAAAAGTAGTTTTCCGATCACTGCTCATACTAAAATAATGTTGGCAAATGGCGAATATACAATATACTTACCTTCTACGTGTGCGTCTCGGGTCTATTCTCGGCGAGCTTGCTTGCCACGATTTCAACAAGCTGTAGAAAAAAATGTATCAACTTATTTCATTTGGATTTTTGGTATGTTCAGGAAACTTTCAAAGATATGATTTAGAGTACTCGAGTCATAACCAAAGGAGGGGCAAGAAAACCATGGCTCTACTCACCTGAACCAATGAAAACTACTAAACACTGCTTAACCCATTAATTCTTCAAGATAGCTAAGCAAAAACTTTATCGAGTTAAAAATAGTGTTAACCGACTCGGCTCAGCTCGAGCCGGCTCGATTTGAATGAGCCACTGGCTCGGTTCGGCTCAGGTAAGCCATTGGCTCGAGCCGGTTCGGTTCGAATGAACTATCGATTCGCTTTGGCCCAACTGAGCCGAAGGCTTCAGCCGGGTCGGTTGGGTGAGCGTTGGCTCGGCTCACTTGTCGGTACGGCTCGGTGGTGACTGAGCCGTGAGCCGAGCCGCTCGAGCAGTTGACACTATTACTTTGAACCTGAGACAAAACCAATTTGAAAGCAGTAGAGAACACACCTTGTCTCCACTCGCAAAATACTCATGAGAGATTGTTCGGGGTAAGATGATGGCCAATGTTTCATGAAACTGAGGGCATTCTTGTGAGATTGACTCTAGCAAACGGTGATACTACTGAGAGCTATTCAGACGTTTAAGTGAAAAAATGTGAGATCGTCGTGAAAACCTATCTAAAATGGTTCTGATACACCAAGACAACATGAAGTCCATAGATGTAACAACAAACTCGGAGGAAATAAAATTGTCTCACCAAATTTAGTACCCTCAAACTTTTTTCTGTTCCCTGCTTAATAATAATAATAAATTTGATTTTGAGTTTAGCGCCCCTTTTAGCAGCGCGGCTATATGCGATGTGAACCTATTGTTTAACGTAGGCTCCGAACCATACGAGCTCCTGCCGGAATAGAACCCGGGTCTCCCACACCAGATGCGTATAATAATAATAATAATAATAATAATAATAATAATAATATGAACTGCATTCTGATGAAGGAGTATTAGGGCAGATAGTGGTCTCCTGGACCCTAGAACTCCAGATTTATTTTCAGGTTTACGAAAATCTTACGGATCGATGGAAGAAGTGATTTGCACTCAGGAGGAATCACATTGGTATATATAGAGAAAAGATTTTACGCCTGTAAACTTTATTTTTGGATATATTAGAAAGTTGTCCATCACTTCCGTGTAATACAGAGGTTGTTCAGTTTACATTTGGCCAATTTCGACTTACCTAAAAATTTAGAAGAATCCATGGCGCCAGGTCCGTAAGTGCTCGATGTGTTTCCATTGGTTCCTAACAATAGCCCGACAGCGTAATTTCCACTGTAATAGGCTTCTGGAAGGGGAATTTCGTCCCATTCCCTTTGCACAGCTTTCCAAAGTCCTTCCACAGTTCTCACACGCCGTTTTCCCAAAGCCCGCTTCAGCAATCCAAATCCACAATAGTCCATACGACTTGCATCTGGAGATTTAACAGGTACCTCATTGAAAGGTATACCTGTATACCACTTGCCTCCTCCATCTCCCTGTAGAGTGCAAGGGACGATCGTGAGGTATGCGATGAGGCCTTGTCTATGTGAATGCGCACCAGATTGGCGTCATTTCCCTACATTGTTGGAATCTCATGTAGATCGGCCGCATGATCTGCTCCTGAAAATACTGCGAATTTATTTTGCAGTTCTTCGCCACCCTACGAATCTTCAGTTTATCTCGGTAACAGTAGCCAGTAACGACCATGTACTCTTTTGGGAAGGATTCTTTACAGACACGGACCCACCTTCTGAAGTTCCTAGCGTCTTTTTCTCGGTACATGATGGCTCTCAGTTTGCCGCAGTCGGAAAGGTAAATCCATGCTTCATCGGGCGTTACGACGTACATCCACCTTTGTTTTGCCAGATGCCGTTCGTACAACTTCCGGGCGTTACATTTTGTTCCTTTTGGTGGGCATCCGTGAGAAGATGGCCGCGAGCTTTCATGACTTTTTCCAGCTTAAGTTGAGGGTGTAACGTCCGGCTCACAGTTCCCAAAGACACGTCAAGACGACTAGCCATACACCTTTGTGTTGGCGGATTTTCTTGCATTGTCATTTTGCTTAAGTTTCCTCTGCATGGTGCAGGTGGCCTTGGTGCATTCCCGCTTCCTAGGCAACTTTCTTGGTGATCCATACTTTTAATAACATTTTTTATTCCACTTAAACTATGTTGCAACCATTCTTCTTACACTGTTTTCTAATTACAGAAACATTAAAGTGGGTGTCATAAAGAGCCGCAACATAGCCTTTCCAAAACCGGCTTAGTTTGGGCGGCATTTTGGTCACAGAGCGGAAACACACACACTTGGAAACAAATTTAACTCACTCACAACAATGGTCCTGTTTTGGCGTTATTGTCGTCCGCGCAGAAAAACAACTCCGTTCCCAGGAAGCCACTGCACAACACTGCAGGACACCACGAGCCAGGTCGGGTGAGTCCATTCTGCCCGGGAGGGAGAAGGAACAAAATCGGCCAAATGTAGGCTGAACAACCTCTGTACATATACTATATAAGTGTACGGCAAGAATAACTGAAAAATTACAAAATGAAAAAAAGCAAGAGCATCGAGTGGGATTCGAACCATGTTCAAAGGTACCAAATCCACAGAAAGTAAGAAATTAGCACGCATGGCTATTGAAACAACTACGATGTTTCATTACAATTTTGTGGATAGAGAACGAATTTCTTACCAACTTTCTCCTTTTTTTTAACGAATTTTGTGGTCGAAAAGCGTGTGTGCTTTACATACAACCAAGTTTTCTGCACTTACCAAGTACTATGATGTTTTGAGTGTATCATTACATTAAATTACATTAAGAGAACTGAGTATCTGAAACAGCAAACTATGATCTGTGTTCGGAAGTCTCGTTAATTTTTTTCCTATGACTTCCCCTACCATTATGTCGAATGCTTGTTGCCAAATCTACAATTTAAAGGGACTTTGAAAAATTTGGGCATGCAATTACATCTTGGAGAAATGTACATGAATTATGTGCAAATGTAAGAAACAATTGACAAGGAAAAAGTTTGAGATTATAAGTTAATTATTAAATAGCCAAAGGTCTCTCTTTATCCGCTAAATGATAAGTATGATGTGCAATATTTGAAATATACAAGAAGAAAAACTTTGAATTCTGGCTGGAGAAATTCCATATTCCAAAGTCGTTTTCCCAATTTAGACAGTAAGGATCTGAACTTCCGTCCGCATCCTCCATACTGAATTCGTACAAGTGAATGAAACATTTCATTGTGTATATAGAAAGCCCCATATTTATGTTTCTCAATTTCTTTAGTCTATATAGCATCACTTTCAGACATGAATCTCAATAAAGCAAATAGAAATATTAGATAATCACACGATTTCGTGTTCCATAAATACAGAAGTTTGGCCATGCATACTCTGCTTTCTTTTTTCTTGATAAGGAAGTTTGTATGATCTGACGAGCAAACAATTCTCCCAGATCTACTTATAGATTTCAGATGAAATCTTTCACATTTTGATTTAAAAAGAGTGTCTGCAAGGTCAGGACCACAACTGCTTACTCTTAAACGTAAACAAATCGAAATCAAAATCTCGTAAGAACATCAGCCCGTTTTAATAAAAATCCAACTGATTTATGCACAGATTCATAATCACCGACAAGACATGGGTACACTGCTATACTCCAGAAACTAAATAGACGCCGATACAATGAGAAAATGTTGATTGTCCACCTCGAAAGGTCGTGGGTGTGAATGAAACCTGCCAGGAACACCATGACTTCAGTTTTTTGGATGCTAGTGTAAAGGGCAGGGGTAGAATTATATACAAAAGTGTACAAATAACCCTTCCTACAGGAATGTTCAATTTCATTTGTATAAATTATCGAACTTTCTACTAATTACTTAGAATTTTAACTAGCCAAATATAAAAATAGAGTTATACATTTAGGTCGGTAGATCTACGTATTAAATTGTTTAGTTGACATTCTTACATGCATGAGTTCCATTTTTATATTCTGTTTACCCTTTCAAACTTTCTTTGATATGTGGACTTGCATATGGTACACTTCTGTTCAGAAAAAGCTAGAAACCCTTTCAGAGACTACGTCCGAAAAGGTAAGCCTAAATACATTACAATTCCCGCAGATCTATACAGAGGGAAGTGCATTTTCTCTCCGGTCTTTGTAAGACGTACACCCTTATTAAGTTTTCTCATCTCAGCACATAATATCATAGAGCCTGCAATCTTTCTACACATTAAACGCTTCAAAAACTTGAAAATATCCCTGATCACAAAGAAGGTATTGTCTCCCGAAGCCCGCCCATCCTCGGATGGCAATGAAACTCTTGTTAAATAATAATAAGATATACATATGCGGACGGTAGCCGAGCGTGTTGAGGCATTCAGTCTTCGTAAAGAACTTGAACCTTGAAGATTGGGGATATTTTTTAAAACATGAAAATATGATGAAATAATTAAAAGTATAATAATTGTTACACATGTAAATTTCAAATTTGTTGCTTTGGTGTTAAAATTGGTGTTTATTGTCTTTATTGTATGTTCTCAACTTTTAGTTCCAAACCAAATACTTGTAAGACTTCTTGGTTTAAAATCTCTACAATAATCACTGACACTTAAATGAGTGAAATTAGACTGAAATAAAGTAAGTAGTTAGAAATTGTATGCAAATAAGTATGTAATTAGAAATTTTATGCATTAAATTAATTTTATATCTGATAAAATACATTTCTACTGCAAATATCTTTGATAACCAATTAATCATACAATACTGTCAAATTAAAAAATTATATTTTAGATAAAGTTCACTCACTGCAATGAAGGTAACTATTTTCTTTACTATCACGAATATAGATACCAATTTTATGAAGAATTTCCATATCAGTTTCACCTTTCATAAATAATTGTCCAATATGAATTTTTAACCCAAGAAACACTAAAGTATTTTTGGGTTACATCAAACACCAACGGGAAGCCCTCTGAGGCCCACAACTTAGAGGTCATTATTTTTCACGGAAATTAATTTTTATTGTCTGATATGAACTTGGGATCTCTAAGACATCATATATTTTTATTCTCTATGATTACTAGGTTTCCAAGTACAGTGTTATCAACTATATGTGTGTGATTGTTTAAGTTATTTTATTTATGTCAATTACTATGACTTATTTTTTTTATATATAGAAAACCTATCATACAGATCAATAGTAACTTAGCACAGTATATTGTGTGTGCAAAGGCGGCTTCTAAATGCATTTCGGCGATGGTACGGTAGAGTGGGGTGGAATGGGGAAGTGTGGATTATATTTAACTATTTCATTGAATTCAGGGTTAACCCTTTATACTTTCCATCCTAGTTAACCTTAACCTTGGAATGACTAAATTCTTTCCCCGAAATTTTGTTTCCGCGAAAAGAAAGACAGTGGGAGGAACCTCCATTGGGCACTATAGCGGATGACACCAGAGGAACAATGTTACCAACCTAACATCAAGTTGCAATTTTCCTATTAGCATAACTTTTTTTTTTTTTTTTTTACACCTATAGAGTGCACATGTAAAACGTAGGCAAACAAGCTTCTACTTGTCTGTCAGTGTTTCAAACTAACAACACTACAGCATGAAGAATATTACAAGGTATTCAGTGGAACAAACGTACCACTGTTTCCATTTGTTCCAGTTGCATTATCAAATAAAATGTTCAAATCAATATTTTCTGCATCAAAACCTGACAGGTTTTTTTCCTTTTTTTTTTTCTCACTGCCTTCTATGTCAGATTCATGTAAAAGTTTTTAAAGTTCTTTCTCAATTCGAAGAGAACGATCTGCCATTGTTCCAATGCTGCTGCAGATTCCCGCAGAATAACGAACTGAGAAGTTCCTATCAAATATCCATCTCCAGTCAGTGTTATAGGCTGCTGCTTGTAAATTCTGCGGTTAAAAATACTTGATAATACCAGAGTTGCAGAGTTCTCTCCTATCAATATTGAAACTATTCTGTGTGAGTGTGTGTGTGTGATTATAACAAAGTGAAATATAGATGTTAAGGTTTGAAGTAATAAACTAATAGAAAATAAAATACTCGTGTACCAATGAAATGATCAGAAAAATTATAAATATTAAATATTTATAATGTGTAATTGGAAACACTGCATCATAACAGTTTCAATGCAGAGTGCCCCTGCCTGGTCTAAGACCAAAATTGTTTCAAAGAAAACTAAAATAAATAACCAAAACAATCGAATATAACAGTTAACGAATCCGGTGAATAGCCCTTTAGTACTTATAAAGAGGGGGGAGGGTGGTCCTTATCAGCGTAGAGGAAGCCACACATACCCAATCCAAAATTGCATATTTCGTCAATTTTCAATAGCTGTACAGAGTATTTTCTAAAGGGTTAAATTTCTCAGATATGCTCTCAAGAGTTTTCAGACATACCCTGATTTCAAGAAGGGTCCAAAGTAGACAGGAGGTAAACCTTGACAACAATGGGCATCCAATGCTTCAGAGGGAAGTCGGAAGTGTTAGGAACCGGCAGCTCCATGATTTTTGTGTTCGGAATAACTTGTGATGACATGTATTTTGTCACGGTATATTTCACGATTTCTTCACTTATAAGCATGAAAGAAAATATCGCACCATGCGTTTTTCCCCGAGTACGAGGGACCGTGCTGCTGACGATCCTTAACACTTCCGACATCGCGTCCATGTTCACTGCTATCAAGGCTTATCGTTTGCCTACTTTGGACGAATCATAAAGTCAGAGCATATCTCAAAATTCGGTTCATGGTATGTCTGGGAATTTCACCCTGCAGGGAATACTCTGTACACCCATTAAACATTAATGAAATATGCATTTTTTGGATTGCGTACGCGTGACTTCCTTTACGCTAATAATGACTATCGCCCAGTTTCTCGAATACGAAATCAGGCCTGTTGAAATTTGGCTCTTTCGCGATTTTGGACAGCCCTAGCTCTGAAACTATGCACTTTTCCCCACAAGTCCATATGAATTGTTTCTCTTCTTTTGATGTAAGGAATCACCTACAGTTTGTCGGTTTAGTTCATTAACGTCCTGTATGTAGTGTGTGTGAAAAATTGGTCACCTTCACACTTTCAAAAATTTCTATCGGCCTTAGTTTTCAAGATACAAGATTGAAATTTTGCACACGTATTATATACATAACAACGTATTCTAGTTTTAAAAAATCAGATCCCTACGTGAACCCGGGCCAGAGGGCGCAAAAATTTCGAAATTTTGTTTTCGAAAAATCTCCCGGTTTTACCTGATTTTCCCGTTTCTGGTGTATAATACGGACAAGCAAGTGGTACCATTGGAAAGCAAGCTCTATCTTGAAGAAAGAAAAAAAAAAACAACGAGGTATGAACCATGATCCTACGATAAATAGTAATGAAGCAGAAGCTGTCTGAGTGAAAGTCTAAAATTTACCTCAGAAAGTGGAAATCCTAAAAGGGTTACACCATTCTAGAAAGCACCCTTATACAATCGAAATGTTACTTATCTGGGGTGATTGTGTGTTAAGGAACGGAACAATAAAATTCATCTTTTCGTAAGTTCTAAATATTGGATGATATTCGAACCAGGCAGTCCCATTTTGAAACAGCTTGTTTCGGGTCAGAATGAAAACTAACAGGGGTAACACACCCCAGAGCAAACGTCTCCTTTTGCTATTGTAAATGCAATTATCATCATTAATGAAATGAAAGGTAAATATTCCCACAAACAGTTACCATGACATATTTAATAAATGCCACTTCTAAAAAAGTGGCTAAAGAATGTACTCTTGAGTCTTCCATCCAGTGTTACAATGTAGAGCTGAACAGTGATACTCACATTAGTGTACTTTCACACATCTTTTACTACAATTATAATCATATCCATTATATTAAGGTTCAAGATGTAGATATGGAGAAGGATGGAAAAATCAGCTGGAAAGAAAAAATAAGGAAGAAGAATCACAAGTCCAATGTTCTCGGGATTGCTGCCAGAATGAGTGTTGTTGTGCTGAGCTTCCGTTACCATACAGCGGCAACATCTTCAGAGCTATATGTTGAAGTGTGCTGGTCGTACAGTTTATATTCTGGGACAGGAAAATACATGAGTCTCTATTCATCCGTACATACAAACCATCCATCAACAGAGACGAAGGTTATCATCTACCTGACATCTGGATGCAGCTTCTCAGTACGAAAAGAACCATCAGCCAATCAGAGAGCAGTTTCCACCAGCAAAATCAGAGCACGCCATTGGCCAACCAATAGGAACACAGCGTTTCTTAAGATCACAATATAAACTGTACGACCAGCACACTTCAACACAGCTCTGAAGATGTTGCCGCTGTATGGTAACGGAAGCTCAGCACAACACTCACTCACTCTGGCAGCAATCCCGAGAACATTGGATTAATAGTAGACGCTAGCAAAGCTTCAAGATCATAAGAATCATAAGGTTCTTCTTGCCTTTGATATATAGCTGTGTGATGTGTAACAGGGGAGAAAATAACAATATTCGAGGTATTAAAATGAGGAAGAGAAATTAGTTGGGCATTGGATGAGAAGAAACGGAGGCAGAGAAAAGTAAAGAAGGTAAAAGAGGCTTCAGTTGATGGCATTAAAACAGAACATTTTTAACTCAAGACAAGGATATTAACAGGAAACCATGAAAACTCTGAGTTGTGACCAGGGTGATCTGTCAATATGTCAAAATATCTATGACGATAATGCAAATGATAATTACTTTATTATACAAAACACGTTTGCTTCGAACGTCAGAAGTTCCAGATTTCATTACTTACAGGAATGTTTGATTTTTAAAATGTATACAATTTTACGGATATTACAGAAGTCTCCATCAAAATCAGTTTTACTTAACAGATATATTACAAAAATATACATCAATGATATTGCAATTAATCTACGTACCTAGTCAGTACATATATTAATCCATATTCTAAACTTTCGAGAACAATTCATTATTAAATTATGCATTTACTACTTAATGGGAATTCGCTGAAAACTTATGTAACTTCTTTCCCCCATGACACTGTAATATATGCATGAAAGCTATGTTTATTATTGGGTCTTTTGACGTACTTCAACGATCATTATAAATCAAAATACAACAGGTGAAGTTATCAGTGTTTTCTATGCTACCTGAAGCTACCAAAAAATAATTGGATATCTTTCAAGTTAAAAAGTAACGAAAAAGATGAACAGTTTTATATAGAAATTCCATGATAATCATGTTTTTAACTAAATCCAATGTAGTTCTGAAAATTTACTTTATCAATTAAACAAAATATCAGAAGGGCAGAATAAACAATAAAATAGAATATTTACATATTAAGTACAACTGGAGAACTGGAACTTCTTAATTTTATTGTTAAGACTGGCCTTGTATTCACAAGAACATAAACATACCAAGTTCTAAGAATATACAATAACAGAACTTCTATGGAAAGTTTTCTAAACTGCAGGTACGTAACATATAATGAGATAAAGCATCGTACATTCAATTTTATTTGGAAATCAATAAGTATGGCTATCACCGCTTACAATAACGCTGATTGTATTATACATATTTACTAAGATAATTATTTTGTTTTCAGGGGCCAAAGTCATAAAAATATTTCTTTTCTGGTAAAACTTAGATAAAAATAATCACATGCTGGGATATTATCTTTTATATATAATGTTTTTCTTTGCTTCTATTATTATAAAAGAATGCGACTTTCTCTTTTTCTAAAATATATATATTTACATCTTAGATGCAAACGTAACACTCACAATATTTCTGCTACAAAACAGATTTCATCAGGTTCAAAAGAACAATAGAAAAAAATCTGCTCTCACACTTACTATATTTACACAAAACAACCAACCAAACTTCATGTGGATTACATAAATAGATCAAAGAACTTCGCAGCTGCTCATACAAATTACATTAAGTAATGCAAAAGTGTGAAGAACCATTTTAAAAGAATACTATTTTCTTTATTTACTATCAGGACTTAACACAATGAATTAAGTAGAACAACGTATTGCTTAATAGCTTTTTAGTACTCTTACAATGTAAACAAGGCGTGCCAGAATATATAGCTGACGTTCAAATGTTAGTTTCTGTACTGTTATATAGTATTTTATGATGTCCATGTCTTTTCGTTCTTAAGTGTTTTTATATTAGTATAGCTACACAGAAACAGCAGAAAATGAAACTGGTAGACATTTCAAATCGTAAATAGTTTCAATTACAATCATATTACCAAAATAGTACCCGTTAAGGATAGATTAGCGGTGTAGTTAAAACTTTTTACACATCATGAGAGCTAATAAGCTAAACAACAACAGAATATCTCAACAAGTGTTTATGAATTTGCTAGATTACGAAAACCATCTTTGAGCATGAAAAGTAGTTCCTTTAAATACTTATCATGATTGTTAATAAAACTTTTAATCTCCTTCCCTATTAACATTTATTTAATTTGCTGAATTTGATTAGACATTTATTAATAGTGAATTATTATTATTCTTTATATATTAGCAGAAGAAGAAGAGAAAGTGAAATCATGAATATTTGTTGTTATTACGAAAATATGTACTAAACACTAATTATTCAGCAACAGTAAATTAACTTTACTCTTAAAACAAATGTACTATATTTATCACTAATATTAAAATATAGTCTGTACGTTTAATAATTACGCTGATAATTAAAAAGAATGTTTTGTTTTCAGACAAACTAGAGGAAAGATGCTAGTTGACTCAGACGCACTAACAGCATTCGTCTGACTTATTTCTTTAATAATTAATTAACTGTACAATAATAACCGAATCTGCTCTAACTGCTAAGAACATGATGTCAAAGATAATATCAAGAAGTGAGAAATTGAGTATTCGACATACAAGCGTAAATAGTCCAGCAAAATAATGTCCTACTACTTTAGATAGACCCTTTTCAACGTACTCTTCATCTTTAACACAGCGCAGAACAACACATTTACACATAAATCATTATATATACAAATGATTATACAAAAACAACACTACTGTACATAAATTATCACATATCAGTCAGTCGAAAAATTCCAAACTGGCTCAGATCCAAGGTATCACGTTGACTGATGTGAGCTATAGAATCTCTAACTAGAAGTATTTCTCCAAATTCTTCTCTAATTGCTATTTCAGAAATCAATGTAGAAAAAATAAATGTTAGAAACTTAAAAAATAAGGGAGATTAGGTTTTATATAACATATGAAGCAAAAAGATTAGGTTTTACACAAAATATTAAAAGTACTTTTTTCTGCTGTGAGAAGCACAACACTATAAAACTTAACAATAATAAATGTATTTTGGTTACCTGTAACATTTGTATTTTAAACTTCCCATCTTCGTTAAATTTTATATATATATATATATATATATATATATATATATATATATATATATATATATATATATATATATATATATATATATATATATATATATAAGTATTAAAGTAGTGAAAGCTATATGACATAGGACGATAGAACTAAGAATGGTTCACATGCTGGCTTACGTAAATTCATGTCGTTTCAAATTTATGGTAACGAATTTCATACCATCAAGAGCTTTAAAAATACTGCGACGCTAATAGCGGCTGTGTTTGATGTATAAGGCCTGCCCGTTAGATATCGCCCTGCATCTCAGTCCACTGAAAAAAAGACTGGTCAAGTACATTTTGATCAAGCCGGTTTTCATTTCTCTTCGCAAACTTTTCAAACACCATCGAGTGACTAACGTTTTTTCCACCGAGTGCCTAACGTTTTTTCCACCGAGTGCCTAACGTTTTTTCCACAACGAGAACCCACCAAAATCCATGGAGATGCATTAGGGAGTTTCGCACGACATGTCTGTATATATATATTGCGAGATCCGTTTTCCGACCATTAGGAAACTTTAAGCGCAGATGGAAGGATAATATTAAGATGGATCTCGCAATATATATTAAGATGGATCTCGTTTTCCTCCTGTCACCACGGCATGGCGCGTCCTCAGGTTGCGGATCGAGGAGAAGGCCTCTAGATATAGAAGTTAGCTGCGAATATACTGAATAAGCAGTCGCGGATAGACGACTAGGAGTGGTCCTCCAGCTTGGGGGTTTGGGTAAGGCTAACACCCTCATCCTGTAAAAAAAGGTACTTGTTCAGAAACATTCACAAAAGCCTCGGACAAGGACTGATAACTTGGCAAGACATCAGCAAAAGAAAATGGACATGAGATTTGGAACATGGAATATTAGAAGTCTTTATAGGGCAGGCGCGTTAAAATCTGTAACGAGTGAGTTAGAGAAATACAGGATGGACTTAGTAGGAGTTCAGGAAGTTAGGTGGGAAGGAAATGGATCTGAGAATTCCGGAAATTTTACGTTCTTTTACGGGGAAGGAAATAAAAATCACCAGTTAGGAACAGGGTTTTTCGTTCACAAACGAATATTACCAGCAATTAAACGTGTTGAATTTGTTATTGACAGACTTTCTTTTATTACTCTTAAGGGTTGGTGGTGTGATATTATTGTTTTAAATGAACATGCTCCAACTGAAGATAAGGGTGACGATATAAAAGATAGTTTTTACGAAGAAGTGGAACGGATATTTGACCAACTCCCGCGATACCATATGAAGATTCTATTAGGGGATTTCAATGCGAAGGTAGGACGAGAGGATATTTTCAAACCGATTATAGGGAACGAAAGTTTGCATAAGGAAAGTAATGACAACGGTGTTAGACTCGTGAACTTTGCAACATCCAAAAACCTAATCGTGAAGAGTAAAAAATTCCCACATCGCGACGTTCATAAATACACTTGGACATCACCAGACGGAAAAACACATAATCAAATTGATCACGTTTTAGTAGATAGAAGAAGACAATCTAGCATAATTGACGTCCGGTCGTTTAGAGGGGCTGATTGTGACACTGATCACTACCTGGTAGTAGCGATAATACGGGAGAGATTATCGTTGAATAAAGGTAATATTCAATGTCCGAAAACGGAGAGATTTAATTTAAAGAAATTAGAAGAGAGCCAGGTAAGAGAGGAATACCAGATTGAAGTTTCGAATAGATTCGCGGTTTTAGAAGACTCGGAGTGCACTAGTGTTGAGGATACTTGGATTGAAATTAGAGATGGCATTAAAAGTTCAGCAATAGAAAAATTGGGACACGCGGAAATAAGTATGAACAAACCATGGTTCGACCAAGAATGCATTAAACTAGCAGAGAAGAGAAAACAGGCAAAATTACGGTGGCTACAAAATCCGAATGAAACAACTACACAAAATTTCGCAGATATCAGGCGGGAAACTTCCAAAACTTTTAGAACAAAGAAACGGGATTTTTTGAAAGCTAAATTAAGGAACTTGAAGATAATAGTAAAAATAAAAATATTCGGTCATGTATAAGGGGATCAGCGAATTTAAGAAAGGCTATCAACCTCGTGCTTATATATTAAAGAAATCTGACGGAACAGTTCTCACCGATACGGATAGCCTCTTAAATAGATGGAAAGATTTCTTTGACGATTTGCTAAACACGCAGCCAAAAACTAATGTGCGTGGATAAAAGGAGATACACACCGCAGAACCGTATATTCCAGAACCCAATCGAATAGAAGTGGAAGCCGCTATAAAGAAATTGAAGAAACACAAATCTCCGGGTGTAGATGAAATTCCGGCTGAGTTAATTTTAGCTGGAGGCGAAAAATTGTGGAACAAGATACACAAACTCATTCTCCTTATCTGGAACAAGGAAGAATTGCCACAAGAGTGGAAAGAATCAATCATTGTTCCAATTCACAAGAAAGGCGACAAAATTGACTGTAATAATTATCGAGGCATTTCTCTTCTGTCAAAATCCTACAAAATCCTTTCAAATATTCTGTTAGCAAGATTGACCCCATACGCAGATGAAATTATTGGAGATTATCAGTGCGGATTTAGACGAAATCGATCAACTATCGACCAAATATTTACCATTCGCCAAATACTCGAAAAGAAGTGGGAATACAATACCCCGGTACATCAACTATTTATTGATTTTAGAAAGGCTTACGACTCGGTTAGGAGAGAAACATTATACAACGTTCTTACAGAAGTTGGAATACCGAGAAAGCTAATTAGATTAATTAAGATATGTTTAAGTGAATCCCAAAGTAAAGTCCGGGTAGGAAAGTTTTTGTCCACGAGCTTTCACGTCGAAAATGGCCTGAAACAAGGAGATGCGTTGTCGCCATTATTATTTAACTTTGTGCTGGAATACGCCATAAGGAAAATCAAAGATAGCAACCAGGGCCTAGAGTTGAACGGCATTCACCAGGTTATGGCATATGCTGATGATGTAAATTTAATAGGGGATGATAGGAGAACAGTAGAAATAAATGCAGAGATCTTATTAAACGTTGCAGGGACATGGGTTTAGAAGTAAATGCAGAGAAAACTAAATACATGGAAGTGCGTCGGGACCGTAATACGGCAAATTGTGGAGGCGTTAAAATATTAAATAATGTTTTTGATAAAGTGGATACTTTCAAATATTTAGGATCAATATTAACAGACGAAAATCATATTAGGAGAACGACCATTAGGAAAACGACCATTAGGAAGACCTAGGCGCAGATGGGAGGACAATATTAAGATGGATCTTGCAGAGATAGGAATACAAAGTAGAAACTGGATGCAATTAGCTAAGGATAGAAGTCAGTGGAGAGCTTTTGTGAACGCGGCACTGAACCTCCGGGTTCCATAGGCCATAGAGTTAGTTAGTTAGTTAATGGTCGTTTTCCGATTGGTTTTCCAGTCAATGCTTTGAAAGCGTTTCTACTTTCTTCCATCCTGGCTACATGACCTGCCCACCTGAGCCTCCTAGATTTGATGATCCTAACAATGTTTGGTAAACCGTACAGATTATGTAGTTCCTCGTTATGAAGTTTCCGCCATTTCCCATTCCCGTTTCTCTTGAGTCCGAATATTCGTCTCAGGATCTTGTTCTCAAATACTTTCAGTCTACGTTTTTCCCTCAGAGTAAGCGACCATGTTTCGCAGCCATACAGAATAACAGGCACGATTATCGTTTTATATATTTTAAGCTTCAAATTCCTCGACTGAATTCGCAACGAAAGAGATTTTGAACCGAATAGTAACACGAATTCCCTGTTTTTAATCGACATTTAATTTATTCGTGTATATGATTTTCGTCTGTTAATATTGATCCTAAATATTTGAAAGTATCCACTTTATCAAAAGTATTATTTAATATTTTAACGCCTCCACAATTTGCCGTATTACGGTCCCGATGCACTTCCATGTATTTAGTATATATATATATATATATATATATATATATATATATATATATATATATATAAACTACATGAGTTCCCGTTTCATGTGTCATTTGTTCCATATACTTCATCGCTGCTTTCGCTGTAGGACTGAACGCCTTGTCCTGGTGAATGACAACGCGATATGTGTCACTGGCGTATCATCATCATCATAAGCATTCTGCCATTATTGGCAGGTCACTTGCCGCAACTGAAAAGCTTCCATGCGCCATTGTCTTCAGCTAACCTTTTCGTTTTCTGTTTTCCATCAACTGTGGCTTCCTTCGTCTCCTTCCTCTCTTTTCTGCCACCATACCCTATAGAACGTCTCTTGATACAATTCCTTCTCAGCCAATGTCCCTACCAGATATTCTTTCTCTTTTCAATTACATCTAAAAGTAATCTTTTCTCTCTCACTGTTTCTAACACCTTATCATTCATAACATACAGGGATTAAATATCATGGTGTAAAGTGACTTCAGGATGTTTCACCTTGAATAGCGTAAGTTTGCCACTATAGTAGTAACCACCAACAACCATAAAACCTCTGAACCATGAATGGAAAACTTTCCGCACACTCACGTATCCAGTCGCAATGACCTGTAGAATCATGGGGATGAATGAAAATGCCTTTTCTTCATCACATTCCAACAGATCTATCACTCCTGCTTTGTCCAGAATCACTTGAAACTTCTGTCACTTGCAAGATGGCGTTCGTATAGCTTTCGACTATTTGTCTTCCTCTCCATGATACGTGAGAAATGGAGCATATGAACCCGAGACTTACTCTCTTTACTTGATGTAAATATTGCATAATTATGTGATTTACGGTCGCAGAGGAATGTTGTATTGCCCTTGCGATCGTTCTTTGAAACGGTGAGTTCTCACGTTCACCAAGAAACGCACATTTTGCACCAACCCAGTAGTTCAGGACGAGCAAAAAGCTGGCCAAAACTTATTTTTTTTTTTAAATTGGGTTAGAAGGGCACTGGTTTAGTATATTTGTTGCTAAATATCCATAGTTTACTATATAGAAATAATGAACACGAGTAACATGTAATGTGTGAGTTAGAAAGGGTGAAGTTAACCATTGTGAACATGTCTGTGAAATAGTTGTCAAATAGGACATTTGCCATTCAAGTTCATGGCTTGGTATCTAAGAATATGTGGTTACAGGAAACTTTTGTTGTATATGGCATCAACATACTTCTCAAGCACTGGAACTGTCCAAAGTGGCTATGCAGTATCTTCCATATCTACATTTCCTCGAACAAAAAATGTTAATGTGACAAAATCTAATATGTTTTAGCAGAAGGTCCACAAAGCTGCAGTGTTTTAGTGTAGTGCCCAGCTTTCCCCAGCAGAGTTGTTGAAATGGCCTAAAAGAATAATCCATGTTGAATTGTTTTTCAGAAAGTTTAGGTGCGAATATGTGCGAATTCGTGAAATACGTGTTTCTTTGTGAGGCAGCAAACACGGCATGTCCAGACTTTGGTTTTGACGCAACTGGACTTTGGTGATCACCCAGCCCACGTTAGTGAAGACATTCGACGAACTGTTTCCAGGTTCTGCAGCCAAGTGTACCAAAAATTGTATAAGAGTAGCAGAAATCATAACATCTTTCTGAAGACACACACAGAATGGCTTGATGGAGAACTGACGTTTACAGTCGAAAGACGATAGAACGTCGACCAAATCCTGGCAGTCGTCCATGGAAGGATTTCCGAGAATCTAGTGACAGAACCAAACGGAGAAAAACGGAAGACTTACGCACATCTGCAAGTACATCGGCACAAGAAGATGCAGCAAAAGTACTTCGTGAAGTGACAGAAACAACTCCGACTAGGGCTCGTAAGATGAGACAAGCGTTTATAAGCTCAAAAAGACCAGAACATTTCACCCAAACCGTACACCAAAGAAGAGGCGCTTGCATTGTTTCTCGACGCTAAGTTAACCAAAAACCAATACAACTGTCTACATCTTGGTGCCAAAACACGCAACACAGACATTTATCCAAGTTATCACCAATTACTCGAGGCTAAGAAAGATTGTAACCCGTCAGATGAGAATATTACTGTTACAGATGTCAGTGCAGAAATTAAATTGCAGGCTTTATTGGACAAAATAGTTGAACGTCTCCTGATGGCTAACGACTGCAAGGTCAGCTGTGTTCCAAGCGAGAAAGCTAACTCCTTGACCTTAATATCAAAATCGTTGTAATCGTCAGGGTTGTGATCGAAGTACAAGTCACAGTGTATACAAGCAGACATTATGTTTTGAGGAAGACCTGCTATTCATGTCTTTCGTGCCAATTCGGCTAGTTGTAGGCGAGGAAATTGTAGTGTGACAGAATCCCCGAACGTCATCAACGAGATACTGCTGCCCTATAAGATTTCGGTTTTGCAAGGAAACGAAAGATATGACAATACATGAAGTCCAGTGCATCGAACAGCAGATTCAAGATCTTCACCCATCAACTGTGATCGTCAATGGAACTCAATTTACTGTTCATCACGAGCTCATTCTCACTATGGTCGATGAAAAAGTGTGTAATGCACTCACTCATGGACAACAAATCTCCTCAAGTGTGTTATATTTGCAAAGCACCTCCCAAAGAAATGAACGATTTAGAGAGTTTCCATGAAAGACGTAGACGCATCCACATTTCGCCTGGGATTGTCGGTGTTACATGTGTACATACGGTTTTTTGAATATCTCCTTCATATTGCATATAGACTCGATTTCAAGACATGGCAAGTTCGAAGGAAGCACAAGGAACTACTCATCATCATCATCATAGGTATTCTGCCTTTATTGGCAGGTCACTTGCCGCAGCTGAGAAGCTTCCATGCTCCACGGTCTTCCGCTAACCTTTTCGTCTTCGCGTATGATCTTTCTGTTTTAATATCATCCATTAATTGTAGTCTCCTTCGCCCCCTCCCTCTCTTTCCCGCCACCAAACCCTCTAGGACGTCCCTCATGATACAATCTCTTCTTAGGCAATGTCCCAACCAGTTTCTCTTCCTCTTCCTAATAATATCTAAAAGTGTTCTTTTCTCACCCACCATTTCTAACACTCTCTCATTCGTTTTCCGCTCGACCCAACTAACTCTTTCCATTCTTCTCCACACCCACATTTCGAAGGCCTCCAGTCGATTTTCGTCACCCTTACGCAATGTCCACGTTTCCGCCCCATACAGCACAACACTCCACACGAAGCACTTTATGAGTCTTTTTCTCAACTCTTTGTTCAAGGTCCCACAAAACAGACTTTTCTTTCTTTTAAAGGCTTCTTTCGCCATTCCTATCCTTGCTTTTATTTCACGTTCGCATTTCATGTCATTACTAAGAATACTACCCAGGTATCGAAAACTATTCACTTGTTCTATTTTCTCCCCTCCTACTTTTATATTTGACACAGACCCCTTCGTTCCAATCACCATGGCTTTTGTCTTTCTAACATTTATTTTCATCCCATATTCTTCAAAGCCCCTTCTCATTTTTTCTAACATTTTATTGATTTTCTTTTCAGATTCTGCAACAAGGGCCATATCGTCTGGAAATCTTATGCATCTAATCATTCTACCTCCTACCGAAATGCCATCATCATCATGTAGGCTCTTTTTCACTATCTCTTCTAGATAGACATTAAATAGTGTTGGCGAGAGGCAGCATCCTTGTCGAACTCCCCTTCCAATTGCACTCTCTTCCGTCAGTTCTTCCCCTATCCTAACACTTACTTGTTGGTTCATGTATAAGTTTCTTATGAGTCTTCTATCTTTCCATTCCAACCCTATCTTTGTTAGAACTCCCAACAACAATTCCCAATTCACGCGGTCAAAAGCCTTTTCTAGATCAATAAATACAACATACACCTCTTTCCCTTTTTCTATAAATCTTTCACCGATCACCCTTAATAATCCAATAGCATCTCTTGTGCCCTTGCCTCTTCTGAACCCGAACTGCTCTTCCTCAACATCTTTATTTGTTCTTCCATATAACCTTCTGTTCAGTATTCGGAGCAGAATTTTAGCTGCATGAGATATGAGACTAATAGTTCTATAATCCTCACATCTCTTTGGGTTCGATTTCTTAGCCATCGGTATCATGATCGTTTTCAGAAAGTCTCTTGGCCATTCTCCTGTTTCATATATTTCATTGCATAGTCGCCACAATTCTTTCTTTCCCTTGTCTCCTATATTTTTAATGAATTCAATTGGTATGTTATCTATTCCTGTTGCCTTTCCATTCCTCATCTCGGATATAGCCTTTTCAAACTCATCCCGAAGAATACTAAATCCTTTATCGTCCTCGCCTACTTCATTTTCCACTTCAACATTTAGGCTACACGGTCTATCCCTACTCTCATATAAGTCTTCAACGTATTCTTTCCACCTTCCTATGACCTCATTTCTCTCGCTGACTACCTTCCCATTCTTATTTTCTACTGCCATCATGATACTCCCTTGTTTCCTCCGAAATTCCATAGATTTCACCTCCTTGTACATTTCCTCATATTTCCCAACTCTTTCTAATTCTTCTATGTCCTCGCATTTTCTTTTGTAAAACTCTTCCCTCGCTTTGTCTGTTTCTCTTCGTAATTCATTATTTAACTTTCTGTACATCTTTCTGCCCTCTTCTGTATCAACATGTTTCCACATCTTCCTCTCCCTCATTTTCTGCAACATCTGCTCTGTAACCCATGGTTTCTTAGCAGTTTTGTGTTCGCGGTAACCTACTGCTTCTTCTGCAGCCTGCTGTAAGCAACGTTTAATATGTTCCCACCGTGCGTTACTACCTGCGCCTATCCTTTCCTCGTTTGAACATTTTTCTTCGAATTTTTCAGCGAAAAGATTTCTTATTTCCTCGTTTTTCAACTTTTCAGTATTCAACACTTTGTTACCTACTTTTCTTCTGCCTACATTTTTCAGTTGAATATCTACTTCGGCCAGCACAAGATTATGATCAGAGAAAATATCAGCCCCAGGAAGGGTCTTCGCGTTCTTTAAGCTATTCCGATACCTGTCCTGAATCATAACATAGTCTATCTGATATCTTCCGCCGTCTATTGGTGATTTCCATGTATATCTTCTTCTCTTGTGCTGATTGAACCAAGTGTTCCCAATTACTAGTGAATTCTGTCTACAGAAATTCACCAGTCCCTCTCCCCTTTCATTTCTTTCGCCTAAACCATATTTGCCTACGATACTACCTTCCTGTTTTTCTCCAACAACTGCATTGAAATCTCCCATTAGAATTATGCATGCACCCTTCTTCTCCCTATCTATAATTTCTTCTATTTTCTCATAATTTTCCTCTACTTCTTCATTTGCATGCGAAGTCGTCGGTGCATATGTCTGTATCACCACTAGATCCTTCGTTTTCCCTTTAAGTATTAACATCATAACTCTATCATCAATAAATTCTACTTTCACTACCTTCTCCTTTAAGCGCTTTCCAAGAATTATTCCTACGCCATTATGACCGCCCTTTTCATTACCTGAGTAAAACATTCTATATCCTTCGCTGTTCAATACCCCATTCCCTTCCCATCTAACTTCACAAACTCCTACCAAATCTAAATTATTTTGTTTCATTTCTTCTTTAAGATTTTCTAATTTTCCTCCCTGTAACATAGTACGTACGTTCCATGTCCCTATCCTAAATCTTTTGCTCTTCCTTGTCTCTCTTTCTCTGTTTGTCTTCCCCCCATTATTACTTTCTCGTCCAATAGTCCTTCCCAAGCCATCCCCCTCCAGGAGATCCGAATGGGGGGATATTTTACCTCCGAACTACATTTTGACCTGCGAAAGACCATTGTTCATATGTTCTCTTTTCGCTGCTAGCAAACTAGGGAAAATAAAGTGGTGGTTTCCCGTTGCCTTCCACCCAGCAGTATCCCAGCCGTTAAAGTCACTCTGACCACGCCTGGGACTAATGTCCAAGTTGCCGTACCAATCACTATGATTTCCGCCAACTTGGCTACTGGAGAACTGCTGCCTTCTCCCAGAACACTCTTCGTCTGGCTACTCCATTTAGACCAATTCGGTAGGGGTGGCCCTTCTGGTAGTGAACTACCACCGACACAGCTCTAAATTTCACTGTAGCACGCAATCCTCCCCACCCGACACATAAGTATCCTATCACCGAAAATCCCTAGAAGAAGTTCAAAATGCACTTGATACTTTCTTCGCTTCACAGCTCACCAAGTTCTACTGCGATGGAATCCATAGTCTTCTAGAACGTTGGCAGTAGGTCGTCGATGGTGATGGGGACTAGTTTTGATCTTTCAGGTACGTCTTAGGTGACATATTGATGTTCAAAGGTTTTGGGTGAGAAAACGATGGAACTTTGTTGGTTACCTTTATAGATAGGTTCTGCGTACAAGGGCTTAAATTGAAATAGTTATGTACAAAGGTATAATGTTTGGTCCGGGGCAGTAGTTCTTAGTTAAACGTAATAAAAACTACCAGGAATATAATTTATGAAGAAAAGCAATAAATAAATAAATAAATAAAGCTAAAAAGTGTTTTTAGTTTTCCGGAAGGAAACCAAAATTTTCGGTTTTTTTCAGGCCTCAAAAACACTAGCTGTAACACATTTCTTTTTGGTTTTGTACATTGTAGCTGGCCCCCCTTCAAAAACGACGCCCCCCCCCTACAAAAACCTGCTGGCTACACACCTGACTATCACTAAAACTTTTCACATTGTTGATTTGTCGGTTATCGAGTTATACGCAAAGAAGAAGACGGAAACTTATTTTGTCACTCAGCTCAATGATATTTTTGTACTTTTATCCGATTTTTTCCATTACTTACACGTACTGAAAAATAAGTATATTTACGTGTTAATCTGTTTGATGATTATTTCGAAATAGTAATTAAATTTCGTAAGACACAACTCATTCTGTATTCTTAGGGACAACAGGTTATTGGGGCATAGTAACTCAATGGTAGCACGCTCCCTCTATGTTCGGCGTTCTTGGTTTTATTCTAGACAATGAGGGGATATTCCGTGTCCGTGTTTTTTAAATCTCCTATGTTCTAAATTCTACCAAGTATTTCATAAGCATTACTTTCGTTAATCATCTGTTTCCTTTAGCCTAAAGGGAACAATCGTGGGCGTTAAACGGAATCACAAAAACATGAGATTCAGAAGCAGTTTAGAGAAAAAGTAGGCCTTAGTGTTGATAGACCCAAAGCAGGAGGTAGTGGAACAAGCAAGATCAGGACACTGCTAGATGTTTTGCGGACTCGCACCAATCTTTACAAATAACGGGGATTTCTGAACAACTGATTACACGTTTTTCGGTGATACTATCTCTAATCAACTCTGGAATTGATGTTGATCCCAAGGCTTTTGACAGTTATGCACTGGAGACAGCCAAACTCTTTGTTCATCTTTACAGTTGGTTCTATATGCCTGCTAGTGTCTACAAAATACTTGTTCATGGATCGGCTGTGATACAGAATGCCATTTTACTAATAGGTCAGCTTTCTGAAGAGGCATAGGAGGCACGGAATAAAGACCTACGAACATTTCGGGAATCAGGATATGTTGCATATGCTTCTGATTACTTCTGATCCCTTTCTTTCGAGTATTAGGCACGTAGTTACCGGGAAGAAAAGACGTTGCTTGCCACACAAAGGACGACTACTGTTGAAGATGTCGGAGCATGGAGAAGAAAGAGCAAACGCGGCGTCCAGCAGCCAAAATAATGAAAGCATCCCTCTGCATTCAGCGATGTTGACAGTGACAGTGATGATTGACGTACAAATGTGGTTGACAAAATCAATTCTCGTTTTTCATTAGTATGTGTGTGAGTGTAATGAAGACATGTATATGTGAGTGTAGTGCAGATTTGTACGTGTGAATGTACTGACGTATTGCATATGAATACGCAGTACTTTATCAGTGTTTACAAATATTTCTTACTAACTCTCTCCTACAGATAAGGCTAGTGCAACTGAACGATGAACGTATTCATTAATTCTTAGTACTATAAATATACAATTCTCACATATTTATGACTTTATAAGCATTTCGTACATTGTTATAACAAATTATAGGTTTCGGCCAGGCTTTTGCTCGTCCTGAACCACTGTGCATCCGAGCGTACCTCCGATATCTAGGATGCCCCATATTGGAAGCCCCACCTGTCATACACTTCACTTATCTGGCTATAACTATAATCAACGTCGGAAAGAATACAAATGCAAACCTCCCAAAAAGCATTAATTTTGGAAACCACAACAACCGTCCCCCCTGCAAGTCACAGTATTTTCGAACTACCTGCAATAACTTCTCAGGCATGCTAATGTGTTATGCGTTACCATAAACCTGAAACAACCTAATGTATAAGCTGAATCTATGTCAGTTCTGCTGTAATTTGTTAATACGTTCTTTTAACATGGTTATTGATGTTATATAATCACATGCATATAATTTCTCATCTATTCCAATGTCCCTCCCACACTAGGTCCATCTTACCCTGGGTGCTAAACATATACTTAGGTATAGATATTTGGCTTTCACCATACATGACCCATGCGATGCCTGCATATTATGATCGAACCAATAATCCATTCGTGATACTAAATGTTACCATAATCGCTTCCTTCTTGAAGAGCACTAATGGGATATGGGTCATCCTGGTAAATGTTTCTATCCACGAATTGTATATGATTTCGAGAAGTGCGTACAGTTACAGTACAGAAATATTATTAGTAATATACTTACCGAAGGATTGACATTTGGTCCATGTCTTTCAACTGGTACTCCATTCTTATCTATGATAAACTTCGTAAAGTTCCATTTGATGAAACTGAAAAAAAAAAAAAAAAAAGAAATGTATATATTTTATACATTTTAACTTAGAAAAACACCCAGATACATATTCTATACAGATAGATACAGATATTATATGTCTGTATATTATATACAGAGAGAGGGAGAGGCTGTTCCGCGTAAGCGTGACCGAAGTATATTTACTAAATACATAAGTAGTTACGAAACTACATAGCACCAGGTGGGAAAGTGCTCGATGTGTCTCCTTTGGTTCCGAAAGATGGCAAGACAACAATTTCCATTGCAAAAGGCTTCATTGAAGAACTACAACACGGATCTTGTTCCACACCGCTTTCACACTTTCCAGAGTCCACTTACAGTTGTCACACCCCTATTGCCCGAAGTCCTCCTAAGTCCAAATCCACGAAAGTCCTGTCTTTCATCTGAAGATCTCACTCGTATTTCGTTGAATGGTTCCTTCATATCCCGGTAAAATGTGACGGACCGTCTTGAAATGTGTGGTGAAGCTCTGTCTTGATGAATGAAGACCATATTGATCTCGTTTCCGTATATTTCTGGTAGCTTCTCTCGAAGATCGCCCTCAGGATCATCTTCTAATCGTACTGAGAGTTGATTTTGCAATTCTTCATCCTGCGAATCTTCAGTTTGCCTCCGTGAAAGTTAGAGATGAAAGGCCCCAGAAAAAGAACGAACGAAGTTTTTGCCACACTCACCTTTGTTTTCCCATTATAGTACGAAAGACCATGTAATTATTGCATTCTCAAGAAAGTATCCTGAAAAATTCATGAATCAAACAAAATCGGTCATTCGATAGAAAAGTGTTTGTTTGTTTGTTCAAATGAACTGCTCATGGAGCTTTTAGATTAACGTTCAACAAGACTATTATTTAAAATTTATAAATAAACTAAAACTTCATTGTAACTACGTATAACAATTATTGCTAAAATTCGAGACGGAGAACGTACAAAACTCTATCCACAAGTTTCTTATTTCAAAAATCATTACACGATATAACAGTAAAGACAGAAGGAATTCTGTAACTAGAGATGTTAAACTAACATCATATATAAAATATCCGTTTTTGGCTTTAATTTTGTAAACTGAACTCTCTCAAGTTCAGGACAAGATGTTCCCGTACGGCGATCATGATGAATGATGATTTCGATTATCTATTCTTATCGATTCTTTTATCTATTTGAAGATTACACGTAATTACTGTAAAATTAGCGGTATTTTAATTTCGCCTTGATGAGGTCTCTTATGTGCAATCTTGGTACAGTTGCCAGGAAAAACTACACACTCACTGCACTTGCCCTTTCGTCAATAGTTTTTAAAATGCTGGATCAACTTATACTTCTGACGTAAAATTTCTCTAGCGTACGTTACTGAAAACATTTTTTTATTTTTTTATTTATGTATTTATTACGAAGTTACTAATGAAAATATGATAACAGAAATACTAGGTATATTGTTACTAGACACTGTACAACTTTTCAATTAAAGAAGTGATTAACAGAAGGAAGCCAAAATGAAGTCTGGACCCAGTCATTTAATTTCAAAACAGTAAACGCTAGGGATAGCTGCAGGATAGGCATTACCCCTATGAATGTGTATCTGGCGAGGGAGAGGGCGGATGTAAATGTTAAGAATGCACAATCAATACCGCCGACCAACTTCGATTTACTTTAAATTTTTCACACGAATACAAGGTCTTACATACGTTTTAGCTCTAGAACTTTCATATAAAGCTATTGGTGAAATCAGTTTTGCATAATATGTTGCAGATACAAGAATTTTCTGCAAATTCTAGCCCTCGCAGATATCAGTGAATTCTAACTTCAAATCATTTCTATTGCTTACTGCTTTCCAATTAAATAGCCCAGACCGACTTTCGGAAATTCTTTAAAATACATGTGAGGTTGCCTATCTCGAAACCTTTAACAAAATACCTTTAATATTATATAGCGTTTTTTCTTTTGAATTTGCGGCAACCACTGGTAATTCTCTTGTAATTAACATTATAATGAAGAATGCATGTCTACCGAGTACATTGAGATATGTTCACATGTACTTTTTTAATTTAGGAGTGACCAGTGTACAGTTTATCTAGAATAAATTATGTAAATCTTTATTGACATAAACAGAATGAATGGAATTATGCTGGGAGAGAATGGAAGAGCTAAGGATTAAGAAAATTATAAAACGATTTAGAAAGTAAGTTCGTCATGGCTAGCTCCTGAAGTAATTAATACAATATTTGTTTAGAAGAAACAGTAAAGAAGTTTCTACAGAGGAAACAGTTTCTGTACAAAGTAGTTGGCTTACGTATACGGTTCGTAGATGATACAGTTTTCGTCACGGGATCTGAAAACGCTATATATAAAAAAGTAATGGTAATTGCAATGAAGAAAACAGTCAATTGTAGAAACAAGAAGAACGAAGGTAGCTATGTTTTCGATACCTAATTAGTATTAATTATGGATAAAGTGCAAACAAGAAATAAAAGATTGGAAAGAAACACTGAAGAATAAAAGGTTATTTTTGGATCGTTCAGTAGAGTTTTAAAAAAAAAAACTTTTTAATGAAATGTTTCGTATGGAGTATTATACTGTTTATATACATGGTCATTACGTGTAGAAATGAAGAAGGAGTCACAAGAAGTACCGGATAAAATAGGTGAAAGAACAACGTTGGAAATAATTAAAATAGTCACGACATTTCTTTAAATAAATTATACCAAGGGAGGGAGCGGCCTTTCGGCATCTAAGACCATTTAGCCCTTCACGTTTTGAGGGATGACGTCCCTCGGCGAGCACACAATCCGGGGGAAAGAGAAGAAAGAAAGGATGGGGAAGGAAGGAAGTGGCCTGGGACCTTTAACCACCCCGGCATTTGTCTGGTGTGAATGAGGAAATCCGAGGAAAACCTCATTCAGGGTGGCTGGTCTGAAAAAGAGTTCTACACTTTTTCGACCAACTGCCCCCACCGGGAATCGAACCCGGGACCGCTCGCACCTAAGGCGAGAGCGTTAGCGACTACGCTACGCGGGGCCATGGGATATAAAAGGAAAAGAGGATGAAAACCATTGCAATTGATGAACAATAATGACATCAACACGAAGACGTCAGCAGTGCAGCGGGTGATTATAGTGCATAGAAATATCGCAATTCATGGGGCAAAATACATATACCATTAATGGGACAATACTCTTGTAACAGATGAGTAACCAGGCATCTAATTCGTCAGTTCGGGAAAAAATTCAAGCAAAAACCGACATCTATAATATAACCGAACGTTTTAATGTCAAACTCCTATTGCGCTCAAATTACCGCTGTGTGGAAAATTTTCAAAGAGCATATTACGTATCACTTCTTACAAATAGAGAAAAAGTCTAATAACAGAAAAAATTCAATTTATATCTACCGAGCTTGTTTACTCTTTATATTACATTTGTATATCTAATATTGACCTATTATATCTATAACATTGACCCACCTAAAGGAAGAACTAGTCGCAAGTAATATTATTAGCAGTTTCTCCGCGGATAACTCTGTCCAATCACACTTTAAAATGGAAAAGATTAGCAAGAAATGTTACACATAGCTTGGATATTTTCCTGCTGGTCTAGTGTCTAACGCGTGCACATACGCTACACAGAGTCCCCGATTCCACCTTAAGCTGTAGGTCAACGTCGGCGCTGAAAAGGGATGCTAAACTTCAACAAACAACAATTCGTAATCAACTATAGCGACTATTGATTGTAGTGTGTTCCTCTTTGGTGTCCACGCTATATGAGGTGTGGATCCAGAAGCTAATGTGAAATTCCATCTCCATGTATTGTCACCACGGATGGAAACCGAATTACACATACTGACAGAACGCGTGCTAGCCATTAGGCTATTCACGAATAAAAATTTTCTTAACACTGCACATTTTTCTTCGGAAACTAAATTTCTCTTTGATTAGATCTATTTTTTTGTTAAATTAGAAAGTGAGGAATACAAGAAACAAAAATAAAGTTTATTACTGATCATACCTGCCCAAAGTTCCACCTTGTTTGCTCTTCAAAAAATTCCACAACGGACTGGCATTGCTCCCATTCACATCGATTTTTTCAAAAAAGTCGAAATAAGCATTCTGTTTCGTGGCAAAACACACGATGTCTTCTGAGGTTCCAGGTTCCTACAAAGAAACAATTACTTGAGTATAAAATATGGATATGAACAAAAATACTTACAGTTCTATAATAATTAACCTGTAATACGAATATACTTGCAGCATTTAACAAGGTGAAATATTGTAGAGAGCTACTCGAGCTCGCTTCTTCAGTTACCAATAAAAGACAACGCACTGCTAGATATTCATTTTGTAATCAGGCTCAGGCTCGCTATTCTGCATGGGACTTATGCTCATTAATCGTAATGAGGCTCATGACGACTCAGACTCTCAGTTGCAACCTTCAACGAGGCTCACATTCACTTGTGATCCAAGAACTTACTTTTTCCTTTCTCTTTTTCCACTGCCTTGTAAAACCTATGCGAAGATTCTTGTCTCTTGATAATGTAGAAAATCATCAGAGTGCTTTATATCAGAAAAATGTTAATTGACGTATACAAGCGACTACTTGGGTATTGAATCCATAATTACACAATTCCTGTACACGTGGTACCCCTAATTCTAATTCGCAAACAGTTCCCCTCCTCCAACTAGCCATATCCCTTTTTTGAACCATAGGGAAAGTAACTGGCCCCCTTACTCCTGCATAATTGGCTTAGTGGTCCAACTAACTATATTAGGAGTAGATGAGCTAGAACAGTGGTGTCCAATTATAATGAGCCTGAGGGCCATAACCGTCTTTGCTAGCAAGGTGGAGGGCCGCAGCTAATAATAATAATAATAATAATAATAATAATAATAATAATAATAATAATAATAATAATAATAATAATAATAATAATAATAATATTGTTATTATTACGCTACAAAAGAAAATTATAAAAATGTATTTGAAATATTACATTCAATGTGATAAATGAGGGTGACTAGGAGAGTTTACAAGGGCTGGGATATCTACATCCAATCCTGTTGTTGCGAGCCACAGATGATGTAAAAGAGAAGAATCTCCAAGACAGCTTCTGAAGCGATTCTTCACAATTTTCATGGTGAATTGGTATGGTTAGTTTGGTTTGGTTAATTGAAGTAATCGTTCCTTTCTGCAACGATGCCTTCTCTATAGCTACATTACGGACTCCACTGCTGCCTTGGATGTCCGGGCCTTTTTGTTGTACAGAAGCACTAAATGAATGCCTTATTTCGAAAGAAGAGTGAAACATTAAAAGAATGAATAAATATAAATGAAAATATTATCAGTAATAACAATCGTATGTCGTGAGAGCTTTGTGGGCCGCACAAAATGGTCTGGCGGACCGCCATTTGGACAGCTCTGAGCTAGAATCTGCCTTCGGATATTAACACACCGACAGATTGCACTGTAATACAAGATTACACACAAGTTGGCTAACTGAAAGTATTCTTACTATCCATATACACCAAATTCCTTGCTCGTCGTGAAATTTTGCTCTCCACCATACCTCGAACTAGAGTTTCACCTCTATAGACTGTTCGTTAGGGTGGAGCGTTTTGCACTTTTGTTGGAAATTCGATGACGGCTAGTGCGGAAAAGGTGCCATTAGTGGCATCGACCTTACATATTTTAAAAAAAAAATTTTTGGACAACCCCTTACCCTGCCCCAACGGACTTAAAAGTTTTTTAAGTGTTTGGTTAGGCAACACGCACAACACCAATGACAGAAAAGCTACCTGTGGTCGTATTTAGAGTTACCTGATGGCTATAATACAATTATGTTATTAAAAGAAACTTGTAGCAATGCCAGTAAATAATTTTAAAATATTTATGAGTCAAAGTACAGCGATACTAGCTCAGTTGTTGGAATTAATGTTCAGATTTTGTTTGGAATGCCACGTTAACGATGATTATAGGCATAGCTCTTGATATAACATGATTTGTTTTTGGCAACTCTTCGCTTGTTATGTACACCGACAGCAAATGCCATCTAGCTGTAGGCTACACAACTTCGTGGTTGCCCCGGCGGGAGCTCATGTAGTTCAGATTCCACGTTAATCAGTAGGTCCACGTCTCATATAGCCTCGCTGCTGAACGGGACGTTAAACCCACAATCAACTCAACTTCGTGGTTGCTTACTTTGGCCACGCTCTTCGAACGTCGCAACGTCCGGCTCCGTCTAGTAGATTCGCGCACCTCCCGCTCGCCTCGTTGGCTCCAGAACCTACGCCGACATTTCTAGAATATTTTCGCTCGAAGTTAGGCGGTGGTATAAATATTGTGTACTTCGGCCAACCAATCCAACAGACCAGTTTATTGCAGCTTAAGCTTTAACGGTTTTCGTTCGCTACTGTTTCTGTTAAGACAGAGAGTTTGTGCATTGTACCTAAAGCTACAGTCTTCTTAGTGCGATACGATTCAGAGACATTTTGTATACTTTGGTTTCCAAGTTCGGAAGCAATCGAAGGCAAGATGAAGAAAAAGCCTCATAGCAGACCAACGCGAGAAAGTGTGAAACGAGGCTTATTTGGCACTCCAAGTGAAATGAGTGAAGTGCAGTTACCCACGTACGCTGACGTTATGCGACATTATCATTGGTTTTGAAGTGGTTTAAGTGGTGACGAAAGTGTAACTAAATTACTAGTGACTGACATTTGTAAACTAGTTGGACAAAGAGTTGTACATATTTGGCGTAAAGCAAGCATTCCTGTGGTTTCAGAAAAGATAGTTGTTGACATGCTGAAAACATTTTATAATAAGTGTCGCACCAAGGAAAAACATTTCAGCCGACAGGACAAGAAGCAACACTTCGTGCAGGTTTTGTTGCAGACGCGGAAAAGTCTCTTTTTGATATTGCGTCTTGCAAATGTAAAACCGCCGAAGATTGCAACTGTGAGAGGAAACGAAAGATTCCAAAACAAGAATTCAAGTTTCTTTTGGACCAGAGAACATCATGGAAAATGAGCATTGGTAACATTGACGTCCGAACAAGCAAATCTCTGTCAAAGATGTTTTCCCGTAAAGTGAGCAGATTTAAGGGACAGAGAACCAAGAAAGACGCTGGAAGTGTTGAAGCAAGTCCATCAACTAGTGGGATTAGGCATAGGCACAGGTCAAAGATACTGGCGTCGTCAGGGAATCCAGCGAAGCTGTTGAATCGGGAAGCACGTCGGGATCTGACTTCGAGGCGCGACCAAGAAGTAAACATAGCCGAAAGCACATCTGTCTTCAAAATACAACGGAGGCAGCGTTTAGAACTGGAGCTTCAGACAGACAGGTTGCTTTGATCGCTTCTGCCGTACTTCAGGACGCAAGACTCATAACGCCAGAGGACAAAATTCTTGTTGTTGACAGATCTAAGGTACGAAGAGGAAAAGATAAACTGGGTGAGAAGAACCAGAAAAAAAAAGGCTCACCTAGGCCGGGCGATTACAAATATCTACTTCGACGGAAAAAATGATGCAACTCTTGTGCAAGAAAAAAAATTAACGGCAAACTACGAAGACGAGAGGTTACAGAAAAGCATATCACAATTCTATCGGAGCCCGGTTCAGAATATTTGGGTCATGCTACACCTAAGTCAGGCACTGGCAAGGATATTACCGAAGAACCAGCACGACGTGTCAAGTCTTGAGGCAGTCGGCAGCGATGGTGAAGCTACGAACACAGGATGGGATAACGGCGTGATAAGTCAGATACAAAGATCCCTAGGAAAGGAACTGCAGCATCTCATTTGCCTTCTTCATACCAACGAGTTGCCATTTCGACACCTGGTTACCGAATTGGATGGTGGGACGACCGGACCCAACGCTTTTTCCGGCCCGATTGGAAAGAAATTAAAGGATTGTGAACGTTCACCGATCGTCGTCTTTACACCCATTCCCGTTGAATGGGTGTCTGAAATGGAAAAAAACAGATGGTTTAAGCACCGACCAGAATTATCTCTTTGAAATTTGTGAGCCTGTTGCTACAGGAATGTGTACTACCGATCTAGCAAACGGAAGACCAGGACCATTATCGCATTCACGATGGCTTACATTGGCCTGTAGGATGCTTCGCCACTACATCAGTACTGATAAACCTAGTCAAGTTTGTGTCTACTTTGCCACTACATTGTTAAAGTATACGCTCCCGTCTGGTTTTCAATACGGCGAAATCCTTCGTGCGAAATAGGCGCCATGCATCTGTTTAGCATAGTTAAGCTATCACGTTTTCTGCCAGAAAATCTACAACTACGTAGTTCATTCTGTTCTACAAACAAATGGATACTACGCTCATCATGAAAACCTGCTGATAGCGAGGACAGCAGATGAAAATCCGCATATTCGAACGTTAGGCTGGAGAAGGATAAAAAAGTGCCGCAGCCAGAAGACTCCGGGATCAAGCCGCCCACGTGACTTCATTGTCCCGAAATTAAACTTTACAGCTGAAAATTACTACGACATGATTAATTGGCCTAAATGTCTAACAGAGCCACCAATCACACGAAACATAACGGATCAGCTTGAAGAAAACATCCGAACTTCAGCTACTCTAACAACAACATTCTCTTGCCATAGTCATGCTGTGGAACGCACAGTGAAGCTGGTGTCCGAGGCAGCGTCGAAAAAGTGCGGCCAGAACGCAAGAGATATCTACGTTAGAGCCAAACTGAAGTCTAGAACAAGAATGCCCCGCTTAGAGACCAAGAAGAACTACGTAACCTAAGGTCAAATGTCAACGTATGTCTACAGGGTAATTGGTTGGGCGGAACTCGATGTGCAACCACCTTCCCATGGTGAGTTCTGGGTTATTTTGCGTACAGAGCAAAATAAGCGAAGAGATGCACAAAGAAAATCGTGTTATATCAAGGACTATGCCTATAATCATCGTTAACGTGGCATTCCAAACAAAATCTGGACATTAATTCCAACAACTGAGCTAATATGGCTGCACTTTGACTCATAAACATTTTTAAATTATTTACTGGCATTGCTACAAGTTTCTTTTAATAAAATAATTGTATTATAGCCATCAGGTAACTCTAAAAACGACCACAAGTAGCTTTTCTGTCATTGGTATTGTGCGTGTTGCCTAACCAAACACTTAAAAAACTTTAAGTCCGTTGGAGCAGGGTAAGGGGTTGTCCATTTTTTTTTTTAATCAGTAAGGTCGGTGCCACTAATGGCACCTTTTCCGCACTAGCCGTCATCGAATTTCCAACAAAAGTGCAATACGCTCCACCCTACTGTTTGTTGCCGACAAATTGCACTTGTTCTGTTAAAAGTTCAACCACTGCGTTGATTTAGCAGGCACTTAAGACTTCACATCATAGTCTACTCATACAACGAGAATCCTTGGTAATCCACGGATCTCGATATATTTATAATGGAGAATGAAAACTGATGACTTCCTCTGTGCACTCTTCTTTTCTCATGTTACATAAGACTGACTTTTTCCAGCTGATCTTCATAATTGTGACAGGTAGTCACAAAGAAAAGCAAATACTAACAATTTTCGATAATGAAGTTTCAGGGACGTGCGATGATCGAATAGAAAGAGCGATGCAACACCTAATACCATAAAGATGAGAAGTGGCACAGGAGGCCGTACGCTTTCCTCGTGTACAGTTGCTGTACAGTGTTCCCACACTATGGATGGCTTAGAATATCGCCAAACTCAGGGAGGAACTTATCCATGGTCGCTCGCATAGCAGTCGTTAGAAATACAATCACTGACAACAAAGAGAATGAAATGAAACCTCACGAGGCTCCAAGGTCATACAATTGTATTGTAATTATTATAATATTAGATCAATTCGACATCGGGTTTGGTTGTACAAGAGTAATACATGTTGTATATCAGTAAGTTGCAGCACCGCTCGAGCAAGGATACATGGGTTGATACTGCTTGGAAGTGAGTCACAGGGTCTTCGCATCGTTGCTCACGCCCAATCTGTTCATACCCGCTGTAACTGCGCGTCGAGATCTTGCAGATTGGCAGTAGCGTCCGAGCTGGTTACAAACGGAAACGGCTCAATTGGAAGAGATTAGGTGAACTTTTTGATTAGGAAAAAAACATCACACGACGTACAATCCACAGACACAGGTGTCGTATGTAGACGAACATTATCTTGTTGAAAGATTGTAACCGTGTGTTCCCGCAGGAGAAGTAACACGGGTAACACATGCGGACGCAGAATCTCAACCATGTATCGCTGTTCCATCAAAGTTTCACGAATTACTATGAGAAGTGACCGAAAGTCATACGCAATAGGTCTCCATATCATGGTGTCAGGAGTAACGCCGGTGTGCCGTTCCGCAACATTGGCTAGATGTGAATTCTTCGCCGGCACCGTCACACATGCACACGACGATCATTTGTCGTAATGCACACTCGAGACCACTGAACGATCCGCTATTATTCATGACGATTGCATGCTGCCCGAGTGTGACACCACTCCACACACTGTCGTTTGTGTGTGTTAATGGCAACCTATGCAGTGATGGTGTACCCGCAATCCAGCTAATATCAAAATGAAATGAAATGAAATCTTTGAGTTTTACGTCCCACGGTTATGCCGGTTAGGTTAAAGGAGACGGTAATTATAAAAAATGAACGAAATGGTGGAATGAAGAAAATGGGAGGAAACGGGAGAACCCCGAGAAAACCCACGCACACAGTGTTTGTCCACCACAAAGTTCACTTGGCGGAAGCAGGGTTTGAACCCGGGACCCCATGCATCAGAGGTGAACGCTCTACCACTGAGCCACCGTGGTTACCTCCAGCTGATATCAGTCGGCGATACATAGTGTGAGCATTGTCAAAAGTCCACTAGTAGTGTCCGGATAGCAATTGCAGACGTTACAGAATTACGTAATGCTTTACACACAATGCAACGTTCCTTCCATGTTGCGGTCGGTCGTAGTCGATCGGGATCTTCACGTCATGTGTTAGTGGTGCCTTCATGTATTCACTGGCTCGTACATCAGGCTACAATCACATCGAAATGCCCACTTGGCCTCGTGCAATCTCACAATCCAGTCCCTTAGAACGCCGTCAAATGATGGTAATGCTGTTTAATGCGGCGACGAGGCATTATGTGTTTCTTTCCTTCCTGCACTTCGCTAATTCACTCTCTCATGCTTCACAACTGACTGACACAATCAAGGGAATACCTTACTACTAACATTACTGCCCTCTGGTGATTATTCGCGATGTTCCCGATCTTTGAAATTCATAATCGTTTGCACTACCCTCCTACCTATCTACCTACGCATCTACCAAATTGCACGATTCTTCTTGGTGCTTCAGATACTTTTGTCAGTGAGTATACATCCATTTCTGATGCCTACATGTCTGTGTACATCTGCGCAGGTCAGAGATTTTCATTCGTTCTCTTGTCCTTAGTTTTAGGAAATTAAACAACATAATCTAACACTAAAGGAAAGAAAAGTAGGGGAGGCCGGGGTAATACGAGACAAACGGAGTAATAAGAGACAAAAAAAATATTCTTGCACTTGCATTGATTTCTTGCACTAGAAAAAAAAATATGTACTAAAAAATGAAACCTGTTGATGTATTAACACATTTTTTCAGTTGCTTTTTCACACACACACACAAAAAAAAATCACGAAAAATTTTGTTAAAGTCAGTGTCTCTTATTACCCCTAAGCGGTAATAAGAGAGAGGGCTCTCATTACTCATACACGTAGAACAGAAAATGAGTAGTGGTTTAAAGAAAAAATCTTCAGACAATTCTGAACAATTTACTTTTTTCAAATCGGAAATATGTAAATATGTTCCCGAAATATCAAAATTTAAAAAAGGAAATTCAATAGTTCGTTCGGAAAATTTATTTGCCTGAGTATTAAATATCAAAAACCATTGAAACAAAGTATAGTTGCGTTTTACGGAATCTAGATACATCATAGACAAAACTCTCACTACCAAATAAAAAAATAAAAAATGCTGACAAGATATTTTCTGGAGAATGTCGAAAATGAACTTGAAAAGTGCTTAAATTCTCAACGAAAAAACATCGCATTTGAAAAATAGTTTTAGCTACCTTAAATGGATTGAAAAAGCTATTAAATTGTAATCATACATGAAGAGAACATTGAAAAATGTTGTAAACCTATTGTTGTCCAAATTTTATATGTAAAATGTAGCCTATGTAAAACTACATTTTCGAAAAATATGTAAGACGAATATTAAACCTTTTACAATGTACAGTCGAAAGATCATTGGAAAATGTACAAAAGTTTGGAAATGTCATGCTAGCCTATGTAAAATCCAAGTTAACATTTAAAAACCTCATAAATGTAATTTAAATTTTAGCCTTACATAATTACAGCAGGTAGGCCTAATTAATTATCTTAGGCTGGACCACTTAAACAAACGTAGGAAAAATGTATAGGCCAAAAAGAACTGTTGGAATATAGACATGAGTTTAGCAAATATTACGAATAGTCCTACAAACACCTAGGCCTACCAAAAGAAGAGGAGTCATATTTAATCTTTCTATTTTGGTTTCAAAAGTCCTTTTTTACTTTCCTACAACGATTTTTTTTTCAGCTATCCTCTGGAAATCTGGAATGGCCATTTCCACCCAGTTTGATAGGTTCATAAAAACAAATTTAGATGTCACTGTTTGAATGTCATCATAGGTAGGCCAATTGAACCCACTTAGTTTTTTTTTTCTTTCTTTCTTCAAAAATTTAACCTTGCACGGTTCTTCCATCTGGGAAAGCAATAACCCTCCCAATATCCAGTCAAGATCGTAGTACACGGCGTAATATATTTCTAAGCAAGATTCTGCTCTGGTTGGATCAATTTCTCCTGGCAAACTTTCACCAGCTGATGATGAAATTACTTGATCCAAAGCATACTCTCCACTGTCATTATCTATGCACAGACTCTGACTGAATCGCTATAGTAGGAATTTTCCTATTTACTTTCTATCTACAAAAGATAACAGGTTATACTCGTCACATGCGCTAAATAAACATAAAGTTGAACTGGGGTAATAAGAGAAAGCTGTCTCTTACTACCCCTTCAAAATTTCTAAAAGAGGTAATAAGAGACATGCCCTCAATTGACCTGAAATGCAATGTTTCAGCATTTTTAAAAATTTCACATTAATCTTCATAATCTTAGTCACAAAGTTACATAGCAGTCATTACTACATTTGTAACTCACTTTTCACAATAAAATGTTATTTTAAAACAGTCACGAACCTCTACAGTACGTTTACAGTGAAGGTATTTTTTCATAGCGTGACAATATAAAAACTCATATTAGTTCATAAGTGCAAGTGGAGTAGGAGAGTAAAGGTATTGACGTTGCCATTACTTATTTTTTTGATAATTTTGATTTTCTATTTAAGGTATTTTTTTGGCCGTGTCTTTTATTACCCCGGCCTCCCCTACAGAAGTTAATTACAACCATGAAAATTTAATAAAACAGGATCGTGTTAGCTCGAATGAGCTTTAGAAATTGTGTGACTTCTATTTTTTAAAAAGGAGTTTCAATAAGATACACATCGTCTACCAAGGGTTGCTTTGAGAACTTTTGAACAAAGGTAACGTCGAAGGACACATTGATGGCATTGAAGGATAGGTTATTCTGGCAGAAGGGTCGGTTGCTAGCATCATTTAGGTAATGTGTGGGTTCGAAGGAAGGTGATTGGATCTTTGAACTCTGGAAACGTACATGCGGGAAAAGTATTTAGTATAACGAAGACCTTGTTGGGTAGAACACTATCCTCGAAAGTGATAGGATCTCTGGGAAAGACGTGACCTTAATTATGACTGGTCTGGATTGAGTAGCTCTTTCTACAACAATTAACAAACCTTCGGGTTTATCAAGGTATAATCTTAATTAGCTACTATCATACACGGCAAAATAGGCATTGCACAAGAAGAACCATTATAAAGTTTGAAAGAACATTTAACGTTACAGCGTACTTATTGCAAGAGAACTCACCTGATTAGCGAACTGGTTGCATGGAAAAGCTAATATGCGCAAGCCTTTACTATCATGGTACTTGTTATGTAAGTCCACAAGTTCTTTATAGTTCGTAGCCGTCAGACCACACTTTGTTGCCACATTCACTATAATACATACGTGGTCCCTGGAAAATAAAGAAAAGTATTAGTAGTATTACCAGTATAAATTACAGTTTTCAGTTTCTGATACATGATTGTTTAATATTAAACCCGATGCTCTATAACACTAGATTCCAAACCCATGAGATACTTTCGTCAAATTGTACCAAATTATTTTATCTAACTAAATATTACATCTTCCCACGTTTCATCAAGAAAACTGTATAGTAAAGCCCCGATTATCCATGCAAAAAAAAAAAAAAAACTGCAGTCGTGTTTAATTATTTTCCATAAGTAGTCGCAGCGAACAGACTCTCTGCAGTAAAACTCATATTTCCAACAATACTGCATGTTTCGAAGTGCAACTCTACTCTGATAAACAGAAGCTGATTGTTGTAAGGTATGTGAAACGGGAATTGGGAAGAGTGATTTGTGTGGTAGTAAAGTACATTCACTGTTCACTGCGAAGTGAGGGTCCGCGGGCGACCACCCGAGGGTTAATTATGAACTGAAAATATCAAAGTCAATAACCGGGAAAATACAGTAGGTCCTACAATGCGAAGATCGAAAATTACTGACAAGTTTATAGTACAGTATTGTTTTTTTGTTTATCGTTCTTTATTTTAGTGATTTAGACGTAGAAGTGTTTCAGAAATTTTATGTTTTTGTACGATAAAACAGTTTTTATGCTGAAATGTTATTTTGTGTGTGTGTTTGCATTTCATTTTTAGTCTTTTTTTCGGGTTATCCGCGGTGCTCTTTACACCCAATTCCGTGAACAATCAGGGCTTTACTGTATTTTGTACCAATGTCATCAAACTCACGCCATGTTGTTGGCCGGTGGATCCTACGACCTCTTTCCCTCTGCACGGATCTTTCATGTGCAGAAGGAACGACACTGTAAAATAATAATCCATACTACAGAGGATTTAGACAAAAGCTGTGGCGCATTTTACCAGAGTTCTGTTTAATGAATGATGTGAAGATTAAGTACCTTGTATTCATATTACCATAGAAACAAATCGGAATGTCATAACAGAATGCATTTTAATGTTGCAACGACCCAACTACTAAAATGAATGCAACAGCACAAAATTATTTTCGACGCCACCATTGAGGCCTGATAAATGTGACACGATTTTATTGAACTTACAGCCCACGAGAGGCTATGGCCAGCCATATGATATACGTTAAACTAACGAATGTGTGATCTGCGTATGGATCCTAAGTGCTATTATTTCTGGCTCTCTAGAACAAAGTTCGTTACTTGTTAATTCAGATGTCTTCTCAATTGCCTAACGATACTGCTTCAACATCGGGAAATTTAAGATTCCATTGGAGACTGAACCCGTGACCATTTGCACCGAAAACCCGCACATAGCCCCTCTTAAATTAGTGGCCGGAAAATACATTAAATAATACTGAAACAGAGCTTTTCATCCCATAATTTCTGGGTCACTTCGTGATCGATCAAATATTCATGTACACGAACATGTAATCCATTAAGTATTCTCTTGCAACTCAATATTGATTCTACTAGTTTCCTTTCTCAATAAAGAAAGACTCAGATAATTTAAATTACATGAGTAAGATCAGTTCCACGCAATGATCGAAATTCTGTTCTCTACTCGTATCTCACATTTAATAATCATTCTGCCTACTCTTCATTTCAAGGCCAAAACTATAAATAACCTTCCAAGTTTCCTGGTATTACAAGACACTATCACTTTGTTGAATTTCATATGATTTTAATTTCGTCAACTAGTTATACCGGAAGTTCCACGGAGTCTCTTGAATCATTGCTTGCTATTTGGTTCTATTTAACACGACTTATATTCAAAAAAAAGTGCTCTCAGTAGGAATCAAATCCAAGACCACGTACACGCAAAGCATTTGCTTCAGCCACTTGACCATAAAGATGTACATACAGGGTATCTACATTTCTTCTATTTCATTCTGCAATCACAGCAAAAGCAGCTCATTTACGTGACATATGACCAAGTTTCAATCATTGTGGAGGATACAAACAACAAATTTTGGGTCTTGCTTCACAAATGGTATTAGACACAATATAACTGTTTTACTATAATGCAACAAAAATTGCACAAGTAACTTTTTCTTTTTGTTTGTTTGTTTGTTATCGAGGAACTGAATCATTTTTTGTACTATTTCGGCAAGCTATAGTACTTCGGAAATTTGTTTTACAGCATTACGTATCATTAGAGCTATTAGATGCAAACCAGAACTTCAATTCAATAATAAGATCAAAAGCAGTTTTTTTTAAAAATGAAATCTTTAACGTCCCACGTCTCTTGATTATGTTCTTTAGACTCAAGGAGGCGGAGGTTTAATGCAAAAGAACAATTATGAAAGAATTTCGTGGAATGAAAATGCGGGAAGAGACCCTGAAAAAAATCGTGGATATGATCATGTCCACCATGAACTCACGTGACCTGGGATTAAACTCAAATACTCTTCATCCCACACGTGAGCGCTCTACCACTGAACCACTGTAGCCCCTTTGAAATACAGGAAGGGATGAATAAGAAAAAAAAAATCAGCTTTCGGCAGCTCAGCAAACAAATAAACAGGGCATGTAGTAATGAAAATAAAATGAAATTAAATCTTTCAGTGTTATGTTTCTCGGTTATGCCGGCTAGGTTAAAGGAGACGGTGATGATGAGAAATAAATGAAAAAAGTGGAAGGAAACGTAAGAGCCCCGAGGATACACACGCACACATCGAACACAGAATATCAAACGCGGCAGTAATATCGAACACATTCTTCAGTCATAATATTTAAAATGGAACTAAACATAGCCCTCTACTACTTCTTTCTTTCTGTTGTTTTTACATTTCATCGAGGGCACATTTTAGTCTTGATAAAGAGTCTCCATTTAGTGCCCTCATTTATTTGTATTCCTTCCACATTCCTACAGTTACGTTATAACCCAAACGAAACTTATTCTCACTAAAACGTAATTGTGTCAACTTTTACTTTTCACTTTCATTCTAAACGACATAATGCGGACATTAAGCTTAATATTTAATTTCGGTTAATTTTCTATCATTAAAAAATGTAATTGTTTACAAATTTATTTCGTAATAGGTCGTTCCTTCTTTGAGTTTTCTTCCAAAATTTTATACATGGCATTGCTAATACTGGTCATTGCTTCTGTGGTCAAAATAAATTCGATCATCTTTAGTGTTGCAATTTTTTCAAAATACTAAGTTTCTGAAATTATATAAAATTTCTAGTTTAACGTCCCACGATTATATATCAAAGCTAAGGGAGATGATAATGAATAAAATGGTGGAATAAAGAAAGTAGAAGGAAACGGAAGAACACTGAAAACAATCATGCACATGGAATATTAAGGTCAAGGTTCCCACTTATTTAGTGTGCACAAATTTCCTGACTTTTCCAAGTTTTCCAGATCATGATGTACAAATTTCCGGGTCTATATATAAAGAACAAAGCAACTATATTTTTCCCCCTCAGGGAGCTTCTCATTTACTTACTATACTACTTAGCCTTTACTCACCGGACATCCTGAACGGCACGTAAAATCGTTTTGGCATCACAAATACATATCGCGTAGCGGTGAGACGATAGAATGTCATTGGAAGAGGGCCATACAAACGTTTGCAGTCGAAATGATAGGACTGCGAGTTAAATACTGCTGAAATGGGCATGATCATTTGAGGCTACCAATTCGGTAAGATTTTCGGCACGTTTAAGGTTTCACTGTGTGTAGCATAGTGATGAAATGGAAGCGACATGAAGTGATAAAACCGCAGCCCGGACCACGAAAGCCACCCGGCGATATCTTACACGTATAGTGAAACCACGCTGCAAAAGTCGTTGTACACCATAGCCACAGTGGTACGCTCAGCATCTTGGAGTGATGCATGCGTCAGTACTATTTGTCACGAGGTGTTAGCACCGCGGTTCGATGGGCGAGCTTGAGCACGTAAGCCAAGGACTGCACAAGAGAACGCACCCTGCCGATTACACTAGTGCAAAATACGGCACGAATGGACAGTGGAAGAACATAGTGTGGAGTGCCGAATAACACATGTTGTGTTCCAATGAATGTGTAGGCCTGACGTATACCAGATGAGCGCTAATTATCGGGTCGATGTCCCCACTATGAAATTTGATGGTCGAAAAAAATCATAGCATATTTCTCAGTTTGAACTGCGGTCCCTCGTGTCAGTGCCTGGAATCATGAATGTCAACCTCTATCCAACAATCCTACACACTTCTACGGTAGCCAACCTTTCGCGAAAAGTTTGATAGTAGCCCGATTGTATTCTAACATTAAAATTCCAGGGTGCATAAAGCACACGTCATCACAGTGCTTTGAGTAAATGAATATCCAAGTGCTCTACTGGCCGGGCCAATGCCCCGATATCAATCTTATTGATTATCTTTGGGAGCAGTTGGAACGCTGGTTGATGGTCATCCCAGAAAACTCCAAAATCACCATCACACTGCTCGCCATGTTGCAGGATAAATGAACGATAATACATGTACAAACTATATCAATTCTATCTTTGGAAAGATTTTCTTTTAACCCATTATCTGTGAACTATTACATATATTGAAATACCGTAGATAGTATATGTATTTGTATATTGCATGACGTAAATGCCTAAAAAAACAAACATACTTGTGTACTTGTACAGTATTCTAGGAATTTCTCTCCCTGGTTTTAAAAAGAAAAGAAAAGAAAACAGGTCACATCTTGACTACAAGTAGAAGGTTGAAATTTGTCTTCTGTCTTTACGATGCACATTAGGAACTAAATTCATACTCACTAAAAACGTTAGGCATTTAGTATGTACCAAAATGGCAAAAATTCATGTTTCGGAAACGTGTATATCCTAGTCTCCCAAATGATGGAATCCTCACGGTTTCTAAACACGGGCAGTGATTAATATAATTCTTGCCACTCTAGAACTTAGCATCTACCATTGAAAAAAAAAAAAAATATTCTGTGCATTTTGTCTCCAATTATACTAACTGTGACTTCATCACATTCCGTAGATAAAATTTTGTCAGCCCACATCTATGACGTACCTGTATTTGTCCAAGGAAACATCTTGGCCGTTGATATCCTTAACAGTGAAATCATAAATTGTAGTAGCGGTCTTCCAATCTGTTTCAGCCTGTAATAGCATATACGTGAAAGCATTTACTTAATAGAACAAAACATTACCATATCAGTGAGCACTGATGAAAAAGCGTACAGTATTTATAAGTGGTTTGCCAATGAAGAACGTTTTACATTTTCTCATCAACATTCAATTTGGTTTTCAAGTAAATCTAGCAGAATTGACATGAAAAACTATGTTAATTATTATTACATGACTTTATTTAAAAGAGGACAAGATTTATTATAATGTAAGTCAATACAGTGGCCAAATTCCACACTAGATTTCTAACCTTTTTCATTACTCAAATCTAGCTATTGCTTAAAGGTATTTGTTGAATTTTACAAGGAATTTCAACTGTTTAAATTCACACGGCCATCTATGTCTATATTCCTCCTAGTGGCAGAACATAGTTTGATAGCAACTAATTTAAGTAGCTCCCTAATTGCTTGACGAAATATGCATAACCTAAAGAATATTACAAGTGAGGTTCGTTTCACTGTGTGAAACTACGGTAGACTTACAAACAATCTGATACAATACTCAAACTTGAGGTATTACATCTATAACTACTGATTGGAATAAAGCAATAAGATCAAAGACAGAACCTGTGCATTGGACGCTACATTTACTCTCTATCCCTTACTGTTTCTGTTCTATGTCGATAAAGGTTGAAATCAGAAAGTCATTACTCACTATCCCTTACTGTTTCTCTTCTATGTCGATAAAGGTTGAAATCAGAAAGTCATTACTCACTATCCCTTACTGTTTCTGTTCTATGTCGATAAAGGTTGAAATCAGAAAGTCATTACTCACTATCCCTTACTGTTTCTCTTCTATGTCGATAAAGGTTGAAATCAGAAAGTCATTACTCTCTATCCCTTACTGTTTCTGTTCTATGTCGATAAAGGTTGAAATCAGAAAGTCATTACTCTCTATCCCTTACTGTTTCTGTTCTATGTCGATAAAGGTTGAAATCAGAAAGTCATTACTCTCTATCCCTTACTGTTTCCGTTCTATGTCGATAAAGGTTGTGACCGGAAATAGTTAATCTGAACCACTAACGGTTTGAATAGAGAGTTAATGGAGGAGATGGAACTTATTCCTATTTCAAGCCTAATCGATTCCAACAGAAACAGCATATGATTCTCTTACCATTTTGGAAATCGGTACTGAAACCGAAAGTAATACTAAATTTCAACCACTTCCGATATTGCTGTTTTACGGGTTGTGATAAATGTTCTATTCACACGCTGAATCGTTTACAGAAAACCACTTCTCGCCATCTTTTACCATTTTTGATCTAACTTTATGGCTGTAAACGTTGAAACCGGAAAAGCCTAATTTGAACCACTTCCGGTTTGAATATAAAGTTAACGGAGGAGATAAGACGTTTTCTTGAGGCACTGAAAAGACAGAATAATCGCTTCTCGATATCTCTTACCATTTTTGCTCTCCGACACTTATGCATAGTTTGAAAGTCTAAAAAAATTCCAGAAAGTAACTTTTGAATTAGAACAAAATACTACAAACTAAAATAGTCAACGATTTCAATAAATTACTTCTTACCTAAAAATAAGTCTCTACCTATCACGATTGAGCTAAAGATATACTACTCAAGAAGAATGGACGCCTCGAAAACACTCAGCAATTTAGCTGATAGTAGTAAACTACAAAAACTCCAAAGCTACGCTGTAAAGAATATTAGAAGTAATTCTGGAAGAAATCTGAGCCATGTTTCTCCTTTTTCCACAAGAACTATGTTCACAAATACATCAAGATTGTGTTAAGAATATTCGCGACGTATCTTTTAGCTATGAATAACATGTTTAGAACTCTTACCAAGTTAATTGATAACACTTACATTGTAGGATGGTGTGTGTACATCTAACATTTACATTCTAGGAAGGGTACATTAGGCCCCTCAAATTTAAATATTGAGTATTCGTTTCGAAATTAATTTGAAAGATTTTACAATTTTATTATTTGAAATAAATCCTTCAACTTCATTTTACAAAATTACTCTTTCGACTTTGATGTTAGTAAAACCGGTTCAATTTGTTTCATATAATATGTATATACATGCCTACAACGGTCGTACCCAAAATGGGGAGGCGCCACTGTGGGGTTTGGGGAATGAAGAGTGAACGAAGGGAGAGCAAGTTATTGACAGAAATAAACTGAGAAATGACGAATAAAGCACGACACGTAAACAGGAGATACATGTTTGATATTTTGTCTTTTCTATTCATATTCAAGGTTTCTATGTTATTTAAACTAAATAATTATGTGAATTAAAATTCTGTATAAAGTTATCAAAAATGAGTACAACATGGACTTCAAATACTTATAGAGTAAAAACAAAACGAAACTACTAAACTTTTGTGAATTCAATACTGCACTAGAAATTGAAAGAGGCTACAGAAAAAAGAAAGAAAACTGACAACGAGTGGGAAGAAGGGAGAGTGAAGTATGCTGGGTTTATGATGGGAGGCGCAAAATAAACAAGGTTGGAAACCTCTATTCTACAAGCTCCTTGCTTTTTTACATAATTTTCACACGTCAAAAGCGTCTGGAAACGGAAAGCGCTTTAGACCGCGTTGCCACATTGCATAAATCTTGTAGCTGTCATAAAAAAAAATCTTGAAACCCTACCATATTTCTCCATGTAAACAGTCTTGAAAGGAACATATGACATTTTTTTTTTTCATCTTGCAAGGAGCCAAACAATGTGCAACTTTCTGGGTCGTCTTGATTGCAGGGTTGATGTGTTTAAAACAAAATGTTTAAAACAAGTGTTTAAAACATGTTTAAAACGAGGGCTGTTTTTTATTCAGTTTGTTTTAAACGTTTTAAACAAATTGTTTTAAACGTGTTTTCTTTTCAAAGGTGGTTGGACATGTTTAAAAGAATTAAAATATCAGATTGAAGAAGCTAATTTAATTTTCTAACAAACAACCCATCCTCCGCAGGATTTGTGCATGGAGTAAATTACAAGCAGAGTTATGTTCTTATTATAACAGCAATTACTGAACGAAATTCTGCATATCAAGGTGTATAATACTAAACAACAGAAATTCAAGTGAAGCATTTGAACATTTCTTAATTTCCAAGAATAACGGAGGTTAAACACATTATACACCATTCTAAGATCCAAATTCACAAATTCAAAACTTGAGTATTTTTTGGTCACTATCATTTCCATAATAATGAACAGTTCTCATATCATAAGCTAGAAGAAATACTCTGACAAATACAATACAACTTATAGAAAAGAGCAGTGATTAACCTACAAGGAGCAAATGACATATTTTAACTAAACAGTTTTTAACATACATCTCTATCTCCAACATAGATAGCTAACAATGATTAATGTCTACGGCATAACAATACAATTAACCTTTAGACGCCCGCCAGAGATTTTAACAAAATGGTAGACTCTCACGTTGGGGGTTCTGGTGACCCCCTAGTTATCAGAGTCATGATTTATACACCGTTGGAAACCTTATAGACCACAGATTCCAACGAGGTAACATTCTTGAAATTCTCGCCGTATTCGTAGAAGAAGAACAGACATAAAAAGAATCATTGAAAATATTAAAATATTGATTTTGCGGGGCCCTGGCAACGCTTGCAGTCACCCTACGCTGACAAAATGATTGCTAATGTGTAAGCCAGATACTTGTGACAATAATATAAGAAATGGTAGCCATTGCTCCCATTTAGTAATGAATTCGTTTTATGTGGGAATGTATACGAACAAAAATCATGCTTCTAGACCACTTCAGTGAAACATAACTTGTCTTATATGGGACCGTCCTGAAAATAAATGTAAATTAGCGAAATTTGACCTGCACTTCCCCTATAAACAACAAGTACACATACAGGTTACTATTATATGGGGGACTACTTCATTGCTTCACATACAAATTTTTATGGATGTACCACTAAGGGGAGAGGAATGGCACCCAAAATCTGATAAAAATTGAAAAAACGAACTTCACCCTCCCTCCCTCGCCCGTGTTAGCCGCTACATACATAAAATGCATACAGGCGGAAAGCTTCATCCCTCAGGAATACTTTGTTGTCAAATCATCTTTCTACCTTAATTAGGGACTGAGTTATTGATGTTTGTCGTAAAAATAAATGTCATTTACGTCAAAAAACAAACTCCAAAAATTGTACAACTTAGCCCCTTCCCCGTTCCACCATATAAGCAAGAAGTACAAATACATGATATTACCATGTAGTGGCCTACTTCATTGCTTCGCGTACCAATTTTTAAGAGTGTACGCCCCAAGAGGCGGAAAGGCCCCCCTGTTGAAAAAAAAAAAAAAACATAAACACGATCTTTATATCCTCCTCCCACTTTCCCACGTGGTACCCCCACATACATAAAATGCATACTGGCGGAAAGCTGCATCCTTCAGGAATAAATTGGTACCAAAACCATCTTCCTTTCTTAATTAGGGACTGAGCCATTGAGGTTTAAAGCCCTGACAAAGCAGTTGTGTCAATGGGAGTTTAAAGATTACGAATGCAGACGACTAGTAGAACGTAACACTAAGAAACCATACTACATATTCCGTGAACGGAGATCGGGAAATTCCCGATTTCTTTCTCCGGAATTGAACATTTGGGCGGATCAAGATCAGGGAAGTTTCCGAAGTTTGACCTAGCGGTTGAATATAGATGGCAAGCAATACCTGTAAACGTGTAAAAATGTTATATATATGCCTATTTAGATTATTGTTTTAAACATTAAAAACGTTTCAAACAAAAAAAAAAACATGTTTAAAACAAAAACGTTCTTTTTGTTGTTTTTTTTTTTTTTTTTTTAACCCTGCTTGCTTGCTACCTCCTATCGCCCTCCCTCTGACATAAAGAAAAAAAGTTTCGCCGCTTCCGAAACAACATATTCTTTTGGACAAGGAGGGGAAGCGCGCCAAAATACACGTTTTTAATGAGGAGGTTGATTATTTGTACACTAAAGTGTAATGCTGCATGCGTGGAGATATATTTCTTGTCTTCAGAGTGTTGTAACGTGTAAACAGTAAATAGAAAGATCAGGTTGCAAGATTTTTTTATGGCAGCTACAAGATTCATGTAAAGTGGCAACGCGGTCTTAAAGTAGAGTGAAAGATAATTATATTGGTTATAAGAACAGAAACCAGAGGGCAAAGTTCACTTGGTAATAGGACGTATCAAATTACCACAAACATAAAGGTATAGCAAAAATTGACATTGAAATTTCGTACCATATAAATATCGGCAGGGGAACATTATTTGACGTACACTGCGATATCACCAGGTTAGCAGAGTTGCCAATCTAACATAGTTATATTTTTTTTAAATTACACGTCAGATTATTACACATTTCAAATCGGTATGTTAAATGAAAACTTGCAATATCACATTTGTTATTCAGTGTTGCAAACTAAGGAAACTACATTATTACAAAAATTTACATTTTGGTGGCCTCTCCAGCATTAATAACCCAAGTGAGACGGACAGGACAACGCACATCGAAAGTACTTTAAGTGTCTAATACTATGTTCATGATATAGTGATATTGAGTGAATAAGAACAAAGTTGCAAGGGATTGAATATTTGAAGATTTTTATCTTTAAAGGCCTTTATTTTGGTAAACTGTTTAGATAAGTACCACATACAATTCCATAGATGGTTTTCAATAGATATGAAGATCATAATGCTGTTTATTGCAATTTGATACCTCAAACCGTTCTGGAGATACTGCAAACATTGTTAGTTTGCAACACTGCATAAAGCTATGTAATTCTGAGAACTTGCAATTACATCTGCCAAAAAGTATTATTATCATATAATGTTATAGAAGCAAAATAAATTTTAAAAAATGTTTTAAAAAGTTCCCAGAAAGATGCCATCTTAAGCCATATATCAAATTTTACGATTTTTTTTTGTGTGTGTGTGTGTATATATATATATATATCTCCGAAATGGTTTAAGATATCAAATTCCCGTAAACGGAATTATGAACTTTCTGCATATTGAAACGCCACCTACATAACCAGATGTGATACTTGTGTACAAACATTTTCGAAACAGTCTCTTGAACAAAGTTCAATTTCCAATTCCTTGTAACTTCGTTTCTATTTGTTCGAAATACGTCATATTCGACACTAAGGTACTTTGGATATGCATTATCTCGTCCGTTTCACTTGCGTTATTATAATCCTCCAAAATTTGGTCGTTTTTCGATGTTTGTAATACTGCAGTGTCCTAAGTTTGCAACACTATATAACAAGTATAGTATTGTAAGTTTCCTTTTTATACGTAGATTCGAAAGGATGTAGCAAAAAGAATAAAAGTTATAGAACAATTAAAACTGGAGGCACTCGGTCGAAAAAGAGTTATAAACCTCAATGAGGTTTTCCTCATTCACACCAGGCAAATGCCGGGATGGTACTTAACTTATAGGTCCCAGGCCGCTTCCTTCCTTCCCTTTACCCGGATAGTGTGCTCGCCGAGGGACTTCATCCCTCCACGGACTGAATGGTCATAGGTACCGAAAGCTCCCAGAAATCTAAATCCTAACTCTTAACAACTAAAATTGTAAAATGGTGCAGCATGCAGTCTATTTACTAGAGAAGTGTTGCTGTAAATATTGTTTTAACCATTTCTTCGGTTATCAGTGTTCTTTATTAAGCGCTCTTCTTACAATTTCAATTGTGCTTACTTTTATTCTTTTCTTAAGGCACCTTCTATCCCTTGAGAAAGAGTTTCATAAACAGCTGAAAACACAAGATTTCTGTACATACACATTTTAATTTTATTTATTTATTTAAATCTCGTTTAAGAAGTATACTTACCATTGTAGACGCTCTAACGAATATGAGTCGAGCTGCACACAATGACGTCGCTAAGAGACTTCGACCTGCAAAAAGCATTTTGTAAGTAGGTGTCTTTTTCAAAAGATGTGCAGATGACTACGATGTAGTGCTTTGGTAGATCTTGTCCACTGGAAGCCTACAGGTATCCCAAATACCCTAAGAATAAAAAATACCACTGACTATTTCATATGTATTTCATTCCGAAGGGTTAGTAGAAGCTGACTATACACGTGTCAAACAAGGACTTCGCACGCACAGGGCTTTAAAACTGTCATGACAAGCACTAACGGTTTTCTCAGGATCAAACGACAAATACACTTTCGGCTACTCTAATACCAATATCACAAACTACACTAAAACACACTAATATCAGAAGACTCCAGCCCAAGAACAGGTTTTAGCTGGATGATGTTAGTCAGCACATAAACTTAGCTGTTATTCCTGGACTTTAAGACCAGAATCCGCTACCTCGTTCTTTCAGTAGCTCTCCAAATGTCACAACAATGCTCGGTCCCCATCCAATCAAGCCCGTGGTACGCACCAACCATTAGGACTACACATGAGTACTTCCTTGTCAGAAACGCACCCAGGAACAGAAGTCTTGGTTCCATATATAAAGTGGTAATGAATTTATTGTAATCTGTCTAAATATTACACGGCAGCACCGATACATTGTGGCCATTCATAAGCACTCAGGGAGAAATTCTTGCAACAATGTAAAGACTTTAAAAGACTCTCTGAATAGGTATAGAATTATAAGATATGTTTTATTTCGGGAATAAAGATAACATCTGGAAAGCTTTTCCTATTCTTGCGAAGTATCAGAGAACTTCTCTCATCAGTTTAGAAACCAAGTTGCAACATTCTGTCTTCCTTACGTACCATAACCATACACTCATCATAAGTTATTTCTAACATATTATTCATCTATCGGTGAAAGTAAGTAGCAGTAAGCAGATAGGTTTATGTTTTCAAGGAACACAGTAGCAAATGAAATACTACTAACTTTGTACCCGTTAAAAAGTTATTAATTTATTTCAGTAGTCTTTGTTTATTTCTTCAGTAACTTCTTAAACTGCTACATTAGAACTATTGTGAATCCTCTCATCTTAAGACTATGTCAGAAGAGGAAAACTCCATTACGTAACTTAGAAAACAAATTACGAAATATACATGTAATTTACATTTGTAACTGATATTAATATGAATCAAGTGTTGTATTAGATGGTTATATTGTATTAGATGGTTATAACAATTGGCGATGAGGATGGGATACGAAACCAGCGGGCAAAGCCAAAAATTTACAATTGAGATTGTAATCAATTTTTTAGCCTAGAATTTGCTTTTGTTTCTCCGTCTTCCACTTCGTCATCCGCATCTGGCACTAGGTATGTATTTTAGGCCGGTTTTTCCTCCCTGCGAAATTACGTGATATCATCTAAATTGAATTAATTCACAATATCGAGACCAGATCGTTTAGAGAACGAAAACAATTTTGGTAGAAATAACAGTATCCGCTCGCAGAACACTATGTTTTGTGAACGTGACAATATAAGATCATTATACATTCTTAATAAGTTGCTCTTGCGCGCGCTAAAGAACATCTCTTCTCTCCATACACCATTTTCAACAAAGGCAAAATGTTGTTCAAACTGGTTCAGGGTTAACGCATCAAACATATCTTCAAGAACAACTAGCATCTTAGACGTGCACATTTCTCTACACTGCAGTACAACTGCAATATGTTACATTCTTCGAGAGCCACATCCATTAAATATTGGATGTTTAGAGGATTAGCCTGTAGCGTTACAGTTTCGAGTCGTACCGCATTCTACAGAGGATGTTTCCGATCTATGGTGACGATTCCAAATTGCACTTTTCTTACGAGAAACCATGTCGCCACCATCGAAAGTGCTCTATTTGGTGGCCCTGCATCTGGGCAATTGCCTGACAGCGAAGTTTCCACTGTAAGAGACTGGAACGCAGTGTAGTCATGTCAAGCCGCAACCACTCCTCCTGACAGGCTTTCCAAAGCCCTTCAACGGTGCGGGATCTTCTGTGAGACAAAGCTCATTTCAGGAGCCCGAAGCGCAAAAGACCATCGGTGACACATTAGGGGACTTTGAATGGAATGGCACGAATTCCAGTTTCTACTGCCATTTGTTGGAGGAAGAGGGGTGGTTCCGTGAAATGTGTGACGCCTTGTCTTGATGCACCCACACATGATTCTTGTCCCTCTCGTAGAGATGGAGAATGTCATGGCGATAAACGGGTGTCAGACGTTAGCTTGATACTATTCCGAATTCACCTTCGTAATTTTGGCTACACGATGTATGGTTAGCTTGCCATGGTACGAGTATCCAGCAATGATCAAGAAACCTGTGCCAAAAACTTACCTTGCATTCAGTGAACTATTTTTGAACGTCCCTCGCACCTGTCGATCGATAAAAAATTACACATGGCTTGTGACAGTCATCCAGATAAACATATGCCTCGTCCAGTGTTGCACAAACTTCCACTTTTGACCGGCCAGGTACCGCTCATACAGCTTTCGACAGTTGGTGCGACGTTCCTGCATGTGTTTTGGCAACAGCTTATGAACACGCTCCTTCCGGCGCTTTATCAACCTCACATCGCGGTGAATAATGCTATGCATTGTCTTCAGTGATGTCTGTAGCCGGTTCGCGATACTCCTCTATGTGAGTGGATTCTTCTCGATCAGAGCCCCGACTTCCTGAATTCTGGCTCGTGTGCGACTAATGGCAGGCAAGGGGTTGGCCTGTTTGTGTCCCACAGGAATCATCCCGTGCCTCACCTTACCTACCCCTTTCAATACCCCGTGATATGCCATTTCTGGAAACAGTGAATTCACGCTCCTTGCAAAGTTTGATAATGGCACTCTCACTATATTTCACGTCGGGAAGGGCAGTTACGTAGCCCTCCCAATAAGCACTTATTTCCAGCGGCATTTGCTCCGACATGCACTTCCCACACCTGTCACACACAGTCAATGGTCCAAAGTGCACACACGACTGGCAGCTTCCTTCCCTTCCCGTTTAGTGGTGCTGCACAAGCTGTGTAATTTCGTCACCATAGATCGGAAACAACTCTGTATAAGTCATACCTTCTGATGTCATACCTTGGTCTAGTGTGCATATAATTAAAAATAATTTCTTGTATTTGTTAAGTAATTTACATCACTATTTACCGATTTCCAAGGCCCTTTCCTATTTCGGATTTCTTTCTAGTTGTTTAGATGGTTAGAACAAAGGGATATCGAAATGCAATACGAAACCCAAAGTACTTGCTGCTTACGTAATTTAAATAATATATTACGTATACGTTCGATGCACTGAGCTTTTGAACCAGGCTAATATTCAAAATGAATAAATAGTAATTTATATTATTATTATTATTATTTGTAAATGCTACGACGATCTACTGTGGATCGCAAACACATTATTAGTGCTCTAGATCACGGAATATTGTTGAGTGCTTCTGAGGCCTTAGAGATTTTGTATAGATATGTTTTGAACTACATGGGTTAACTCCCGCAGTTGGCGGCCCCGAAATACAATAATTACGGAGAATGAACAGAATCAGACTAAATGTGATAATGAGAGTAACAAACGTTAGGAAAGTCATCATTGTAGGGTGATTTTTATAAGGAAGAAAACGTAAGTTAAATTCATGACTGTGTGTGTTCGTGGATTGATGCGGTATGAGGTGAGATGGCAGTAGAAGATAATCTGACAGTGTTTCAAACCAATTATCTTATTAACTAAGGATATGTACGCTGCTGTATTAAATAGGGGTCACGATGGAACAAAACGAGCCCTGCAGGGCTTCTAACTCTTTTCGCTCGCTGATGCTGGTTAAGCTATATTTCCTAATTTTTTTTTTATCAATAAAGTTGTGTGTGCAAAGTGGACTAAATACCACGTGACATTATGCCACGCTCGGGAGGTGTAACTTCAATGTAAATTTAACCTCACCCTTTGGAAAGACATTAAATTTATTCGGCCGCATTATTTTAGTCATTAATGAGTAGTGTGTAGTTTGCAACACTTAACAGTTCCAAGCAGGGTTGGCTGGTTTAAACCAGCTGGTTATCACGTTTCAAAAAAAATGAAATCTTTGAGTTTTACGTCCCACGGTTATGCCGGTTAGGCTAAAGGAGACGGTGATGATGAGTAATGAATGAAATGGTGGAATGAAGAAAGTGGGAGGAAACGGGAGAACCCCGAGAAAACCCACGCACACGGTGTTTGTCCACCACAAAGTTCACTTGGCAGGGGCTGGGATCGAACCCAGGACCCCAAGCACCAGAGGTGAACGCTCTACCACTGAGCCACCGCGCCCCCCTTATCACGTTTCACTCCCGTATATTATTCATATTATATTCAGACCTAAATTCCCCATTCATTACTCAGAAAGATTATACTACAAAAGCAACTTTTTTTTTTAAAGTTTATAAATGTTTATTTTGTGATTTTTTGTAGTTGTTATTATTGTTATGTAATTGCAATCGAAGAAAAATTCTAAATATTGTTTCGTTTCAATGTTTACTATTGATAAAATACATCGAAAATGCCGTACTTTTTGGGTGTGTGTGTGGGGGGGTCATACAGACCCCACGAGCGGCATTTAGTGAAATAAGTATCTTTGGTATCTATTTATGTGCAAATGAGTCTGAGCCAAAGTGGACTCAAATAATTCGTATCTTTATTCACTTTTCTTATTGATATGCAGATTAAGTCATTGTATTTCTTGAATTTGGACCAATAAAAGTCGTTGTTAACTAACTTGAACTAAATTAGTCCTTCAGTACTCCGTAGTACTTTGAAATTGTTCATATGTAATTCTGTGTAATGGTTTCACTTGTGCAACTGTTTATCTTTTTGTCCTTCTGAAATGACTCTTGACAGTTATATTAAAAAGCATGTAAAGATCAGTACAACGTATTTTTATCAGGATTCCTTCGTGAGTGAGTCGGCAGACGTATCGCATTTGTGGCCAATTAGTCCTGGTTCCGAGTTCAAATGTAGGACAATTTCTCTCGGATATAACTCGAGAAACGATTTTTATTCCGCTTTAAGCTTATGTGATCCCTTCCAGCATAAACCCGGTAGTTGCATAATAACATCAAGGCGAAACAAACTTACTTCTGTCCATATATGATATGAATATATAGAGCAAATTATTTAAACCATAAAAACCTGGTTTAAACCCAAAAAAAAAAAAAAAACCTGGTTTAAACCCAAAAAACCGGGTTTTTTGGTTTTTTAAATAAAAACCATGGTTTTTGCCAACCCTGATTCCAAGGTACTAATTTTGCACAGTAATATTATACTGATGTCTACGCATGTAAGAAAGAGCAAAAGAAGAATAAAAATAAGAAATATTTGTGATTAATAGTGAATAGTGAAGGCCAGAAATGAAACAGGGGTAATTGTAGGTAAGAGATATATATGAAAGTAAGAACAGGTAAATTGTAATACAACGTTGAAAACAGATTCATGTGGGTCTTATCCGGGACGGCCTCTGCGGCAGTTTAGCCGGACTACACATCAAAATGTCACCCGATCCAATTTGTCTTTTTCAACAAATCAATTTCCTTCAGAGAAACCAGATTCTGGTACGGCAAATCTTTTTAAATATTACAACTGCTTTAAAAATAACACATTTTTGGGACAACTGTAGGCTCAACTATAAGAAAGGATCAAATACTTGCGGGATATTCATGAAACTTCACGACATTAGCATACAGAATGAAAGAGTAAATAACTTGTTACGATATATGGTTAAAATGTTACTTATATTTAAAAAGTTATTTTCAATAATAAGGGTATATGAAAACTAAAACTACAAGTTTCTACCAAAACAACAGTACAATACCCAAGCACTACGATATAATTGGTTACAGGTATTCCACAATCAAAAACTTTGATTTCAGAAATGCCGTTAAGTCAAGTAAGCAATGAACAAGCAACACAGCCAACTATAAGTATGTAACCCAATACTCAATAAATGTAACTTTACAACTGCAAGAGTTTCTTTTATTTAAATTCTACTTTTTGCCTTTAATTCAGCAAACATAAACCTTACAAGTTTTTGATTAATCGATTTCTTACACTGCTAACTTTCACTTTCTTTAGCAACTCTCGTTAAATGTAAGGGTCTAATTTCATTATACAAAATATATCCAATGAAACAAAAAGCACTTTCTGATGTTGAGAACAGTTTGAATTTTGTTACAGAGCAACTAAACACCAAAAACTCCAGGTTTCCATAATTCTAGAAACAAATAATGATAATAGTGTCACGTGACAAATAACCCCTTTCAGTGTGATAAGTATCCCTCGAACGGGGCAAAAATTTTACAAGCAAGTTTGCTTATCAAAAAATATTCTCTTTCATACTGCGGAAGGTTACGATTAACTATTTTTTATTCCTTCTAAAGAGGTGTATATATATATATACAAGGTGTTTCAAAATAAAACCGACAACGTTTGGGAGGTGACACATCACACGAAAATAAGACAAAAAGTATAGACCAACCTGGTGCACAAATGGAGTTACAGGCTGCCGAAAACATGAAAAAAAAAAAAAAAAAAAAAATGAACTTTAAAGGTCCATAGCTCTGAAACTATGGTACCCACCGTAGTTGTGTCAAGACTTCGCTCTAGGAACTAGTATGTCCCCTATCCAAGTTTCAGAATCCTGCAGCACTTTTTATAGAGGTAGTTGGTGAGTACTTCCAACTTATATGCCCGTAGCTAAACTCCCTTTATAAAAAATTGTTACGTGAGTGCCTTAAGATTCTGAAACATACATACATATATATACACACACACTCTGTCACAACAAAATAGCACCACTTTGGAAAAAACTGTTATATTGTTTATTCCAGCCTTATTTTGCACACCTCATTGGTCACACACTTTCAACTGATCTTTTAATAGTTCTCTAATGTTTATGTTGTGCTAGTGTAGTACATATATAAACATTATAAAAAAGTTTTATACATTAAGAGATCTTATAACCCAGAAATAAAAAAAAATTAATGTATATATTTTATTATCACATTATTGTGCAAAGTTGATTGCTAAACGGTAGGTATGTTATTGAAAGTAAATGAAAAATGAAAACTGTTTATACCATAATTCTCATGACACTTCAGACTTTCGTTACACCGCCAAGGGCAGCTCTTAATGCTTCAAACCAACAGGTTATGATGTTCACAAGTGTTTCACCTAATGTAATATCCAATTTGAAGCGCAAAATTCGAACCAGTTCCTTAGTGATTTGTTTCCTAGAATTATATATCTTCCCATATACTTTTTGTGTCACAGTATGCCACAGATTATATATATATGATTCATATCCGTAGAATTTGGTGGCCACCATAATCTTTAGAAATTCATACTTTCAAACCAGTCCGCTACAATCCGTGCTCTGTAACACGGCGCTTTGTTGTCTTGGAAAATAAATCAACTTAGGATCTGAGAAATAGTCAACAGATGGTCCTACTAACTTTAGGTTCAAAATGTCAATGTAATATGCCGCATTAACTTGTTCGATTCCAGATTTTAATTCATTCCACTGCATTTGAAGTAATGCAACCTACAACATGACACTTGCATCACTCCTTCTCCTTTTTTTAATGTACTTTGGCTTCACATTTTCTCCTTTTCTTATCAAAAATTTCATTCCACTGTTATTTCCAACAATCATAAACTTCTCTTCATGCAAGAAAATTACGTTCCACCACTGTTCATCACTTCATACACTGTGTCTACTTACGAACCCTCTTCTAGCGTTTACAGGTTTATCAACTAAAAGTGGGTTCTTTCTTAGAATTTTCTTCTGTAACCCTTTTTCATTCAATCATCTGACAACAGTAACCCGGCTTACGTTATAACCTGCATTAGAATAAATATCCGCTGCATTTCATGTCTGATATAGCCAAACGAAAAACTTCTCGATTCAATCTTGCAGTTGTTTTCATTTTCTGCCACACCGTTCTCATTCAGAAAACATATCATGCTTTTCTTGCCTCTGTATTATTCTACCAAAGATAGTATGACGCATACCTAGAAATTTGGCAATTTGTCTATTTGATAGCCCTCGCTTCGCAGCATCAGAATTCGTCTTTGTTTACAATAGCTTGTGTAAACACTTTTTTCATATTTCGAGATTCTAGGTAATAATGACATTCTTCAAAGTCTTACAATGCACTTGAAGCACTTCCGTTTACAACGTAAACAAAAGAAACATTCAATAATACGTAATTTTTATTAAATTTCGCTTTACACTGCTCCAGAAAAGCAAACAAAACAAGCATTTTAAATCTAAACCACACTCATATTGAGCACCGAGATCAAACAGACAGCATCTGAACTATTGTAACGCAAAATATTGCTCTGATCCTTCCCAAACTGAAAGGTTGTCGGAAACACCAAGTAGATCCCAGTATGTCACGGAATAGTTTATTTAAATAGTAAATACAATGAAACTCTTGCGGCTACTCTGAGTGGTGCTACTTTTTGTGACAGACTATTTATATATATACAGGGTGAACGGTAACTACGTGGACAAACTTGGACCGGTGATAGTACATCTAAAAAGAAGAAAAAAAAAAAAGCAGTCCTTGTGAACATGGGGGAAATTCCGTCCCGTTTAGGAGTGGCAGAGTGTCGAAAGCGTAGGAACATGAACTTTAGAGGCCAACAGCTTAAAAACAATACATCGTAGAGAATGCGGTTAAAAACGTCACTTAGAACGTCATACTTACTCTATTGAAAAATGCATGTTTGAAAACGCAGCTACGTGTGCGCACGGAATTAACAACGTGTGACACTTGTTTCCTTTACAGCATTCCCGGGAATCCCCCGTTCCTTTGAGGAATTCCGGGCACACGCATGCATTTGCATATACGGTATATATGCATTTACAAGAATCAAAATCGTGAAAAAAATTAAGTTCCAAAAACACGGTTCTGGAACCATGAAACGAGTTGGGACAGATACTTAAGTATCTCCATCCATCAAGTATGATTCTACGTGTAACACAACTTCCTGCTTTTATATATAGCAATTGCAAACAACGGACGCTTGCATGAAAACCTGCCCTTACCTTTCATATTTCAACATTTTTGAACTTTGGCAGAAATCTCATAACCACTAACAAATTTAATACAGTGACTAGCAGAATTATTCGGACAGTTCCAATGAAAAACATATAACGGGCTGTAGCTCCGAAATTAAAACATATTTTGTACACAAAAATACGTAAGAAAAAGGAGCTATATATGCATAGCTGAAAAACACAATGAAGCGTGTACTTGCTGTCAACAATACGGATATAAGTGATCGCAATGAAAACCATGGCCAAATTTTTTCCAGCAAAATTATTCGGACAGTACAACATTGTGAGATGATGTGAGCACTACGAAAGGTGGAGCTGGTGTTGAGGGTTGTGTTAAGTACTGCAGTCATTATCGTGGCAGTAAGATACAACAATTTGTTGTCAACACGAAGAATGGGTCAAAGATGAAAGAATACAACATTAGAACAGTGACAATTAGCAATTTTACACCATGAAAAAGGAAAAAGCTGCAGAAAAAATTGCAAAGATGTAGCAAATGCCGAAAGTACAGTATGTGATATTATCAAACGATACAAGGTTGAAGATAGAGTTGATTTCTTCCCTAATACGGGACGTCCAAAGACAGTTTCGGTAAGACGGGAATTCGCTATAGTCCGGAAAGTAAAACAGGATCAACGAATAAGTGCTCCAAAAATCGCCACCGAGATTGGAAAAAATGAAATGAAATCTTTAAGTTGTACGTCCCACGATTATGCCGGTTAGGCTAAAGGAGACGGTGATGATGAGAAATGAATGAAATGGTGGAATGAAGAAAGTGGGAGGAAACGGGAGAACCCCGAGAAAACCCAGGAGCACGGTTTTGTCCACCACAAGTCCACACGGCGCGAGCTGGGATCGAACCAGGGACCCCAAGCACCGGAGGTGAACGCTCTATCACTGAGCCACCTCGCCCCCCCCCCACCGCTACCGAGATTGGAGAATAAACGGGGATAGACTGAGTCCCGATACAATTAGAAAAGTCCTGAGGAGAAATGATTTTCATGGCCGCGTAGCATCTACAATGCAGAAAGCCTCATATCAACGAAACAAACCGGAGAAAAAGACTAGTTTTGCGAAATAATATCAGTATATGCGTATCAACTGCTGGAACTACGTGATTTTTCTCATGAAAGCAAGTTCAATATCTTGTGTTCTGATGAGAAGATAATGGTGTGGAGAAGACCCAATACAGAACTGGAGGAACAAACTCTGCAGTTATCAGTAAGATACGGAGGAGGAAGCGTAATGGTATGGGGCTGCATGTCAGTGTCTGGAGTAGGTGAGCTGGTGTTCATCGAACAGTCAATGAACAAACACCTCTACCTGCAAATTCTCAAAGATAATTTAAAGAACGCAGAAAAATGGGGATATTAGATACATTCAAATTCCACCAAGACAACTTGAAACACAGCTCATATTGTAAAACTGTGGTTACTATACAAGTGCCCAAAGACATTCCATTCCCCTCTTCAGTCTCCAGATATGAACCCCATTGAACATTTGTGAGATAAACTAGAGAAACAAGTTCAAAAAACATCCATAACCTCAAAGGCAATTCTGAAGGACGTGCTTCATCAAGAATGGGCCAAGATTATTGTTGCATACACTCCCAAACTTGTAAACGGTATGTCAAATAGAGTTGAGTTGATTTTAGTTTAGTGTCCCTTTCAGTAGCGAGGCTATGAGGCGTGGACCTATTGATTAACGTGGAATCCGAACCACATGAGATCCCGCCGGGAATTCATCTCGAGTCTCCCAGGTATGTCAAATAGACTACACGCAGTTCTTAAGCAGAAAGGACTGCCTACTAGATATTGTGTTTTATATTTTTTGCTCGATAAGTGTGATTTCTGGTCAGGTGTCCGAATAATTTTGCAACACCCGAATTTGTATTGTGTTTGTTTTGACCTCACTCTTTACACTGATTGTTATTTTATTTTCGAAATGTAAAATTGTTTATGTTTGTTGGATGTTAGAGAAAATGATAGCATATCATTTACATTTGCTGTTTCTTTGAAATAAATCCCATCTTTTATTCAAACACTACAGTGTCCGAATAATTCTGCTAGTCGCTGTATGTAAATTTTCTACATACTTGAACATTTCTGTAAATGATACCAACTACATCAATATCGTTTTTCATAACCTCCCCAAAGCCACTCCTTAATCTGAACACAAGAAACACAAGTCATAATTCCTGAAGGACATGAGAAATCACGCGTGCAGTATTACTATACGGATCCATAGTATAAGTAGTAGCAGCACTTGCAGTAGTAGTAGAAACGAGTTAGAAGCCCCGCAGGGTTCTGTTCTCGACATAAAATGGGCCAATTAAAGACTTACCTGAATATTTCCGTACATTTTACAATATGTGGGTCCTTATAGTAAAATTGCACCAAATCACGATCATCCGCTTCAAAGCCATTTATCACTTCATTCGTACAAATTCAGTCCCTTTTACCTCGCTTTTGAGGCTACTGAGGAAGAAACTCAAAGTGAATGGATAAAAGCTCAATGAATGTGTATTATCGATACTATGCTATATAAATTACAGTACGCTACAATAATACAGTAGTTAATTTATTACTTTTCCTTCTTTGCCAACCGATAGTAAATCTACACTATAGTATCTCCGAATAGTACACATAGTTTTAAAAAGTACACGGTGAATCCCCCAAAATTGTATATTATTTCCATTGAATTTTACGAATAATGAAAACATTCAAATTATTTATACAACACTCACTGTTATAACGAAGTCAAAAACTCCTACCAGTAGCACTCCGTGTTACAGATCAGTACTCCACTACAATTTTATACTGTATCACAAGCTCAGCTACGACGTAATCTTTCGTATCATTGATGACATTGATGACATAACAAAATTCCGGTTTACTTTATGCACCTGAAACAATATTGCCAAGTTCTTAGAGCTTCTGTATCATGTTGTGACGTCGAAAGTTACTTTACACATTAACTTTATATAAACATTTCGTTGATGCAAAAACATTTTTTAAAACTTATTAAGAAAATATCTACAAACAGATACTTTAACTCTATTTTTCTCTTCTTTAACATTTTTTAATCTTTTATAGAAATAGAATAAATCCAATTGTTTCAAGGAGTGTCATCTAGGGAAATGATGAAAAACTAATCATTTCGATTGTCAGTTTTTATTTTAATTCGCGTGTTTTCTGGAAGTTAGCTAATCTGCTTTTGTACTTTGCTTTGCTTACTAGATTAAAGTTCATTGTGAAATCCGGAATTGGAACAGGATTTGATATATATTTTTTTCTGTCGTATCTTTTTGTAAATTAAAATGGATGATGAAGCAGAAACTTATAAACTATGGCGGATAAGGAAAACTGTTATGCAGGTATTGTATACTTACAATTAGCTCATCGGTTGCATTATCAATGTAATGTAGATAGAGAATAATGCGGCTGTTGTAGTATTGGCTACAAGCAATATCACAGTGTTGGGTGACAAACGGATAAATAGTAGCAAAGGTCAAGCGTGTCAAGGCTGGCTGCGTATAGTTTTGGTTACGTTTCAAATTACTGAATGTAACTGTACAGCACTTAAAACAGTATTCCACTGGGAAGTAGTCAAGGAAGCCTGAGGGACCATGTACTATTTGTAGCAATTATTCTTTGTGATTGAAAGAAATGTTGCAAACATCTCACATCCACACAATTTGCCCGTGCAGTTTGACTGTACTGATCCACAGAGCAATTCATTAAAACTTTCGCTGCTTTCACTTTCTGTACCTTCAGCAATCATTTTCGAGGTGTTCTCTTGCATTGTCTGGTGCAGATTCACTTTCATAGATCTGCAAAACACCATCCAACGTTTGCTAGGTGGCCACTAGGAAACACTAATGCCAAGCAAACAACGTGACTTTATCCATAGTAAGAAGTAGTAGTAGGAACTGGTGAGAAACCCCGCAGGGGTTGGTTGGGTTCTGTTCTCGACATAAAATGAGGAAATTACAGTCTTGCCAAAATTTTCCTGCACATTTTACATTCTATAGATCCGTTTAAAAAAACTTACCTCTTACTGTTGCCGATATCAGGACGTTTAGCACTTTTCGACTAATGTTTAGCAGAAGGGGTGCAGAAATTGTTTCTAAAAATGTTAGTTTTAGTCATTTCTGTTCACATTGGATTAGTTTAGATTAGCTTTAGTTTATGTTATATAATATTAGTATAGGAGTCCAGCATAATTTTCCAAAAAATGGTAGAATTTCGATAACTTAAGTTTCGTTAGTTTAAGTTAGATTTGGTTACGTTATGTTAGGTCTAAGTACTTGTATCATCCATTTCTCCTGTAAAATTTGTGGTTTTTACGTGCTTCTTGACCCCATCTGCTAAACATAACCCCTTTTTTCTGCTGACGATTTCTAAGAACTTGAGAAATACGCCCTCCCCTCATGTCAGAGCTTCTTATGATAAACATTTCACATCTAAAGATTCATCTGTAATTAACTTATGGAAGACTACGTACATTTGAGGTTCGACTTTAATTTCTATATTTCCACGTAAATGCACATCCCAGACACACCATATTTCCATTTATTAAAATATTATTAGGAATTTCTTTAAATTTTATAAATCTATGGATCCGTATAGTAAAGCTGCACCCAATTGCCTTGCCTAATTACGATCCTGCCTAGGTTCGGATGTACCTTGAGGAGTCACGATTTTCGTGAGTATGTATCCTCTTCATTCGTTTGTAGCATTCGCCTCTCTTTTCGGATATTATTTAGTTTCTACCCCAGATCACTTGGTAGTTACCCTGGCCCACTTGTTAGCGATTATGGTTCGTTATTTGTAACTGTGATGCAGTCCTTGGTCATTTATTATAGTATTGGGTAACATGTGTCATGTGGTTAGGTTTGGCTGCGGAACCGGTGTATAAAAAGCCGTCGATGGACTTGGGGAGATACCAAATGCCATACTTCATTTTATGCTTACGCTTAGATGGATGGAATAATTTTGTGATAGCCTACCATACGTAAGAAAAATATTTAATCGCTGTTAGAGAATAAAACTTTCTATGACGCTGGAAGGCTAACTTACAAAAAATGATTTAAAAATATCTTGACATTACAAGTTATCTTATAAATATCTAAGCATGCAAATTGAAAATATGCCGTCAATTTTGTAAAAAAATTTAGTTTACTTTTTTATGCTCTAAATTATTCGTAAGACATTCTACACCGTTATTTCCGTGGCACATATCCAAATAATTGCGTACAGATTGTTAATATGTATGCAAAATGATGTGACCCCTTGCAGGTATAGTTACACATCCGGACGAACGCAAGAAATAAAAAAAGATATATATACCAAGAGAGTAAGAAATTTTAACTCAAAAAATTCTGGTCCCCCAATTCCAAAAATGGTACAGAAAGCACTAACCAACTTGTGCTAGGTTGCCACTAAAAAACACAAATGCAACCAGTTGGTTGCAGTGAAGCCCCTAAGGAACAATACGTTATATGGTATTAAATCACTATTATACAGAAACCATTAAAGAACTTGTGCCCATTAAAGAGTTCCCATTAAAACGCATGAATGCTGCAGTGATGTCCCAAAGGTGCTCTACATTGTTATTCAATGTCAGATATCGCATGTCTGTCTTTGTATGGGTTAGAGAACGTGTAATGGTTTCACACTAGTAATTGTGTACTTGTAAACATAAAATACAATTTCCCGAGATTGTTCAGAAACACTCTACAAGTGGAAATTACTGTTACACGGTCGTTCGTAAAGAAGATACTCGTTTCTTATATTGTGTGCTCCACAAGTAAAATTTAATAATCTTTACAGTTCTTTCACATGCACTCACTCATTTTAACTGTAAAATATTCTGTTAAGCACAATTTTGTATAATGTTTTAGTTTACTTAGATAGGTGCGAATTTCGACTAGTTAGGCCCTACAGTCAATGCATAAGCGAAGTGAAGCGTTTTCCGTAATTAGCTAGCTCTAAAGTATTGTATAGCACAATAAAAGAAAATAGTGAAAATGTCCATTGTATGTTTCCGTGTTGTACTTTCGTTGTATATTTCTTTAAAAGTTAATGGGAAATATAAAGGAATATGCAAGGCATGTCTACTGTGGTCAAGATTAAAAATTTCCAGCACAAGCCCAGGACTATTTATCTTGATATTCCCTTCTAACTTTTGAACGAATAAAAAACTCTGAAATTTTGTACCGTGTAAATATCGGAAGGGTGACATTATTTGCTACACTCCACGTACCACGAACTTAATAGTAGTATAACAGAATATAAAATTAGTTTCATGCGATATAAATATATAAAATCATGTGAAAGCGAAGCATATATCAACTCCCTAATTATTATTTTCCACTTAAGTGCCTTCAGACTTCGTCTGGATCGATAATTATACAAGAACAATCTTTGGGTATGAGATTAGCATGTGCTCATTTTTGAGAATTTACGTTTCATACAACTACATTTGTTTCTGGAATTTGGAATATTTCAAATATGACATCTAACTGGTGACTTCATAACTGCTGTCCTGTTCTTTACTTTTTTTTTTTTCAGAGCCGTTCTGATGTATTTGATAAACCGCCTATCTACCAGGCGGACGATCCCTGGTGAGGATAGGATTTACTTTCTTAATCTATCCTCTGTCAAATTCCAGTAAAAGACGGCTGAGTAGTACCGCTTTAATGGCCCTTAGTTGTGACAAACTGGGAAAAGTCAGGGATTTTGAGAACTCCACTAATAGTCAGGAAATTCTGCTAAGAGAGAGGGAATCTCGGTTTGTTAAGAATGAGGCTTTAAAAAAAAAAAAAAATGATTGAAATAAAAGTTTAAGACTATTTCAGATGTAGTTGAATTCTTGTTTTTTAATTGACAACTTCAAACTTAGAAACTTACCTGTATTTCCGTTAAAGATGTGTAGTAAACTTACATTGTGTACTTGTGTGCATTATCTTTTACTTCCACTTGTCCAGTCGAATATCATATTGCTGAATCATCTACAAAATGCAGTTGGATCAACGATCCAGTGGGTTATTCATTTTCGATACACACACACAATTCCAACCTTTTTTCCTTTTTCGTTCCAGCCAGTTTCGACTTTATCTAAAGTTTCCTGTCCTGCGCTAAGTGAGGGTAGTTTATCACGCGAATAAATGAATTTTGCAATACAGTTGTTCGTATTTAAGTTTCTGTGTTTTTATTGTAATATATTATATTTCGGAAAGTGCTTATAAAAATAGCTGGTAAAGTTGCACATCAGTAGATGCATTGGCTCAATACCTAGTGGATAGCCGGAGTAATTTCATTAAACTCTTCATCTTTAAGTATGAGATACGTCCATAGACGTCAAAGTGTACGTTCTACTTTGTGCTTGTAATGCAATATTTATTGTTATACATTTGTAGATACATATTTTCCATATGATTCATTTCATAAGTGTAAAAAAAAAAAATTGTTTATTCTTATTTTTAAATTATTCTGACATTAAAAAGGTGCAGGAATTCGCAAACAATATTTATAATAGAATTCAAATGAAATTTCTTTCTCTCTCTCTCTCTCTCTCTCTCTCTCTCTCTCTCTCTCTCTCTCTCTCTCTCTCTTTCTTTCTCTCTCTCTCTCTCTCTCTCTCTCGCTCGCTCTGTTGTCATTCTTTGAGCCAAATCTTTAGAAAACAAGATTTTTATCACATAAGACGTTTAAAAAATATTTTGTAACCGGAATGCAGCTTTTCAGAGGAGGTCACAAAAACTGTTTTGAGGGTTGGAGTATGTGTCTTCATGGGTACAACCCTGCAAGTACCCCGCTTTAGAAATACGTAACAAAGACTGATTTTTTCTATTTAATAAATTGCAGTGAAATGAAAAGACAACAAGGAACGATCAGAATTAGTGATTCAAATCATCATAAAATAATTTTAATAATTTGTTTCAAGTGCGCTGTGGAAGTAGCGAAGTTTCATGATGCGCAGTTCTGTATGGCTGTTCTGGGAGCCTACTGAGTAGCGTAGTGGTTAACGCAGACGCACGGTATGCCGAATATCCCAGGTTCGAATCCCGGTTCAGTCATGCACTTTTTAACTCCTTGTGTATTTCGGGAAAGATGTGTTGTGCAGGAATTTTTGTTAGGTAAATGTCTTATAATTTCATAATAACATACATCGTATTTGTTGTTATATTATTCATTTTTCTAGTTCATTGGGAAAATATATATTACTTATTCATCATCGTTGTTGTGTTTCTTCGTTCATCAATATGAGAAAGACTGTATGGCTGAAAGAATTACGTATCAGGGAAAATTTTAAAAATTGTTCTGGAAAAGTCAGGAAATTCTTTCCGGTAGATTTTGTCGCCACCGTGATGCCGGATCATGGGAAATAGAAAGATCTATCCTCATATCGTTCACCATCGATTTACGTCCTTCTCTTTGTCTCGTTAAGCATTTATCGAAAATACTTACAGGTACTTTGTTTTGTGGTATGTTATAGTCTCTGCTGTGTTATCTGGTAATAAGTTAATTTTCCATTTCCACCTCTGGACTCCTTTCTTTCAACCATATGTTCTTGTGTTCTGTATACTTTTTTTTTTTTAATTGCTTACGCTTTGTTTTCTGATTTCATTGTAAAATTTTCAGTATATTAGGTCTGAAACGTAAATAAATAAGATAAATTGCTATATATTTGCAAATGTATTCTGTTCTATTTGCAGTTGTGTCACGACAGAGGATATCTAGTTACACAGGATGAATTGGATCAGACTTTAGAACAGTTTAAAGATCAGTTTGGTGACAAGCCCAGGTAAGTGCGATTTTCAGTTGAGCGTTTAATAGTTCCTCTATATATGATAAATGTGCTCATATTGTAAGATAAATTAGTTTGACACTAATATGTCTTCCAAGCAGATGCCATTCCCTTTGACTACGTCGACCCGACGCTGATCCTACGGAGATGCTATGGGAGTAACGTCAAGTTGAGGTGGCTACACAGAATTTTCCCTTTTTATGCATCGTGTTTTATGTAAACTCATACCAGTAAGAAAGTCTTTCATTTATGTTTCGGGCTCACCGTTAAAAAAAGACGTGAGTAAGATTGAAGGCCAACCTGCCACAGATAACGTGGAAAAGACAAGTATTACAATTATTATTGTCCGGTATCTTATAATTAAAGAAAAGGATGTTTATAGTGCTCGTCCAGAATCTAACCGTTCCTTTGGCTATTAAGGGCTTATTCCCTTTTGTTATATATAAGATTGTGGTAAAACGGGGCAAGCTTGGACACTTTTGAAATTTAAACATAAAAGATATCAATATACCAAGTGATACAACAAAAACGTTTGCTCTGAGAACTTCAATTCGATTACATTTAATACATTTTAACACAATATAACAAACAGTTACTTAAAATAATACAGAATGAAATAGTTACTGTCTAATGTTAAACTTTGAAACGGTGAGACTTTGGAAACCTATTAATTTTCAGTAAATAATGGCTAATGTTGGCCATAGAAATGATAATTCTAAATGCTTTCAATTATCTTTTTTCCATTATTACACTGACTTATCTAGTAGTTATGTATTTATCAACATCCAGAGGTGACGGACAATTGTATTTGCATCTTTCTTAAATGCCAACCAATTTTGGTACTTGTAGAAAAGTAATTATTTCATTGGTTGACACTTGACAGACTTCACAAACTTGTCCCCATTTGTGCTTGTGTACTTAAACCTTACCACTTCACGCGATGTATAGGTATGAGGAATATGTCATAAGTAAGGCACACTCTAACCTGAGAAGTATAATTGTGAACTTTTTCCTTCCATAAAATTTGCCAATTATGAAACTCCCAAATTTACCTCAAGAGTGATATTCCCTTAAACATTTTATTCTTCGCTCCCATCAACATTATCTTCTTCGTTCTTTTGTTGTGTGTTTCTCGAGAGCTATCAAAATTGGGAAAATTGATTTCAGTGATGCTTCTTCCTGGTTCATTTCTTATTCTTTTGGCCTTGGTTTCCTAGAGCCTTTTCTCCAAAATTTTAGGCAGTTTTAATACATGTTTCTGGATATTACTGGATCTGTGGCCTTAAGGGATCTGAGATCTACGGCCTTAAGCCTGTCACGTAGTGCCATTCCGGCGTTTGTCTAGTATGAATGAGTAAAACCCAGGAAAAAGCTCACAGGGATTTGAATCCGGGCTGCTTGCACCAAACACATAGGTTTTTGAAGGTACTCGTCGGGGCCGCAGTGGCTCAGTGGTAGAGCGTTCACCTCTGGTGCATGGGGTCTCGGGTTCAAACCCTGCTCCCGCCAAGTGAACTTTGTGGTGGACAAACACCGTGTGCGTGGGTTTCCTCGAGGTTCTCCCATTTCCTCCCACTTTCTTCATTCCACCATTTCATTCGTTTCTCATAATCACCTTCTCCTAGCCTAACCGGCATAACCGTGGGACGTAAAACTAAAAAATTTCATTTCATTTCATTTTGAAGGTACTTTTGCTCTGTTTCTGTTCATGTCTAAAGTTATCCCATTTCTGCCTCTGAATAATTAAAATTTAGTTTCATTACGTTATTGTCGCTACGTCAAGCTAAATATTTCCACATGTAAGAACAACATATTCCTCACAGTTAATGAACAAGAAACATGTTCAATGCTTGGACTGTAATAAAAATATTCGTATCCTCAACATAAGCGTTTGAAGAAAGCACTAAAGTTACACAATCGTAGCCCAGCAATATTAATGCTTCGTACAGCATCCCACACGAATGTAACACCCACTAAAACGCACTCTGTAGTTACAAATTTGCTCATAAAAGGATTTTACCATGTTAATACATAATTCGAAAGAGAGGAAAATTCGAATATGCAACACATTGTCCAAAGTTGCCCCGTTTTACGATATGACGTAATACAGCCAGATAGATTGAAGACGTGCGAAAAATACCGAACGGCACGATATTGGCTGTAACGATCAGTAAAAAACAAAGACCATACTGAAATTTGAGACCTCTGTTCTTCGATTTCTGAAGGCTTGTGACACAATTTGGTGTTACGGTATATTAAAGCATCGTTATGTCTGGTATCTTCGTGGCCTTATGGGTGACATTCAGCTAATTTTCTCAACGAACGTTATTTTAGCATGCATGTGTGATCTACATTTTGAGAGCGATATCTACAGGAAAAACTGTGTCTCGAAAAACAATATTCTTAATGTGACGCTATTTGCTGTCGCTATCAGCATCTTGTATCGCGAATCCAGGTTCCTATTTGTGGTCTGCTCTATGGAAACGATCTTGTTATTTAGTGTCACTTTCGGTATTTTCTCTCGACAGCCTCAACTGACATTAAATCGTCCTGTTCGCTTCAACTTCAAGGACTTTCTTCTTGATCTGAACCTATATCTTGGTGGTAACCATCTTGCTTGTTGGGACAGCTGATTTGTAGATATTGTATTCTCTGTTTCATTGACCTTTGATCATTACGTAACGTGGGCATCGCATATTCATAATCCTAAATATTCTTGTCTCCAAGTTATAAATTGTCTTCGTGTACTTTCTTCGTGGGAATATCACCTGGGTGCTGCCTAATAACCTCAGTCGGGTTAGTGACCGTGCTTTCGCTTTTATTCTTGGTATTGAAATAGTTAACATTCTTCAGAGTTCGTCTTTTAAGCTCTTTCGTCTTATTAGTATCGTTTTAGTTCCTGTTTTATTATTTATTCCTTTAGCTTTTTCGCAGCCTCTCTTATTCTGTATTTGACAATTTGTATTTTGTTTTATTCTGTATTTCAACAACCTTTTATTCTCTGTTCTTTCATTTAAAAGTTACGTCTTCGATCACTGTTTTTATATTGACAGTCCTTTTATGAGTAGCATATGTCTTTTTTGTTAACGTCCTACGGTTATGCACCGATTCAGAAGGAGACTGTGATCATGAGATACATGATACTGGTGGAATAACAAAAGCGGGATGAAGTGGGGAGACCGGAAGAAACCTGTGTACACAGTGTTCGTCCACCACGAAACCCACGCGGTGGGAGCTAGGATCGAATTAGAGACCCCACGTGCAAGAGATGAGCACTTTGCCACAGAGCCACCGTGGTCTAATTTCTCTTTTCGAAAGAGACCCCATTAAACCACCCATCACTCAATTTCCCAACGAAACAATGATTGCATAAGGAAGTGAAATGTAAAGAGAAACAAGAAAACTAATTAACGTAATAGTGACCTTTATGTGTCCGTATGGTGAGAGGTGTTTACTTCCCATCTATATTTCTGGCATGGTACTCAAATGCTTTCCTCAGAAATTGTTTACCATTGGAACACACAAAGCTCAGTATTGTGTTAAATTTTAAAATGTGTTCTATATGTTCAATTAGCTATTAAAATTGAAGTTCTTTAAATGTTGGATATTCTAAAAATACAGCAAATACATAAACAGTTGATCATTATAAGGTCCTAAAGACATACAGAATCAGTTCAATAGCTGGTAATTCTAGAAGTAAGTTTTTTTTTTTTCTCCTGTTTTGTAAATAAATGTGATTTCCATTATTTTGATAATAAGACATGCTACATTGTGTAACTTGAGGTGTTACGCGTCATCAAGTAGGATAGAGTCCATTACTTAGATACTTTTATTATAATATCAAAAACAACTTCTTGTAATCTGTCTCTGTATTTGCAGTGAGAAAAGACCTGCGAGGAGTGATCTGATTGTACTTGTAGCACACAACGATGATCCAACAGGTAAGCAGGCTTCCACTTTTCTATTTGGATAAAAATCAGTTTAGTAAGTCACAAAGAAAGGACGCTCAATATCAAAGAATAGTACATAGCACTAACAATTGAAGACAGGAAAATGTATCGTAATGCTGTAATTGAAAGCGTATTGCAGTTTTTTTCTTCTTTAGTATGTATTACAGTAGACTCCGACTTGTAATGTTTCAATTTCTAGATAAGATATTTTTTTTGTTGCTCTTTTAGTTCTGGTATTGATGCCTTTTTTGTGTAACATTGTAGATTTCAGTAAGCATAACCTAATTGATTAGGAGACTATTAGTATTAACATTTTCATAACCATTGATTATCTTGTATAATAACCGAAATAAAAATCGTTATTTTCCACCATCTTTCAATGTCTAATGTCAAGTCCAATGGCCCATGTGAAACTGTCATATGACACCTTTCCTTCAGTGTGCGAAAACAGACTTGCTAAAGGGTGCAGATTCAAGGTTACTTTATTTTCCATGGGACTGAGTTGGAAGATCCTATTGCTGGTAGAACTGTTGCCGTTTCATATCATTAATGATAAACTTTATTAAAACGCTGTTAAAAGTGATCTAGGTCCTTCAGTAACTTCAGAAGTCTGGCAAAATTGTGAATAAATAACACTTAACTGAGCATACAGAGGTTACTTGACGGCAGTGCCATGCCGTGGAAAATCAGCGCCCGGGGCGAGAGTATATGGCGGCGCCCCCGTACATAATTTCCCCTCTCTTCTCTTTTTTCCTCCCAAATTTTTCGCCCCCTTAACTTCGGCGCCCGGGGCCATCGCCCCGCTCGCTTCCCTCACGGCATGGTACTGCTTGACGGGAAGTAAAATTCGTATTATTTAAATTTTAACTACATTTTGAGATACAAGCAAAGGAACCGTGAAGTGAAAATAGTACCAGATTATTTTCTGAAAGAACTTCATTAACACACTTCTAAGTAAAAGTCTTTGTTATTTTTACATTTGTGAAGTGTCCTGTAACCACATGTAAGTACATACACATGAAAACTATTCAGTTACCTGGTTACAAGAGTGCCGCCATGCATCTGTATATGGAAAAGTATGTTTTTTTTTTTTTTTTTTTATATATATAGTTTAGTTTAACGTCCCACAATTGTACTCTTTTTGCTAAAGAAGACGTGTGATTAATGCAAGTGAGCAATTATGAAAGTTTTGTTCTCTCCACCAGGAATTAAACTCGGGACCACGTATACTAAAGGCACACGCACTAGCCACTAGACCAACGAGAAATGGAAAGAAAAGTACATTTAAAAAATAATCCTCAAAAAAATCACAGGCGAGATCGACACTTGATTAGATGATGAATGATTTCATAGCTTTTCTGTGTCGTGGAATTTCTATGAAAACTTTTTTCACCAGAACTTACAAGAATCGTGAATTTTGTTGTGATGTCCTTTTCAAATATAAACTATATTGCTGTCTGAAATTCTTCTTACTATTTGGACCATTTTTTTTCTAACATGAAGTAAATAAACTTAAATGTATTCCAACGTGTTTCCGGATTGTGTATTTGATTTGCCCGAATGCAAAAGCCGTCAGTCCCACTGCTTGCTGTTGGTAGCTATTGGACACATATCTAATATTGGAGATAAAAATACCTTACCTTACCTTGTATGCGAGAAAAAGACATTTCCAAAAGTTTTCGTTGCTCTCTGGCAACTTCAGCAGCGTCATCTATTGCGCTGCTAGACTTTTAACATAAATAAGTGAACTCCTTCCTTCCCATGGACTCCGTTAAATGTGTCATTTTGAAAAGTACGTTACAAAAACGAGGGATGTTTCACTTTCTTGAAGATTGGACATTATTTTCACGTATTCTTGATATAGTTGTTGCACTTATTTACGTTTGAAAGCAAAGATAAACGTTTGTATGTTGTGATATAGAGAAAATATTTAGAATATTCGAATTAGACACTAGCTCACTTTTACAGATTCTTGAAATAACAAAAGCATTCATTCTGTATTATAGCCATTATTTTATTTTATTATGTTTTCTTACTCGAAAATATTTGTTACCAATTGCAATGTTTTCACTCGGATATTATTCTTTCTTCAGTACTTTTATCAACCAGCTCGATCGGTTTGATTTGTTTTCATTCACCTAAAACACATACTATTTTCTATCTTACAACACTGTCACGTAATATCACGTTATCGTGGCAGCTGCTGAACGGCTCGTAGTATACTTGTTTAGTGTTGCGCGGCAATGTTTTCACTATCTTCTGTCGGTAATTACTTGTATGTATATAAATACCTGATAGACACAAAGCACTTCATATCTATTATTCGCTCCATCAGCATCTCCCCGCTCTCTGGTGGGAGAATCCTTTGTAATTTGAACGTATTCGGATTCCAATCTCATGAAACCTTGGTGCTGAAAGAAAAGCAAAATTGCGATATTTGCGATTCGTACAACTTCGTTTATGTCCTTAAATCCAACCACTATCCATCCTTCTGCGTTGTCGAAGCTATATCACCACTTTCGATTCACATGGGCAATCACCGATACCTCTGCAGGCTCATATTCCGTATCTTGGAACACCGATTACAACAGTAAATTTGATCACAACTTCCGCCTAAGCATCCTCATCCTCAAAATCTTTCTTCCTTACTATCCGATGGGTCTCAGAAAGCGATGGGAAGACTCAGTATATCCATTTTGCGAGTCGCCCTCTGGTCTTAACCATCTCTAATACCCAGTTTCACTTCACCCTCTTAGTTTCCCGTCCATTTAGTAATGTAATATTATTTACATTATTTTCACACACCCATTTCATTTTGCCCTATATCTTTTTTTTTCTTACATTTTTCTCTTATCGTGTAAAGTTTTAATTTCTAATTATCATTATGTATCAATTTGTCTATTTCTCTAGTGTGTTCGCCAGTTATTCTGAATTAAGTAATCATATGCTTCTTTATATTCCAGATCAGATGTTCGTGTTTTTCCCTGATGAGCCCAAAATAGGCATTAAGTCAATCAAAACGTATTGTCAGAGAATGCAGGAAGAAAATATTCATAGAGCGATTATTGTAGTTCAGCAAGGCATGACTCCATCTGCCAAACAGGTGAGGGACATTCTTTGAATTATTCTATCTTTGAGCGAGCATTGTTTTATATTACTTTAGACTCTGTTGTTCAACTGCTTTAAAGTTAAGATCAGGGTATAAGCTTATGTTTAGAAGAACTAGTCTTTCAGAAATTGTCGTGTTATCCTTAGAATAGTTTGTGGCGAGCATTAGCATACATTCTTAATTTGTTTGAAGCTTTTTCTTACAGAGATGCGTATGAAAACAAACACTGCAACTACCAGCAAAAGTGAACATCTTTATGTGTATGGTAGGGGAGGATGTCGAAAACTTTAGCACTGTTCGCTGTGGAAAAAATCATATGCTGTTTTTCATGTTGCAGAGGCATGCACCTAAATTCTTTTTCCATTCTAAATTATAGACTGAAGAAAATTACCGTGCCTACTACAGGTGTGGGTAAGAACTCTCTCCCATGTTATGCTTGGAATAATGTGTCACTATGTAATCTGATGGTTAGCTTTCACATGTTTTATCTATTGGTGCTAGATTCTATTTCCAATATGGGTACAGGGTTTTCGGAGTTAACCCAACATTATGAAGCTGTTATGAAGGTATATGAACCCTGACCTAGGAAGTTAGATACACGGCGATGAGAAGCAGTATGGTAACCACACATTACCCAACTCAAGATGCATGGGTGGTCAGAGCCTTTCGTGATGCTGTCTCTACTGGACGCCACATTCATTGTTAGCGTATAGTTTATACTCTTCGGGAAAAAAAAGGTTCATTAAGATTTCAATAAACCAAATGATGAGATCGTTTATCTTTGATGTAATTGTCACCAGAGGACACTTCAAGTGTGTTAGCTTAAGGTCATAAACGTACAACATAGAGCTAATCAAGAATTTTCGATATATTTAAACGTATAAAGTGATTTACGCCCAAATGCTGTATAGATTTTCACTTCTTGAGAAATAACCGTTTTTCACAGTAGTTACTTACATTGTGTCCTGAATTCAGATCCTGTAGTTGCTGTCTGCTGTTGGTTTTTAATTAGTGACAGCGCTTAGTTTCTACAACCAGCTGTTTTCAGCATGCAACGTTTCGAGGCAGTGGGCACTGGAAGTCACTTTTTCATTTTGTCCGCGTCCAAATGTGTTTTTTCTATTGGCTTCTTATATTCTTGTTTTATTGTAGCTATTACTATTTTAGTTTCCTCCCTTTTTGATTTCCCCTAATTTAGTGTTTTCCGTAGATTTCAGAGAACGAAAATAAGGACCTTTGAATCTTAGATCTAAATAAAAACCTAAGAGTCTGCTAGCGGAGCTTATTTGGAACTTCAGCGTGTTTCTAAATGTTGAAATCTTGTAACAGTGATACAAGAGTGTCTGTGGGCATGAAGCGTAGTCGTGAGAGAGGAAGAAAAAGCAGTCATTAAGGACTAAAGCTTCATATACTTCTGTTCAGTTTTACGTCCCGTCCGTATGTCCCATAGGCTATAGGATGCGGATAAATATAAAAGTTATGGAATGAGAATGTGGGAGGAAACAAGGAACCTCGAAAGAACACGGACACCATATTGTCCGCCATAAACTCAAATGACCCGAGGTAGAACCACGGACTCCTGTCCTACCAGAGGTGAGCACTCTACCACTGAACCACTATGCTCCCATTTGATATAATTTTTGTCACTAGATCTTATTTGTGTCTTTTCCAAAGAATGATTAGATACTCCATCTTTTGCGTATAGGTTCGGTTTAGAGCAGTGCTATCCAACGTTTTCCACCTGACAGATGCCCACGAATCTACAGGCGTCATTTGAGCATGACAAGTACAGTAGCTACAATTATTACTACAACTAATGAAAATAATAATATAATGAGCTTATTCACTTTAACTTTTGACATCATCATCATTATCGGAAGAAATAAAGAACTATATTTTAAACGTGAAAGATAATTAGCATTTAAATCAAGTACACAAAAATCGCTATTTAATTCAGAAAGAAGCACACAGAAGTATGGTTTTAACAGATGCAAAAATATTGGTAAAACTACGACGTAAGGAATGACAAGAAAAACATTTAAGTTAGTCAAAAATATATTTGTCTTCTATTGGATTGGATTTGAGTTTGGCGTCCCGTTCAGCCTCGAAGCTATTTGAGACGTAGATCTACAGCTTAACGTGAGATCCGAATTATACGAGCTCCTGCCGGGAATCGAACCCGAATGTTTCTCTTGAAATATGAATAATGTAAGCAGTCATTATTATTATTATTATTATTATTATTATTATTATTATTATTATTATTATTATTATTATTTACCAGAGGACGCCAGGAAAGAATGTTACGGGCGCCGCTTTAATTACGGCTGGTTTAAAGGATTCACCACTAATCTGTACACCTCAGACAGCTTTGATTTGAAAGTCACATGAGATTTCTTATACACAGTATTTGTATAAAGAAAAATATAAAATGTAAAAAGTATGGTTTTAGGAGATTATAAAATGGTTGGAGGGTTGTTGTAACGGAAATTTCCCTTTTTATGTCCTTTTATGACTTTCTTGTTCATGTACCACTTCTGTTTCCGTTTAGTGGACTCTGCAGTTAAGAAAGTGCGTTTACAACATCCAATACTTGTGAGTTCTGTGTTCAGTCCGTAGCTGGCTGTCTTGTTTGGTTTTCAAACTGGCATTGTAGTTGTTTCCAGCAAGTGTAAGTTACGCAACTTCAGCATCTGAAGTGTCGTTTGGGTTGCCTAACATGTTATCAAATACTTGGAAGCTATACATCTTTATATACATGTGTGTTTTGCTGGTTGCCTAAATTCAATCTAGCAGGTTAGGAGAGAAGTACCATAAACCAACAAACAGATACAAAACAATTTTTAATTTTGGTACAAAATCTTGTTTACATTTCGTTCTCAGGGGGAAGGGGCACGGTGGCTCAATGGTAGAGCGCTTACCTCTTGTTGTATGAGGTCCTTGGTTCGGTCCTCGGCCAAATAAGTGTATGGTGGACAACATCGTGTCCGTGGGATTTCTCACGGTACTCTCGTTTCCTCTCTTTCTCATTTCACCAATTCTTCCACATTCACTTGCTAAGGCTTGCATCATCATCGTCTCCCTTAGTTTAAAAAGGACATAATCATGGGACGTTACACTGAAATATTTCATTTCATTTACATTTCGTTCGCCGTTCGGGAAACATTTTATCCTCAACTTCCGAGAATTCAGTTACAAAATTAAAGCCAAAAGCTCCTATTTTCGGTCTGATATTAGTTTAACATTATTTACAGAATTACTTCTTTCTTTCCTGCTGTATTGTCCTATCTAATGATATTTGAAATAAGAAACGTGCAGATAGAGTTTTAAACGTTCTCCCCCATGAATTTTCCCAATAAATATTATACATAGTTACAATGAAGTTTGGTTTATTCATAAATTTTAAATATAAATATCGTTCCATGAAATCTATTACTCTTCAGAAGAGCTATGGTGAACACAAACTTTTTCTGAAACGTTTTTGTCGTTGAACGTTAATCTAAAAGCTCTGTGAACAATTCGGTTAACATAGCAATCAGTCAATATATTATATGATGTGATAAGTAAGAGATAAATATTTTTGAAAATAATAACGGACTATATTTTAACAAGGTTCGTCAATATCTTTGATGAAGTAAGTATTAGTATCCACTAAATAATTCTGTATGTACACATATACAAATTCATCATCCAGAGTACTGCTGACTCAATTTATATGATTCAACAGAATATCTCTATAATCCAGATTTTTATTTCCTTTCCGGCCATTAACGTACGTCTTATTCTTCGCTTTTCAATTGGCAGCAATAGTTGTAAGCCTTCTTTGTAACAGTAACAAAAATTTTCGGTATATCCAAATCTCATATATCAAAATTAGTCATTCAGTCGGTTACTATCTTATTGCTGATTATCATTTCTCATAGTTTATATATCAACAAAAGTGCAAATACAGTCAATTAATGTTAAAATATGTAATAAGAACTTAAATAATAATAATAATAAGAATAAGAATAATAAGAATAAGAATAATAATAGGAGACGATTAGAAGTTTTTCCTAAGGATTAGATTAGATTAGGAGTTCCTAAGTAACTCCGTTGTAGTGGAAAACTGGATAATTAATGATCTAGATTTCTTGGTCGCCATCGCATGACTAGACTGAATTTGGGTTTGTACATTACATTTGCACAAGGGTAAATTTTATTTTTATTGTGATTATTGTTTTATTTATTTATTTTTACAGTTTCACTGTAACGCAGTTAAGTTTCTTCTGTCAAATAGTTTCTTGTTATTAATTTCAAAATTATAAATTATGATATAAATAATCAAATTTAATTTACTTGAAATGCAGATCTATGCCTTACTTAGCTGTCTGTTCTCGAGGTACCCCGGCCATCTTGGATTTTTTTATTTAATTACCTACACTGTGTTCACTGATAACGTATTTGAAATTTTACCCATTTTTTCATGTTATTTGTGCTAGAACATTTTCGTTAGGAATTCGTTTTTGAAAGCTTCAGTAGTCTACGTGGAGTGTCCAACTTTAAAGTAACAAGAAACATAATGCTTTTATAGATATTCCTTTGTAATCTATTCGGTGTTAGTCATGTAAAACTTGGGATTCGGTTTTGCGAGGTACATTAAAATAGTATGTCACAGAACAAACCATTAATATTTTATGTTGTATATACCGAGGTATTTTTTTCTAACTCCTTTTTTATTTGTCACAATCATGCCTAAGTATTTAAATGTATTCAGTTCTCATTGTTATTTTTAAATGAAATTTTTGCATATTCTGATATATATTTTTTAAAATTCTAATATGTATTTTTTGAAATTTAAAATTGTGTTTCTTTATCTAAAGTCTCTGGTTGATATGGCGCCGAAGTATATTCTGGAGCAGTTTTTGGAATCTGAGTTGCTGATCAACATCACAGAACATGAGCTGGTACCTGAACACGTTGTCATGACACCAGAAGAAAAACAGGAATTGCTTGCTAGATAGTATCCTTTTAATACGGATATATTTGTTTTGGTACATTCGTTCTCTCTGCAACACTGAAAACTTGTCAAATTGATTCAATCACTCGAATGATTTGTACTCTTTACGTGAGTGGCAAGTTCAGTCAATTGACCTTACGGGGACAAATAGCCTTGATATTGACATCTCCATTAGTACTCAAGTGAATCGATACATCTTTTTCTTTCTACTTTTCCCGCCCCGATCTAATGAAGAATTTAGTTTGCCTTTGTGTAGGATGATCATGCTTTCAGTATTTTGTTTATGACTCCTACTTCGGGATGCCTTTCTCCAGCTGTACATATATACATATATATATATATAGTATTAACTCTTGAACCACCGGACCGATCTCGATCATATTTTTAACATTGATGAGGTTCGGACCTGAGATGGTTTCTGTCATATCACTTTGACAGTGGAGCTTAGGGGAGGGAAGAGATATTTAAAAATGATCGAAAATAACCGATATTAAAATGGAATCTATAGTTTTGGGGGTCGCTGAGATAAACAGTGACACTTCGGATGCTGTTTAATATATACACGTGCCGTATATAACTCCGAAAAGCTAGCATTGTGCACCCTGGTTGGTCTATACTTTTCGTCTTATTTTGGTGTCAGGAATCACCTCCCAAACGTTGTCGTGTTGTTTTGAAACACCCTGTATATACTTTTCGGAACATGTCAGATGCTGGATACTTTCCCATTTTCTTTGCAAAATCTGAGAACATAAGAAAAAATGAAATGAAATCTTTGAATTTAACGTCCCACAATTATGTTCGTTAGGCTAAGGGAGGTGATAATTAAAGCAAGAGAATGATGATGGAATGAAAAGTGAGAGGAAACGTGGGTACTCCGGAAAAAACTCACGGATACGATGCTGTCCACCACAAATTTACTTGGCCTGGGATCAAACCAAGATCCCCATCCACACGAGATGAGCTCTACTACTGAGCTACTGAAAAGCATTTTCTTCACCCGAATATTATCCTTTATCCGTCATCTGGATATTATCCTACGTAACGTGTGCATAATCCCGGATTCGATTCCAACAAGGATACTTAAAAATTTTGGTGTTGACCCAGCATATTGAGAACAATTACGAAGCTGCGTGAAATAAGACGAAGCAGAATCAGGTTTAGAAAGCCGGCATTAAAACTGTATTAACGCCATTATAAGGTATATTGCAATATCCTTTGCCGTTTACATAAGGAGTAGGAAAAAAGTAAAGCCTTATCTCTTGCCTCATAAGCGTCTGTCCAGACTCTGCTCTGGTCTGGCGGTTTGTCTGCAGTGCAAAGTAGTATATTTCAGAATTTTGTGTTTCCGAAAACGAGGCTGGAATTTCTTCTCCCATACATTTCTTGTCATTTTTCTTTGAACAGAAGTCCCCACCCACCCTTCCCCAACCCTAGCTACTATAGTGAACCTCTTGTTTGTTTCCCTTTGCTGAAAAGAAAGGGGAGGAAGGAAAAATCCATGTGATGACATCTACCAGGTAAGGCGAACACTATGTCCACTTAAAAAGAAAAAAGGTATTCAAATATCGAATTTAATCAATGCATAGTAGTTCGTAAATGAAGCTTTTTTACGTTTAATATAGGTATTATGATATATTTAAAACAACTCCTAAATAAAAAAGACGATGATTTAGGCAGAACCATCGTTAAAATTTCAAATATCGTGTTTTTTAAACTTTTATTGATTCACTAAGTTACCGTAGCTCTAATCACATATGTCATAAAAATATATTAGGCTTTTGAGAAAGGGACCGCATAGCTACGTAGTACCATCCTATGTCTGTAACATATACAAAAATTATGACAATCTTCCACTTTGTTAATTAACAGGAAGGAATGAGAGCATGCATGTTTTTACGAAAAACTTTCTGTGGGTAGGAAGACTCTTAATACGACGCATGCGGAATCCAGCGTATCTATGAAGAAACTGCTGTATACTGTTAAATTTATCCGTGTTCTTTAGGGCCATTAATGCTAGGTTAAAATTAGTTGTCATAAAACGTTTTGTAATTTATTCGAAATCCAATAAAATAAAGTAATGCTTATCCATTTCGTAACATCGTTCTCTGTTTTGGCCCTATCAGTTCTAAACTATATTTCAACAGCAATAGTAAACGTTTACCATATAAAAATATAAACACAAAAATCGCGCGTTCCTGAAAAGATGTGAACTTCGGAGATTGAATACTTCACCGTAATGAAATCCTGTTACGCCACTGATTAAAGTATTAATACTTTTTATTAAAATCAGTTACCTTAGATTAGACATTACTCAGAATTGATAGTACAAAAAGAAAGATTGATATTGAAGAAATGGATAATCATTCCTTTATTTCATTTGACTTCAAATAGTGACAAAAAGTTTTCCGAAATTATAATTGTGTAACTTAGCATTAACGCCTCAAAGAATATAGAAAAAAATTTTAAAAGGATGGTAACGTTTCTTCACTAACCCATAGGTGTGTATAGAGCCCCTTGGGAGTGCTAAGGGCGTATAATAGGCATGATGGAAACGACACACAGTCACTCACCAGATTGAGAGAATGTGTTCGTAACGTCAATTGTAATGATGCTCCAGTATTAGACCTTTCAAAATAGTAAAGGACACGAGACAAAATCTGAAGAAACATCAGTCACACCTTCACCGTCGTCGCCAACCACAGAAGATAGAGAAGCGGAAGATTAGTATCTTCAGAGTCAGTTACAAGACAGCTTTTTAAACGACCTTCCAAGTTTTGTCAATATGTTGCATGATTATAGAATAGAATTTGATTTATTCTTTTCCAGGACAGCACCGGCCTACAATACTGTTTTTTGTAATTATAAATCAGTTACTTTGTTGTCGGTAAGTGTTCCAGATATTTTCTTCATTACCTATTTTAGTATGAGTTACGTTGAGTGTGTGTTTTTACAGTATATTTGAAAGCAATCAAGAGAATAAATTTGAATCGTGACAAATGTAAGTGTTCTTTGTATTTATTTTCTGATGCAAATTGCTTTTGAATGTTTCTAATAAGTAATGTGCAATCAAGGAATAATTGAGATAGTTTGTTGTGCTTTATTTATGTTGTAACAATTCCGAGACGAAGACGGTTATGTAAGTGTTTTGAAACATAAAGAGAATAAATGTACAAGCAAATTAAGCATGAATAAAATACCGAAAGATATGCACAAATTACGAGGCGAATCACTACTTTTTAACATTTTCCCCACCGGAATCCAGACACTTGCCATACCGTGGGATCAACATTTGTATTGCAATGTCGCAACAGTCAATCGCCTGAGAGTGGAACCAGCATATGACAGCCTTCTGCAATTTATCACTACTAAAATGCTTACCAGACAGGCAATTCTTAAGGTGTAAGAAAACACAAAAATCACTCGGAGCAGGATTCGGGTAATACAGTGGGCGGTGAAACACGTCCCAGTGGAACGATTGCAGAAGATAGTTTGTCACCTCTCGTATAGCCCGAATCTTACTCCGAGTGAGTTTCATGTCTTCTCACACGTAAAGAATACCTGTCCGGTAAGCATTTTGATAGTAAGGAACAATTACAGATGGCTATCACACAATCATCTCACTCCCAAGCTGCTTGCTTTTACGACGTCAGAACACAAAAGTTGATCCCACGATATGACAAGTATGAATTACGGTGGTGAATATGTTAAAAAGTAGTGTCTCCTGTGCTGCATCTATGACAAATATTTCCAGGTCACTGTGTCGTCTTTGTGTAACAGACCCCCTGCGAAACTTACTTCAAACGACGTGAGAGAATCTTACGTTTGTATAATCATATATGTAATTTTGTTTTTATTTCCTAAGTGAACTGGCTGTCATGTAAGTCCGTGTTTTATGTTGAAGCTGGGAAGATCTATTGTTGAATTATCCTTCTCATGATCTATTTGATCAGAAAATACTCAGAAATCATTTCACAGAATTTATAGCAGTACTAACAAGAGTATGTAAATATGGTTCTATAAAAAAATGAGAGATACGAGAAAGGTACATGAGATATGAGCGTACTGAAATGTGGTCATTCAGGTAAGTCATTCGTAGCAGAACATTTCAATTGTATAATATCGTGTAATATAATTTGAAAATGTTAAAATAGTACCTCCAGAAATCAAGTACAGAAAGGATTTTAATAAGGAAAACCTTTGGCGAGAAAATGTTTAATAACAGTTTCAACAATAAAGATATACTGTATATGTTGAGAGAAGAGCTTAGATTCCTTTCATTAGAAACATAACGGGAAAAAAAATGAAAATATAATGTAATAATTTGAAAAATCTTAAACGTTGTTGCCTAAAATCATACCTTTCCGCAACAATATGTGTTCACGCCAAGTGGGCTTGGTAGTGGACACACACATGGAGATTTTCTCGTTTCCCTCTATTTTCTGCATTCCACCATTTCACTAATTAATTTTCATCATCAGTCTCCCTTAGCCTTGTGGTGCATAATCGTGAAAAAACAAAATCTTTATATAGGAACATATTTAGTTATTGCATTGAATAATAAGAGTATTGTACAATTTAGCTTTATACGAAGGAAGTTCAAAAAGTTTCACCTAATTTTAAATTTCCTGTAAACTTGTAACAAAAGTGCCTTTTCCATCACGTAGAGCGACACATTTTTCTGACCGATGAATGGATGGGAAGCAGCAGCAGATGGACGGTAAGCACAGATGAATGCCGTCGTTTCAAACAGTATCAGATTGTTCCCAGTCAGTCAGTAATATGAATAGTGCGCTGACTAATTTCTCAAGTAGTAAAGAATGTGTCTTCTTGACGCTATAAGAAGGCACAGTACCTTCAGTTGAAGGAATATCTTAAATTAGTTCACGTGTACAAACAAATATGTATGTAATAATACCATAACTATTTTTTGTACATGTAGCATTCATAATACTAATTCTTGATTTATTCTGACACTCAGCTTCCCAATTTCTGGTATTTTGATCCACAAGGGCAAGTAACTGATTACCCTCCCATACCCTTTGCCTTAGTGATTCCACCTAGATAAGTGAGCCACCATAGAAGCTGTCTTCGGAAGCAATACATAAAAAGCTGTAAGCTATAACCATTATGCTGTAAGTTTTTGTTTGCTCCTTGTGTGTTACAACTCCTTGTGAAGAAAATGCAATGTGTCAAAACATTTAACAAATGTTTTGAGGTGGTGAATTGTGATTGTGTGGTTTCTATTAATAACTTGGTTTGTTTGTGTATGTAAAAAGTGTGAAGCTTTTCCCTTAACTAATACCTAGCAAATTAAAAGAAAACCAATTGATGAGAATACAGGCAGGAGATCCAGTTGCCAGGTACTTTGGTTTGAAGAGAGGACAGGTAAGTAAGCAATTAGTGTTGTAATACTAACGAGATAAAAACTACCCAAAGGATTACATTGTACGTGCTCCTTGCAAAGTTCTTTGAAGCTTCATTTTCTTAGAATTACTAAACCTATTTCTATATAAATGAAAATAATCTACCTTTGTATCCGATTAAATGTATGTAATTCCAAATATATATTTCTGCACACACTGGTGTCTTTTCAATATTGATATTTCTTTCCATACTGTAGGACAAGGGTTCTCTATGTCCTGATGCAGCTGAATCCTTGTAAGAGTTCAGTATGTAATGAGGTGTGGATATTGAGGAAGACACCAGCATGTGTAGAAATATATCTATGAAATTACTTGTAACTGGATACAAAGGTAGGAGATTCATCTCATTTTTCAATATGTATCCTATAGTAAACGATTTCTGTGTAGTTTTCCTCAACTTCAAGGGTAATTAATGTTCTTCAGGAACTTGATACTGCAATGAAGCAAAATATTCACGAAATACATGAAAAATCATCTGCACATTTTGTTCTAACAACTATATTGAAAAAAAAAAAAAAAATAGAACTAACTCAATTGTATTTCTGGAAACAGCAGAAAACTCTAATATTTCGGTTACATACACAGTTATCCTTTTACGAGGAATATACAGACTTTAATATATGTTATGCGAAAGATTCTTTATGTGCTTTTTCTATTAATATCAATGGAACCCTTTACATTTTTGTAACCTATTTTTTTGAAGTGACGTCGGTTTAATGTACTAAATTTTTTGTGGGGGCAAAACACGATTATATTATTGCCCCACTAAATTCAAATTTATGTAAGTATATTTACAATAGAATTACCTGTTCGAAATAAATTAATTTCTATACCATATAAATGAGAAAACTCTCTTGGGCGATAATTGTAATGTATCACCATCCTTACACATAGAAGTACTAGTACGGAGGCCTTGTGTGGATCATTCTCAAAATAGAGGATGGACATTTTGGTGTAGTATAAAAATACGAAGTAGTAAATTGTTATTAATGTATATATAGCAAAGTAATAAAGATATATAGTACAAGCGTAACACTTTACAAATCTTATCAACAAAAATTAATAATAGTATCGCTTCTATATCCAAATTTCCCTTTTCATTGACTAGTGTAGTTTTTATCCTAATGTAACAAGCCCCAAAAACGAATCTTTCAATTGTTGAAGTCGCACGATGTAAAACTTTAATGTCTTGCTCATATTGTTTGGTTTCTGTAAATGTTTGGACAACCCTTAAATAGCCTCCTGACTCCTTAGATGTTCCTTCAGTCAGGTGTTCATATTCTTTATGGTGGTCATTTGCCTAGACAGTTCCATTGATATGACATAACATGTATTAAGCCTCTCCTCATAAAAGGATATTCGTGTATTAACCGAAATATTGGACATTCTTCCGCTGTTTCTAGGAATACAAATGAGTGAGTTCTTTTCTAATTTTGAAATATGTACTCGATCCGTTCTATTAGTCAATATATTGAAAAATTTCAATTCGTATTTTTGAGTTAAATCACTGGCTAATCACATGTAGTGATAGCTCCATTTTCTCTGCATCTGTTATAAAACGTGTAAAACATTCTTTCAAGATAAGAATAAAAATGAGTTCTTCCCGTGGAGTAACTGTTCAGGAAATTGATCGTATCTTTATGTTACTAGGTGCTACAGTTTTCCCCAGTTATAGTATCCACTTTGCGTTCTCAACAATATTAATGTTATATTGTTTATAGTGGTATTGATGTTCACTTCAGCAGTTTTCTATAGCATATCTTAATTCTTAACTAAAATTTAACTTAACGTATACCTCCAAGTATCCCAACTTGCCTCCATTTTCTGCGTAAGTTCCATTGAACCAAATCTTATAGGGGTACAATAAAAACTGTTAATTTTTCTAACTGTTGTGTTGAGACAAAGGACAATCTGAGAAACGGATATTACAGTGCTTTCGTCAAATCTATTACTCTTGCCACAGTGGAAATTCTCGTTAAATTTACCATGTATTTGCATTATTATGAGTGTTGCAGCAGTTGCCGTTTTATTTATTATATAGTTTCCGCTGGTGTAGTGGTCAGCTCGTGCGCCTTTGGTACACTAGGTGGTGGTGCGAGTCTTGATTTTGAGTTCATTACAGTACACCGTAAACTGCAAATCCACGTCTCATAGAATATCGTTACTGAAAAGGAACACCAAACTTCAACAAATTTGTTATGTATCACTGTGTATTGCGAGCGATGATTTTATTATTTAGAAAGAAAAATAAATAGAAAGCTTGTATTCACTGTAGACCAAAGTATTCCTTCAAATAGCGCTTTCGGTAAACCCGGTTTCCATCTTCAGCGTAAAACAGTTCGAAGTGAATTTAAAACATGGAAAAAAATATGGATGGGTAAAAAAGGTTAAAAAGGAATAAAAAATATAAAGCATGGCCTCTTGTCAAGCAAAAGTCACTCATCGATCACTGTTCACATATTACTACCCACTCACTGATCATTGTTCACTGCTTTTATGTTTCCTTCCAACCGTCGGAACACGTGATAAAAAATCATTCCAAATTGCATTTTTGTCTCCTCGTCTAAATTAAGTTCAAGTCTCTCTCTATGAATATATTGTAAAATGCTTCTCTAATTCTATTCTGTCATTGTTTTGTTCTCTGTACCAAACGTGAATTAGCAATATTGTGGTTGTTCTCTTTGATGTGCGCTGCCAATCCGGAGAACTGTTGTGAATTACGGGACTTCGATGTATGAATGTGCTCGTCTATTCTGGTATCAATGTACCTCTTCATTTGACCTATGCAACTTTGTTCACCATGTGCTCTTCAGATTGCCATGTGCTTCATATTTTTTATTCCTTTTTAACCTTTTTTACCCATCCGTATGTCTTTCCCATGTTTTAAAATAATTCACTTCTAACTGTTTTAAGCTGAATATGGAAACCGGATTTTCCGAAAGCGCAATTTAAAGAAATACTTTGGTCTGCAGTGAGTATTAGCTTTCTACTTATTTACTAAATGTGTTATATGTATTGTTCATTTTTTCCATATTAATACTTTTAGGACGTTAGTTGTACTCTCTGATAATAATAATTTAAAAAGAAAAAAAAAACTTTTATTTTTTTTTTAAATCTTGATTGAGGGTTTATGTATATTTTCTTGATAGGGTCAGTACATTGGGGTATTTAACGTTTATTCTGATAATTGTATGCCTTTAGAGATGTATCTGGACTCGTGGTGGGATATCTGACTGTTATCTACAAACATATATTTAATAATCACAAGATTAAGTCAATGATGAACACAGGATACTTACCACCACCGTGTTGAGCATGATTTTTTAAGACAAGGAAACGTTAAGGAGATCTAATTTTACGCAGAGTACGTCTGTAGTCCTCTAATGTAGAATTCTGACTCTCCGTTGGTTGTCATGTGTAAGGAGGGTAGTATTCACTGAGGGGCTGCCAGTATTGATGTTAATCTTTGATATGTAACTGGAAGAATGTCAGAAGTGAGCTATTAATCCATTCTGCGTTACATCTCTGCTTGTGAATATTTATCAACTTTATCTGCATACAACCTGAATTTCAATGCATATGTCACATAACCTCAAAATCATTAGTATTCATAGATTGATACGCGAATCACAGAAGTAACAAAATATCTCTTGTTATCGGGCGGAAGTTCTGTACTAACTATAAAATGTCAATAAATCAAGCCGTAGATAGTTCCACTCTTTTTTGACATTCCTAAAATAGTGGACGCATCTTCACGTTGTCATAATTATCAGATACTTCTACTCAATTGAATATAGGAACAAATATTAGTGTATTTAATAGCATTTTATGAATACTATTAACGGCCGTTGTTGTTACGTTAGTCTTAACAGATTTTTTTTAAAAAAAAAGGAGCCTTAAGCTCCAAACAAATGAACAAACAGAAATTGGTCTCAGTAAGTATTGAATTCTTAGCCTGAAAACATCATCTGCCTCACTAATCTCACATATTGATAATGATGAAAGTGAGGTTGCTGTTAATGTTGATTGAATCTCCCTACTCTGCTCCAACTTACTGTCAGTTTTTTATCAATTTTAATTACACCGTGAGACAAGTGTTGCTCTAAATTATCTATAATTTAGATGTAAGCGTACCAGAACACACTCCATAGCAGTCCATGTACGGCGCAACATTTGATTTTACAGCTGTAGGTGTGGAAGAAAAGAACATTTTTAGGTTAAAAAACAAAAATGATGATTCGTGTATTGTCAAAAATATTTTCAGAAGGATTATATGAGCGTTTTCCCGTGAATTCAAGTTTTATTTCAAAATCACAACTCAATATCGTACTTCACACAGGGAATGATTATCACTGAATAAAATATTAGAATCTTATATCATATATTAGAATCTTCTATCATATATTGGAATCTAATTTTTAGAGTGAAATCGTTAGTGACCGTAATAAAACATTTTATGATGTAAGAACGAGATATATTTGAATAGTGTGGTAGTGTGTATAAGTTTTTACTTTTATGTTTTGTTTATTATACTTCTATTGAAATGTGATGCTATCTGAAAGAGGAGATGCCCTTAACTGGATAGTAAACTAAAGGAAAACCAGCTTCCGAGGATCCAAGCGGGTGATCCAATATGCCGATATTTTGGCCTCAGACGGGGCCAGGTAAGAGCATGGTGTGGTCCCCGACAGAGTTTTTGCTTTGCGTCTCACCATAGAGTAATTAACAATAGCGGCGCTTTTATGCTCTTGAATATGAAGCAGTACATCAATGTTCCCTACAAACTTATTCACCCAATGTGTGATATTTTTATAGATTTCCTCAGGTGTTAAGTCCTGTCCTTTGAAACCTTGGTAAGCACAATTTGGTACATGAATGCTTGAAATTAACGTCCAAAATGAAGTAAATGTATGGCTTGTACTCCTACAGTACGCATCTTTTTATAATTTTTAATTATAAGTAGTATTTTGAGCTCTCACATGGATATTAGATGTGATATAAATATTTGGTTCTGATTTGCAGCCTTCCTATCATTATCTTGTGCTCCACAAATGATATTCATTACCTTGAAATGTCCGCGATCTATTGTTGAGCAATAAAACTATCACGGAAGTGATATACTTGTACGACAGAAGCATATACATGAAACCCTACTTTCAGACAAAGAGAATTCGCAATTCTAAAATGATCTTTATAGGAAAAGTCTAAGACGAACAAAGCTGTTATTTTCTGGTACAATTCCGTACTTAATACAACTATGTATAGAAAGAAATTTATAAATCAACTGTCTCTTGTTGGTATATATAAATATGTAAAACAACATTCAATCAGTTTCAACAAATAGTCCTTCATTATATATATTTGTGAGAAATAAAGTGTCGTATTTTAAAAAGAAACCATTGAGAGAGAGAGAGAGAAAAAAAAATGTTCTTAAAAGGTTAGTCGAAATGTGTAACCTATTGTTCTATACACATTTGACAATACTGGCTACACTATCAATTACAGCAAAGCAAACTTTCATTTATTCCTTTATTTTTTCTAATTTACTAACTTATTTGTCAGTGGTAGGTCGCATATATTGCAGATCGGTTCCATTTTTCTTCCAGAAAACACTTTATACCATAATACCACACCCGCTACAACAAACCAGCGTAAGACTGTGTCGACCAATCCGTGGTACCTTAGCTTCTAATTCATTCCTAAAATTTCTTGTTAGAAATTCACGAATCTATGTCGTGTGGTATGAAGGAGCATCAATCTTTAATCGCAGATAAATCAGCTTCTCGCAAATAGGAGTCACGCCACCTTCGAAAGAATAAGGACCTATGATTTCATTGCAGATTTCTAACCGAAGATTTAATTCAGGAACTTCAACACTTCATTATTAACTACGGGAAAATTTTCCTTAAACATCTCAAATATTCGTACACTATTTAAATTTGCCATTCATTAACATTGTAAAATAAACGTATACTGTTACTTTGTTAATTGAGGGTTCATTGTTTCAGTGACACGCCTCAACGCGAACTGATATTAACGAGAAATAGATTTGTGTAACTCGACACAGCAATATGGCCAAACACCACACAAGATATTGAAATAGATACTCTCAGCTTTAGGAGATTGAATGACTTCTCACCGCAGTAAATAGAAGAGCGAAAAAAGGCAAAACCAGAGTCGAAATAGAACAGAGAATCACCGAACTTAGCCGTTTTGAATATTTTTTACATACATATAATTTTTTTCTTTATTTATTTGTGATATAATTGTTTCAGGAATGTAGTAAGCTAAAAGGTGATTAACTGATAATAATCAAGAGAAGCATCAAGATATATTTGTGTATTACGTATCTACGAACGGGTATGTTTTGACACTCCATGCAGACTCCATTATATTAATAAAGAGATTCAAACAATAAAGAGGAAGGTGGAGGCGCAATATTAAATTCTCGAGGTGGCTTAATACCTAAGTACGGCCCTGCTAGAATGTGAAAGTTATCTTCAATTTAAAGAATGAGGAGAGCCTCAGACTCTGTAAATAGCTCATAAATAAGAATCCCTGAGAAATTTTTAGTACTTAATTTTTAATATAATGCTGTAATGAATGTAAATAATCAGAACCGAACTTGATCATGCTATACACGTAACAAGAGTTTCGTAAGATAAATACAGTGAAAGGACTTATGAGTCATCCCAATTTCCTTGTGTGACATAATTTTATAATGTTCGCTTGTTACTAATCAGTCAGCTTTCATGTTTCTTGTTTGTATTTCCGTAACATGGAATGAGTTATATGTAAATTGTGTTTAAAACTAAGAAGATACATTATTTAATTATACATATTAAAACTACAGTACTTTCATCAAATTTACCTTCCTTCGTTTGCCCTCCACACACTTTACAGTGGATGCTGCTTAGGGGAGTCATAAAAGAATAGACATCCTGTCGTGTTCTAAATCACCATTGATTGTGTATGTTCCCATTGTTTTGTAGCAAGATATTTTTACGATTGACTTAAAAGTATATTTACTTTTAAGATACTTTAATTAAAACAATTCTAAAATATAGTATCCAGAAGTACGACATAATTCCAATATATATATGTACCATACAATGACCGTGTTAATTTCTTAGTAAACTAGGAAGAAAGTAGAGAGATTAGATTCTGATAAGAATTAAGAATCCTAAGGTAAAGGCTAGACTATGGAATAGCAGAAAATTTGAAATCTTTCACAGCGACGTAAAATTGAGATAATTGCGTTGCGTATGCATATATTCATACTGCTTTTCATCGTTATTTCTGATTTCTTATCTTACAGTGTTTATTTTCTAAAGATGAAAGTTGATGGTAAAATTGTTATTCTTTTGCATACTAATGACTTGTTCTCGTTCATACTCTGAAGCAGATATTTGTTTTTGTAGGTTGTTAAGATCATCAGAGCGTCCGAAACAGCTGGTAGGTACATCTCTTACAGGTTGGTGTGTTGAAAGTCTGCATTGGTGGATTACAACGTTTATTGGATGACAAGAATCCCATTCTCAACTGTGATCGATACTTACAGTCTGTAATAGGTGATAAGAACTATATTTGTTAGGATAAAGCGAAGTGTTGTGTGTTTTTCAATGTAACTTGACAGAGTATAATTGGAGAAAGAAAGGAAGATGCAGTATGCATCTCGGTCTGTTGTTATTTTTTTCCTTCTATAAATAATAATAATAATTTAGATATCTTCAATTATTATTATTATGTTTACTATACGTTTTATTCCAAATTCATTTTACTTAAGTTATGGTCAATTATACGTGACAGATAACTGAAAGTGAAAATTTTTGATTATTCTTAATATGAAGAAATCAGTATTTTGCTCTTTCATTCTTAAATAGCATTTCTGATACCTTTCAGTGTAAGATTTTATGTACATCTTGTATTGTGTTGAAATCTACAAGGATATTTTGTATTGGACATACGTTTAAAAGAATAAATTGAAATGACTTTTATTACTTGAATTTTTTTTCCTGTATTCCATTAGTTGTATTTCATATTATTTGTTACCATCTAATTGTTGTTAGTTTTAACAGCTTGACACAGTATACAATATAGCCGTTGAACTGAAATGACCTTGAGAGCACTTCTCTGTCATTTCTCAAGCAACGAATAAACAAGTGCTTCCCTTACTTGCTTTTTTGGCAGTGTTGTCTGCCTTGTAACGTAATCATCTAAACATTATACAGGGTGACCCAGAAGTAGGTATATACCCCTGTATTGATCAAGTAAAACATTCTAGCTTATAGGTTTATTTGTTTCGGCTGTTCAGAGCTTAAGATATAAGTAAAAAGACATTAAGAACAAATGATAAAGAATCTAAGTCTATCTGATGGATAACAATAAGCAGGGTTCGCTGGTTTAAACCAAAAAAAGAAAAATGTTCGTAAAAGTGTAAGTGTTCGTAAAATCTTGATGAACACACATTTGTGGGTTATCACGTTTCACTCCCGTATATTATTCGTATTATATTCAGACATAAATTCCCCATTTATTACTCAAAGATATTATACTTCAAAAGAAACTTCTGTTTTTAATTTTATTTTATGAATGTTTCTTTTGTGATATTTTATAGTTTACAATTGCAATCAAAGAAAAATTCCAAATATTGTTTCGTTTTAATAATGTTTACTATTGATAAAATACATCGAAATGCCGTACTTTTTTGGGGGAGGGTCATACAAACCCACGAGAGGCATTTATTGAAATCAGAAGTATCTTTGATATTTATTTATGTATAAATGGGTCAGAGCCAAAGTGGACTCAAATAATTCGTATTTTTATTCGCTTTTCTTACTGATATGCAAATTAAGTCGTTGTATTTCTTTAACTTGGACTAATAAAAATCTTAGTGAACTAACTTGGACTAAATTAGTTCTCCTGAAATCTACAGTATTTTGAAATTGTCCATATGTAATTCTGTATAATGGTTTCACTTGTGCAATTGTTTATCTTTTTGTCCTTCTGAAATGACTCTTGACAATTATATTAACAAGTACGTAAAGATCAGTATAACGTATTTTTTATCAGGAGTCCTTCGTGAGTGAGTCGGCAGACGTATCGCTTTTGTGGCCACTTAGTTCCAGTTTCGAGTTCAAATAGAGGGCATTTCTCTCGGATGTAAGCCGAGAAGCGTTTGGATTGCGCTTTAAGCTTATGTGACCCTTCCAGCATAACCCGATTGTTGCATAATAAGACCAAGGCAAAACAAACTTATTTCTGGCCATGTGTAATATAAATATATAGAGCCAATTATTAAAACCATAAAAAGCTGGTTTAAACAAAAAAAAACTTGGTTTAAACCAAAAAACCGTTGTTTTGGTTTTTTCAATAAAAACCATGGTTTTTGCCAACTCTGAAAATAAGAAATGATATAAAAAGCAATGAGTTGATTAGTACGGGACTGTATACCTACTTTTGGGCCACCCTGTATATTTTCATATATGATTTTCAAGTATATTCGTACTATACTTATTTTATCATGAATTAAGGTATACCAATTCTTGGTTCTTAAATGCATGCAGATACACGAAGTGGCTTATTCTAGTAAATGCCTGCCAAGTTCTAAAATAGCAAAAGAATAGTGATTGTTCTTGACTCATACGCTGTACTTTCAAGCAGGTTTAATAACTAGGCAATGACGAAAGTAACAATGGTATCTAACTGACAATAGTATTACTTGTGTAGTCCGCATCAAAAAATCTGCAACATGAGCATGTAAGTTTATTGTGAAACGACGAAGTCTTTTGCTCCAAAATAAGTGTGCAGAGGAGGACGCCGAGGTTTCCCCTGGCGTGATTCGTACCACTTAGACGTTATGTTGGTTCCCTGCGTTGTTAGGCGTAGTTTCACAATAAACTTACATGCTCATGTTGCAGTTTTTTTCTTTTTTTTTTCTGCGGACTGTACAGTCAAAAACAAGTATAGATTTGAGCTACCATTTCTTATACCTCCAACCTATACTTAATATTGTTTCTGACTGTACATCTATGAAGAAAAAATTGTTTCTGATTATATAAAATCATTATACAAGTAACGATGAAAGAACTTCAACACTCCATAGCAGATAGTGTCAGTATCTGTAAAATCAAAACTGCCTTCGAAATTAGGTTTTTTACTCTAAATTTTCACAACGAAAGTAAATCATTGACAGAAACGGACTCATTTCAAAGGATTATTGTATTCATATCTTTTATACTTTATCCTGCAAACTTGATTCATAATACTGCATCTGCAGATGTGTGAATAGTAAGACTTGAAAAAAGATTAGTTAAGGGGACAGACTACTAAATATTTTTGAAAAACTAATAATTTTTCTCTTGCCCGTTTTTTGTAAGTGTAAAGACGTAATAAAATGTAACTTACCACAATAATAGATAATGTTATTCTACACCCGCAAATACGAATCGGTAGAATTTTCAGTGTTGCAATCCATAGAAATTACAGTGTGACTATAATTTGAATTACTCAAAAATCTAGGTAGATGCAGCAACTAGAAAAATGAACTCAACGGTAATTGATGACTTATCATGCTGTCTATGTTCCTTGTTTACTACTTTTTAAATAATGTTACTATTTATTCTGTAATGACTTATTTATTTTTTAATAATTTATGTAAGGTTTATAAAATAAATAGAAATATTATTTAAAAAGTAGTAAACAAGGAACAGAGACAGCATGATAAGTGATCAATTACCGTTGAGTTCATTTTTCTAGTCGCTGCCTTTACCTAGATTTTTGAGTAATTCAAATTCTGGTCATACTGTAATTTCTATGGATGGCAACACTGAAAATTCTTCCGATTCCTATTTTCGGGTGTAAAATAATATTATCTATTACTGTGGTAAGTTACATTTTATTACCTCTTCCCACTTACGAAAAACGGGCAAAAGAAAAAATATTACTTTTTCAAAAATATTTAGTAGTCTGCAGCCTTAATGACAAGGACTTCTTTGAATAAAAGACAGATTAATGGGCTAAAGATTGTTTTAATTTTCACTACCCAAAAAATTAAGTTTGAGCCAAATACACACTCCTTTGCAGAAACTAATTTTTCGCAAATTAATCTGAACAGTGCGTAAAATATCTCAAGTTTTTATACACATTTTGTCTGGCCATATTTAGCTTTATGATTTCCTCGACGTATTTAGAGAGATTTGTTGTGACTGTATAACTTCCGTACCGGCCTTCTGTGTGGAAGATCCAGGTTTTTATTCCTGGTGGAAGCTGATGTGATTTTAAACTAGTCTTGCCAGATCTTACGGTTTTCCCGTTGTTTTAAATTTTTCTGACACGTTATACGTTCTTATTTTCCTCGTAAAAGTATTTCTTCTGAGTTTTTTTAATAAAGAAAAGAAACGATAGTCCCACTGGACACTTTAAAGTGATTTGTAAGTTTGTACGAAAAGGAAATAACCAGAGAAACTGACTTCTCGTACACGGCTAACAATGCAACCCAAGAATGTAACTTAGTATGTAGAAACAAAGTGCAACAGGTTACATTTTTATCCTATCTAACCGACACCGCAAACTTAAATTTAAGAGTAATTTGGTTTTAGCATTTTAGCCTTCGTTTGTGAATACCGTCACGATATAAATATTCCCCGTATTTCCAAGCCAGTTTCGATCGATCGTGATACACTGATGTCAGAAACAGAAGCTGCTGTGAACTAATAAAACTAGAACACCAACTGGTTATAAATTTTGATAGGACTTACAAGACTTGTTTGAACTGTAAACAAGGATGTGGGACTGGCAAAGTCTTCATTAAAATACAATTAAAAGTCAACGAAGACTTGTGCCATATGCTAGATTGGTTGTATTTGAGTACCGCGACCTTTTCAGCACCAAGCCGAAAGTCCACTTGTCATTGACCAACCATTGACATATTTAAGTACCACAAACTTCTTGTGTCTAAATTTCATTTAAAAAACGTTGCAATATATAATTAAGAAAAGGTATGGAAAGGTCTTTACCCTTAATAAAGAACTATTTTTCCATTCACACGACAATGCTAAGAACAATGTTACCACTTTCAGATGAATAAAATGGGTGGTTTGGAGTTTAACATACTTCCAGCATCGAGTCTACAAAGAGGGCCCTACAGGTTAACGTCCGCTCCAAATAGAATCTTTGCTTTAAGAAATAAAAGGAAGATTTTACGATCTTTAGGAAGGAAAAGATGAAAATATGTGATATTCAGCGACGTAAGTCCTCACCGGGAGGCGAACTCGATTTCGCGAGCAGAAGACACGTATAGAATAGAACAGAATACTTCATTAATCAGTAGACTACATAGTAGCGATAGACTTCATCAAGAATGCAACATTTGAAAAAGATCTAAATATAAATGAAAGTGGGATGAAACGGAAGAACCGCGAGAAAACTCACGCATACAGTGTTTGTCCACCACAAAGCAACTTGACCCGAACTGGGATCGAATCAGAGATTTCACACATCAGAAGTGAACGCTCTATCATTGAGCCCCCTTCCCCCAGATGATGCTAATGGCCGAAGTTTGCCCATTACTTGAATAACATCACTTTCGTATATTTACGTCATTATTATTGGGATTAGTCACTAGTGCACATTCCAATCTTTTTAACTTTCATATTAAAACTTTTATAAGATACTTCCTTAAAAATTTGAGTATCTTACTACCTTGCCACTGGTTTCTACCAGGTTATCATAAAATAAGTATCGTTATTCAGAGAACTCCGGAGACGTAACCACTCGACAGAATGTAACCAAACTTAGTAGGAGCATATTTGGGAACATGCAGAAGCGATTGGTGTAGAAAACAAAATTAGTTCCAATTTTCGCCACCAGAGGTGATTGTGGCACTGTACAACACCAAGTAAGTGCAGCGTGGAAGAAAAACGACACTAGTGATGCTAAATGATAAGAAAGACTGTAATTACTTCTCCAGGCGCTTCCTTACGCCTGCATGTATTTAAGTGATACGGGTTTGAGGGCCACTATGTGCCAGAAGTGAATTGACTGTGATCCGATGTTTCCTTCCTTTATCTTCCAACACTATTTGCGTTGTAGTCAAGGGATACCGGTGAAGACACATGAATCGGATCCCACGTTATCCTCTAGGTCCCGTTCTTAGAACGCCATCATCATCTCATACGGTACTAGTCATCATGCATTTTCCTTGCTCAAGGACCTCCACATCATCATCATAGCTCATAACACATCGCTACACCACGGGGTTATCAATAGGAGTATTAATCAATGCCACGCGTCACACGCGGACATAACTACGGCTTTCCTTTCATTGAATATCAATATCATTTGTCTTCCATACCACACTCACCGTACTTAACACTGAATAGAAACAATAAACCCTGGAGACGAGATTTGACACTAATCTTTTCCTGGAATTTTTGAGGGAGCTTGCATTTTAGGGACCGGAGGAAAGATTAATATTTGACTTCGTTTTTGTAAGGTATCCAAGAATTTTTAAAGAGACGCTTCAGTTCTAAAGGCCCCTTGCCCGTAAATCCGCCACTGACCACAGGGTATTAATAACATTAGTAATCAATATCACGAGACCCACAGCACGGGTAATTACAGCCTTTCTTATCATTTAGCATCACTAGTGTCATTTTTCTTCCATGCTGCACTTACTTGGTGTTGTACAGCGCCACAATTACCTCTGGTGGCGAAAATTGGAACTAATTTTGTTTTCTACACCAATCGCTTCTGCATGTTCCCAAATGTACTCCTGCCAAATTTCGTTACATTCTGTCAAGTGGTTACGTCTCCAGAGTTCTCTGAACAACGATATTTATTTTATGATAACCTGGTATATACATAATCCTATATACTACGTGTTTGTCTTTCCACTTTTCAAAATGCCTCCATAATAATAATAATAATAATAATAATAATAATAATAATAATAATAATAATAATAATAATAATAAAAAGAAGTAGGAGGCAGAAAAATGCACTAAAACCCACTTTTCCAATAAGTGCGAAATAATTGTCACTTTTTATACTGCTGATTGCATCCCTTTTCAGCATAAGTCTTTTCTTATAAATGAGCCATGGACGTATGAGCCGCCTACTACCCTAACATGTACGTTGAAAAAATATTTAGTATCCCTGGAGCAATAAATTTGTATATTTTTATAATGTTATGCGTTAATTTTTCATACGTTCGGTTTCATTTATTATTTATAAATGCCTTAAATCAATATACAGTTGGGGTCTCTTAGCTGGATCATTAATTGTGAAATTGCGTGTATTTTGTAGGATGACACATGATAAAACACTTCCAACAACTGAGATTGTATCTCATCCATATAAATTGTTGGGTGTCACTCGACTATACATCCAGCAACATTAGAACAGACAACACAAATCCTAATGAAACGACAACTAAGTCAACATTCAAGAAAACTAAGATGTTTACAACAGATGCGAAAGTTTCTTATTATTGTTATTATTATTATTATTAGTAGTAGTAGTAGTAGTAATAATGCAAACATTTCAATTTGTAACAATACTCCATTACTTTTATGTTTATTTTCATGTTGGCATGTCACTACAATATTTTATTAAATGCAAAATATATCTTTGGCATTGCTCCTGTCAGTGTCTGGGCCACCTGACAAGCCCCTTCTTGCCTAAACTTTCTCATCGTCATCTGGATTGTCATCAATCAGCTTTGCGGCCCCAGAATTAACACTAATCTCACTCATTTCGGGAGCTCCTTCGTGGCTAAGCGGTTAGCGTTCGCGCCTTTAGCGTCGGAGACCAGGGTTCGATTTCCAACGGAAGCTTACGTGGTTCGGATTCCACGTTAATCAGTAGGACCCGTCTCATATAGCCTCTCTTCTGAAATGGATGCTAAACTCAACTCAGTCATTTCGGATATTTTATTTCTCACCCACAATGCCAATCGGGCTAAACTTTAATGGCATCAATAGTATCACTATTCATCTCAACGATTCCGAAAACTAGGGATTCGACACTAATATCGGTCGATTTTAATTATTTTTACATCTCAATCCCTTCGCACGCACTCTGGGTGCTAGAGGTGTTTCATCCCCACAGTATTTGTTCCCAGATTGTAAGAAATATGTGTACCAAGCCTGGGAAATTACTCCAAACGTTCCAGAGTTACGCTAGAACATATAGTCTACACATGCATACATCCATTTTTGTATACATAGACATAAAATTTCCCCTTGACACCTCTTAAAACGAAAATCTCCGAAAACACTGGGACACGTGTCCGTTTAATCTTAATGAGGAGTTTCGGAGGAATACCGAGTTTCATGTTCCTAGAGTATACCTATGTTTATTTTGTCTTGGCACGCTTCCTTCCTAAAGGCCTAAAGGGGAACGCGTTCTTGCCATGCCACGGTTAAGTTGCGAGTTACAATACGCTAGGAAACACATCAAATTGCCACACCACTCACAAATCCCTGTAACACACTTGTTTGCGTGTGTCAACTAAGCAGTTCAAATACCCACCAAATAGCAATAACCTCATTTGATAGGCTGGCTGACAAGTAACGTCACCTACACGACAATACCATTAAGACGTGTACTGGATTAAACGTTCACGTGAGTGCTAGCAGAAAATAATTTAAAAGCTAATCAAGTGCACTGGCGGGAAGTGTGCCAAGATAAAACAAACGTACTCTAGCTTGAAGAGTTCGTAAGATACAAATTGTTTCGCATAAATTATGACTCCCGCTCCCCATTAAGATATGCTAAAGTCAACTCGGTCATTTAACATGACCGAAAGTAACATGATGAAAACCCAGTTCGAGGTAAATGATAACTATATTCAAACAATCGGTCCAGTCGTTTTCCTGTTATTTGTTCACAGACAAGATCAATTTCGTTTTTATATAGTAGATAGTGATTGACTGACTTGTCTTATGTTGACAAAGAATTATAATACTAATATTGTAGGATCTTTCAATGTGGGAAGTATGGACTGAAACAATGGTCATTTCCTCTTCGTTATCATGGTAATCACAATGTTTTGCTACACAAACGTGTGCAGCAAGAGGCAGTGCTTTTTTTTTTTTTTTTTTTTTTTTTTAAGAAATCGGTACTAGGTATCCAGGCACAAAAGGGCCCTTGAGACACAGCACAATTCATACGCACAGAGATTTTTTAACCCTTTGCGACCTCGTGGGTCCAAATAGACCCGGTAACATTACGTATATATTTTCGTAATTTCTTTTGCCCATTTTTAATTAGTGAACCTACCATAAGGTTTGCTACACTTTTAGTTTTGATCTGACTACTGTGTTTTATACACGGCGGCCGTTCTTCGAATGTTTCTTGTAATTGTTTTGCATGTACGTCAAGGCTTCCAATTGGAGTTCGACAGTGGCCGTTACGGCGAGTGCCTCGTGTTGTGGTGCTCTGTGAGGAAGAGAGCCGAGTGGGATTTCCTATACACCTACACTACAATTACATTTTCTTTTACATTTACACGTAGATACATCCCCTTCTTTTTATACTCTTTCTTCTTTTTTCATTTTACCCTTCCCACTTTCTTCTAACTTTTTGCCCTTGGCTTTCACTGTCTGAACTTCTTTCCCGATTTTGACGTTTTCCTGACTTTGACTTTTTTTCCCGATTGTGTCCTTTCTTCCCAATTGTGTCCTGTATTTTATTCAATTTCGTTCCTGAATCACAAATCCTGATATTTCACTTGTACTTACCTTGAACTAGTAGCCATCTGCAGCGATAATTTCAGAGGGTGGCGGATTCTGAGTAAGAATACTGTAGGAGTGAGACCTGCTTTCTTGTGTTTATTCTATCCATTCTTCAAATAAGAGTAAACCTAAAGAAACCGATTTCATCGCTACGAAGAAATCACACATACAAGAATGGAAAGAAAAGGGAATTATTTCTGAGCAACAACCTGTAAATTCCAAGACAGGTCAGAAGAAGAAAAGAGAAATACTGTAGTTCCAGCTCCTAAGAAGAAGGGACAGACGATATCAACTGTGCAGTTTAAAAACAAATTTAGCACAAATATACAGGGTGTTTCAAAAGATCACCGACAAAGTTTGGAGGTGATTCCTGTCACCAAGATAAGACAAAAAGTATAGACCAACCTGAGTGTACAAATACTTCCTTTCGGAGTTATAGGCTGCCGAAAACATGAAAAAATGAACTTTAAAGGACTAAAGCTCCAAAACTATAGGATCTATCGTAGTCGGATCAAGACTTTACTTAGAAACTAGTATGTGCGCTAACCAAATATCCAAGTTTCAGAATCGTAAGGTACTGACGCAACAATTTTTGTAGGAGCAGTTTCGCTACGGGCATACAATTTGAAGTACTCACCAATTACCCCTATAAAAATTGTTATGAATAAAGGGGACCTTTAAAATTTTGGGAGGGGTACATTGACCCACCGCTTCAATTTTGGAAATTTACCAACTTAAGCATTCGGTATTATAGCACAGGACCTTAATATTTATCATGATAAATTTGGGTGGTCCACCTCGTTCCTTTTTATGGGTAAAAAATTGCCAAAATATAAACATAAGCAATATGTTGTACCACGTGTTTGGTTTTTGGCCCAATTTATCCCTTTGATGAGATTCTATTACCTTATATGGTTATATGTTCATGTATAGGGGTCAATTTTCTATCGTAAGACATGGGTACATTGATGCACCTTTTAAAATTTGGGAGGGATACCTTGGCTCACCCCCTCAACTTTAGAAATTGTTTAATATAAGCATTTGGTATCATAGTACAGGACCTCAATATGTACCACTATAAATTTGGATGGTCCACCTCGTTCCCTTTCATGGGTAAAGAACTACCAAAACTCAAATTTCGGAGGATATTGACCCCTTTGATACGTTTATTACCTTACAGGGGTCCAATCTATTACTTAAGATATAGGTACATCGATGGTTTCATCTTAAAATTTTGGTAGAGGTACATTGGCCCATCCTTAAATTTTGAAAATGGTCCAATTTAAAACTTTGATATAATAATATAGGACTCTAATATTTATAGCTAGTTATAAACTTCGGTGATCCATTTCGTTCCCTTTTACAGTTAAAAAATATGATAAAAATTAGTACGACCATGTGTTCGGATATTGACCCAATATTTTTTCTTTAATGAGGGCTTTTTTATTTTATATGAACATATGAATATGTTTAGGGGTCTATTTTCTTTTCTAAGGCATGAGTACATTGATGCTTTTATCTTAAAATTTGGTAGAGGTACATTGGCTCACCCCTTAAAGTTTAGAAATTGCCCAATGTGGCATAATAGTACCGGGCCCTAACAAATACCATTATAAATTTCGTTTTCTTCCATGGGTAAAAATTGTGAAAAACTGTAAATAAACCCTTTGATAAGGATGAATGTGTACAGGAATTCATTTCCTTCATACTTTGATGATCACTTTTTAAAACTGTTGGGTACATAGGACCATTCTTTAAATTGGGAATTACCAAATAACAAAATTCGGTAAACGTTCTCTAGAACCCTTGGAAAAATGTCCCTTTTATGGCCTTTGAAAAATGTCCCTCTTATGGCCAAATATTGAAATTTCGAAGGTAATTGACCTATTTTATCTTCTTTGACACGGCTTTATCATTGAATGAGTACAGGATTTATTACTTTTTCATAAGACACAGGTGTATTTTTGTACCAATCTTAAATTTTAGGAGGGGTACATTTCTTATTGTCATATCAATAATTGGTAGTTGTTCTTAAAATTGGGTGGTATCCCATTCTTTGGGTAAATCATTGTCAAATATTAGTATGATCACGTGGTCAGTTATTGACCTATGATGAGATTAGAAGTCCAGGACATTGGTACATTGAAAATTTTTAGGATAATTTGAGAATTGTCAAAATGAAATTACGTCATTAGTTTTGATTATTCCCGCCTATGGACCAAATATTAACGTAAGCAATAGGATGTACCACGTGATTGACCTTGATGAGGTAATGTACAGGGATTCATTTCCTTTGTTGTAGTACTTCTTAAGTTTGAGTACACACTTCTAGAAAACAGTTGGTTCTGGTAAGGTAAACAAGTGACGGACATTATTGACCTTATTGAACATATAATGATATGGTTAATTTTAAGATAGGTATATCGAGAGAGGTATTCTTTAAATTTGGGAATTTTGATAAACAGAATTTTAACATAAGGCGCGAAATTTGAAACAATACTTTGAACTTTAGTCACAGCTCATAATCTAAGATCACTGGTAGTGTTTGATTTGAACTTGAGCTTTAGAAATCTGATAGCTAACCTTATTGAATCTTATGACTCATAGTCTAAAGGCAATACATGCTTCAACACTAAAATTTAGTCACAAGGTGATGTAATCTGACACTGGCAAAGTTATTGTTGATGCAATTTCATTGGATGATCACTAACTTTCACGCAATCTGATTGGTTGATGATTTTCAAATCTTTGCTGCATTCAGTTTTAAGTTTTGTTTAACATTTATCGATTACTGTTTAAAAATCTTGGTTTGAACATTTTCGTTCAACATTTTGCAGTCACTGATAAATATGATCAAAACCGTTTATTTGTTAATCGAATAGTTAAACACCGGATAAAGTTTGACGGTTAACCGTGAAACGTAAAATTGTTTGAAAATTTTTAGTTTATTTTTTGAAATTTTTTTGACATTTCTTTTTGTTTGAATTTTTTTGAAATTTTTGTTAAATTTTCTGTTTCAAAATTTTGTTTGAAATTTTGTTTGGAAATTTTTTCAAACTTCGTTTCCAAATTTTGTTTGAATTTTTTTTGAAATTTTTTGTTTGAAATTTTTTCGTTTACAAATTTTGTTTGAATTTTTTGTTTGAAATTTTTGTTTAAATTTTTAATTTTTTCTTTTTTTTGAAATTTTTGTTTGAAAATTTTTTGTTTGAAATTTTTGTAAAATTTTTTTATTCGAAACTTTTTGTTTGGAAAATTTTAGTTTCAATTTTTTTAAGTTTGTGCACTCATTGGTAAAGAACCGGAGATGTTTAGAACAAAACATCTGGTAACATTGTTTATCATGATGGAATAGTACACGTCAGAAGATGAGGGTTGTGCTTGAAATGAAAAAACACAGATCATTGAAATTGATCGTTTTATCACACTGCATTGGTTAATCACATACATCCATACCAGATAAAGGATCTGAATATTGTCGATACAATGTATTTTGAACTTCTTGTACTAGTTTGTCTTTGCATTAGTCTCAATGTCCATTTGATCACAAATAAACTGTTTATCAATACAGGTATGCACCCACGAACGATGTTGACAACCATTACACCACGTTGGAGCATGGTAATGCAAGGTCTCAGTTTTGCATCATCGTTCGAGTTAGTATTCTTCATAACGTCATCGTGGCTACTTGTCTGCAGTTTCTAAACGCACGTGATGTGATGAAATCATTTACAAAGATTACTGATTTACAACAGAGTATACCGTATAGAATCTTAGCTAGCCGAGTGATTCCTACAAAGATTGGATTAAGAATAGTAGTGAAGCTTGAAAATGATAAGAATATTATTTTACCAGCAAGATATTTACCCATGGAAGCTTCAAAACAAGAAGAACTCTTACGTTTCTTAAACACTGGACCTGTATCTTTATACTACAAAGGATTCTCGGGTCAAAGTCATCAATTTGAATTCAGTACACATCCTGATCTGTGAATTTGATTTTATCAGCATGACGTCAGCAATTGTGATGAAATCATGAATTCAAACGTTAGCACATTCCTTTCCAATTACGTCAGCAATAGGTCTATGAAATTATCAATGCAAACGTCAGCAAATTCCGTGTCATTTCATAAAATCTTTCGAACAAGTGCGTTTCAGTAGAAAAAAAATGTGTACTTCTAAGGATAAAGAATTTCTCTTCGCAAGCTATTATGCAATAAATATATTTAAAACAAAACATGTCTTGGTTGGTATCTGTGCTTCAACGTTTGAACCTGTGATTCGATTGGGCAAAGCAGAACAATTTAGTGTACAACTAAACTTTGAAGAATGGAGGATATTATTAACACGAATCGACCAAATGAATGATTATATTCATGATGAGCTAAATGTGACCATAGTCAAATCATTAGGCTCAAATCACGAAGTTGTGCTGCGTACAGTCCTCGAGAAGATGGTGCTATAGCGTAAAAAGAGTACATTGCGATAAACAGTTTATTAGTGATCAAATGGACATTGACTTTCCACCAATTGACATTGCAATAAACCTTAAAATACTTCAATTGGAATTAAAATCATACGCTAAAAATTTTCAAACAATTTTACGTTTCACGGTTAACCGTCAAACTTTATCCGGTTTTTAACTATTCGATTAACAAATAAACGGTTTTGATCATATTTATCAGTGACTGCAAAATGTTGAACGAAAATGTTCAAACCAAGATTTTTAAACAGTAATCGATAAATGTTAAACAAAACTTAAAACTGAATGCAGCAAAGATTTGAAAATCATCAACCAATCAGATTGCGTGAAAGTTAGTGATCATCCAATGAAATTGCATCAACAATAACTTTGCCAGTGTCAGATTACATCACCTTGTGACTAAATTTCAGTGTTGAAGCATGTATTGCCTTTAGACTATGAGTCATAAGATTCAATAAGGTTAGCTATCAGATTTCTAAAGCTCAAGTTCAAATCAAACACTACCAGTGATCTTAGATTATGAGCTGTGACTAAAGTTCAAAGTATTGTTTCAAATTTCGCGCCTTATGTTAAAATTCTGTTTATCAAAATTCCCAAATTTAAAGAATACCTCTCTCGATATACCTATCTTAAAATTAACCATATCATTATATGTTCAATAAGGTCAATAATGTCCGTCACTTGTTTACCTTACCAGAACCAACTGTTTTCTAGAAGTGTGTACTCAAACTTAAGAAGTACTACAACAAAGGAAATGAATCCCTGTACATTACCTCATCAAGGTCAATCACGTGGTACATCCTATTGCTTACGTTAATATTTGGTCCATAGGCGGGAATAATCAAAACTAATGACGTAATTTCATTTTGACAATTCTCAAATTATCCTAAAAATTTTCAATGTACCAATGTCCTGGACTCCTAATCCCATCATAGGTCAATAACTGACCACGTGATCATACTAATATTTGACAATGATTTACCCAAAGAATGGGATACCACCCAATTTTAAGAACAACTACCAATTATTGATATGACAATAAGAAATGTACCCCTCCTAAAATTTAAGATTGGTACAAAAATACACCTGTGTCTTATGAAAAAGTAATAAATCCTGTACTCATTCAATGATAAAGCCGTATCAAAGAAGATAAAATAGGTCAATTACCTTCGAAATTTCAATATTTGGCCATAAGAGGGACATTTTTCAAAAGGCCATAAAAGGGACATTTTTCCAAGGGTTCTAGAGAACGTTTACCGAATTTTGTTATTTGGTAATTCCCAATTTAAAGAATGGTTCTATGTACCCAACAGATTTTAAAAAGTGATCATCAAAGTATGAAGGAAATGAATTCCTGTACACATTCATCCTTATCAAAGGGTTTATTTACAGTTTTTCACAATTTTTACCTATGGAAGAAAACGAAATTTATAATGGTATTTGTTAGGGCCCGGTACTATTATGCCACATTGGGCAATTTCTAAACTTTAAGGGGTGAGCCAATGTACCTCTACCAAATTTTAAGATAAAAGCATCAATGTACTCATGCCTTAGAAAAGAAAATAGACCCCTAAACATATTCATATGTTCATATAAAATAAAAAAGCCCTCATTAAAGAAAAAATATTGGGTCAATATCCGAACACATGGTCGTACTAATTTTTATCATATTTTTTAACTGTAAAAGGGAACGAAATGGATCACCGAAGTTTATAACTAGCTATAAATATTAGAGTCCTATATTATTATATCAAAGTTTTAAATTGGACCATTTTCAAAATTTAAGGATGGGCCAATGTACCTCTACCAAAATTTTAAGATGAAACCATCGATGTACCTATATCTTAAGTAATAGATTGGACCCCTGTAAGGTAATAAACGTATCAAAGGGGTCAATATCCTCCGAAATTTGAGTTTTGGTAGTTCTTTACCCATGAAAGGGAACGAGGTGGACCATCCAAATTTATAGTGGTACATATTGAGGTCCTGTACTATGATACCAAATGCTTATATTAAACAATTTCTAAAGTTGAGGGGGTGAGCCAAGGTATCCCTCCCAAATTTTAAAAGGTGCATCAATGTACCCATGTCTTACAATAGAAAATTGACCCCCATACATGAACATATAACCATATAAGGTAATAGAATCTCATCAAAGGGATAAATTGGGCCAAAAACCAAACACGTGGTACAACATATTGCTTATATTTATATTTTGGCAATTTTTTACCCATAAAAAGGAACGAGGTGGACCACCCAAATTTATCATGATAAATATTAAGGTCCTGTGCTATAATACCGAATGCTTAAGTTGGTAAATTTCCAAAATTGAAGCGGTGGGTCAATGTACCCCTCCCAAAATTTAAAGGGGTGGACAAATGTACCTATGTCTTATGATAGGAAATGGACCCATATACATGACCATATAACCATATAAGATAATAGGACCTCATCAAAGGGAATAAAATGGGCCAAAAACAAAACACGTAGTACAACGTATTGCTTACGTTTATATTTTGGCAATTTTGCACCCCTAAAAGGGAACGAGGTGGATCACTCAAATTTATAGTGATCTATATTATGGTCCTATACTATTATACCAAATGTTTAAATTGAACAATTTCCAAAATTTAAGAGGTGGGCCAAGATAAGCCTTCCAAAATTTTAAAGGGGTGCATAAACATACCCATGTCTTATGAAAGGGAATGGAACCCTGTATAAGCCCATATAACTATATAGGGTAATAAGACCTTATCAAAGGGGATAAATTAGATCAAAACCCCCGAAATTTGAATTTTTTGCAACTTTTTACCCATTAAAAGGAACGAGATAGACCCCAATACTGGTCCTAGGCTACCATACCAAATTTTTAGATTTGGCAATCTCCAAAATGTAAGGGGGTGGTCCTATGTACCCCTGCCAAAATTTAAGGGTAGGCCAAGGTACTCCTGCCAAAATCTAGAGGGGCTGGTCCTAAGTACCTCTAGGTCATTGACCCCGGGCCAAGGTCATTGATCTTTGATCTATGACGTCACAAATGTCGGGGTCAAAGTCCAAAGTGAGACCAAGTGGGGCGAGAACTACTGCCAAGTACTATACTCTCGCCCTATACGATATATTAGTAGGTAGCACTAGCAGATTGAGATAGGAAAGGAAAGATAGGGAAGATCCTTCGATCATTCCACATAATTTCTGTTCAGACTTCTGTTCTTGAAAATTAACAGTTCTTGCATTATTTGAAATAGAGCGACCTAAATCCCATTTTTTGCATCGGCAGTAACAGACTAAATTGTTTTAAGATTGTTAAAGTAAATACACATTTCTTGAACTAAATTCAGTGGTATCTATCTAGGGGGATCAGAGAGGAACAGTTGTACCCCCCCCCCCCCTTGGTTTGATATTTATGTTGATTTTATCAATAGAATAGTAGTATATTAGTGAAAGTTTGTTATTGAAGGTGACGTAGATCCTACTGAAGATTTCGTGAATTAAGTTATTGATATGCATGCAGCAAAAAAGCCAATATGCTTGATTTAGAATCAGAAGTGTAAGAAAGAATGAGAACTTAAAATATTTCAATGCATGTTTGTTTTAGGAAAATGAAAATATTTGAGTTATTTTAAATCTTCTTTTATACCAAACTTCATTAATAAAGAATAGTAATCACTGTAAATAGGAAATAATAACAAAAATAATTACTGCAAATAGCAATTAAAGTTTAGTCTAAAAATATTATTTTTGTCAGTCTGTTATTTAATGTTTTCGATTAAATTAAACGATTGTTTTTTTTTAAATTATATTTAACCGGAATTAGTCTCAATATTAAATGAGATATGCATGTTAATGAAATTGTTAAATATGCTGCTTTCTTGAAAAAATACAGAAATACACCTCCCCGAAAAGTTTACATTCCCCCCTCTCAAGGGTGAAAATTTCTGAATTCAACACTGCCAAGACAAGAAGCTATAAAAAAAATCATATTTGACTCAGAAAGGAAAGTTTGGGAAAGAATCCAAAACAAGTGATTTAGAGCTTTACATGTGTTACTGAAGACATAGATACGTAAGAAGAATAAATTGAATATTTAAGGTTACACTCAGAGGGCCTTATGCAGAGTTGTTCTGAAGTGTGATTAGTGCTATACTAAGGAGTTCGACTAACATGTTTTCTGCAGTAGTCAGGTCTTTAGTGGGTCGCTAATCAATCATCAAAACGATTCTGCATAAGGCGGAGAATGTCTCAACATTGATTTTCAGAATTTACTGAGAATACACTTAACCAAAGGATCCACCAAGTATGTGAGATTCTTCTCACAGAATCCACATCAAGTTAATGCATTGATCTCTTCTGGTGTTATTGTGGATGGAGTGCACTTTAAGATCTCTCCGTCCCAAAACTCACCTAGATCTGTACCGTATTAGACGTGCTGCCAATATAGGAATAAATCACAACATTACAAGAGTGAATGCCTGCTATACATGCAGCAAGATTGATTCCACACCATGTGAAAAAACTCTAAACTGCAAATTCTGTGGTACATGTACTGTAGCGGGTCATTGCACTAATCAAAAACTGCTTTTTTTTTAATTTCAAATCGAGAGTGGAATACCTTATAACCGAAGAAGGTATCAGTCTTCCTGAAGATCAGTGATACTCACCTTGGTCCTAATAGCCCTTTGCAGAACCAGTCTTCACAAGAAGATTTTATTCCAGAAACTACAGAGCATACTCCTCTCAAGCAACGGTTGAGAAGTACTACGCATTCCGTCGCAACATATGCAAAAGAAATACTTCCCAATATACCTACTGAGAATGCTGATAATATCAATGAATTATGCACCGATTTCACGGCGATTCAAGAAATCTCATTAAGTTATGATACAACATTCTATCAAACATCATAGAAGGACCACCTAGTATTACTGTACCCGCTCTAATTTCTTCATCTAACAAAACGCGTGGTTCTAATAACATATTACGCACCACAGCAAGGAAGATTCTGAATGTGTAACTAAGCATTCTAAATAACATTACTGATGAAATATTTGTTGTTCTTAAGCTTAAAACAACTACTATGTTTCTGCTATATGACATCTTACCCCATTACCAACTACGAGAATTCTAGCCTGAGAAGTTTCTTTGCTTTTGGAGTGGGCTGAGCATCAGTCACGGCAGAACCTTGGACCATACACATACAGAACCATTTATGTTCATTTTTGTCTATATCTACCTGTCTCTATCCAGGAATATTTCATCAATTAGTGTGGGATACTCATCTTCTACACTAATTAACCTAAACCACGAATTTTGGACTTTGAGCAAGACTCTTAATCAAGAATAACATTACGCCACAAAACCCCTTCATGGACCCAGACGGAAGGAAGGCAGAGATTTTGTTAAAGAAGTCATTTGAGGGATCTGGTTTAGGACCGATGCTGCGAGATTTGTGGGGCAGTATCCAAAAACATTTTTTTCTGTTTTTGGAGGAAACTCATGTTACACCAAGGTATCTCATTATTTTCGGACTTATAATCTAATCTACTTTTTGCACTGTTCCCAAACAATTCTTACTATTATCTATTTTGTTTGAGTAAAATAACATAGTGTTAGATAAATATCCATTCTTCTCAAGGATATCTAAGAAGGTAACCCATATCTTCCGTTCCATTGCGTTTGGTTCCAGAGGGTGGCCATCAGTGTTGCCACAGTCCTAGCTCTGGAGTGGGCTGAAAAATAGTACCAAATTGAAACAAAAAGGGCTGAATTCATTATTTTAGAGTAGTGTAATACATGGCTCTATAACACGAAACTAAAAGAGCTAAAGTTCTATAACACCTTCCCCCTCTTCCAAGAGTCCAAATCAAGAAATTGCTCTTTTCAAAAATTACTTTTTTGAAAACATCCAAATAAGAGGACTCCGAACAACCGTGGAAGTAGATGAAACTTTTCTAGCACGTACGAAGTATAACAAGAGGCTGCAAATTAAAAGGGAAAACAGTTATCATCTTCGGTATGTATTGTAAGGAAACCAAACGCGCACCTATTTCAAAGTGACCAATAAACCAAAACGGTATTATAATCCAAGGTTACTAGAGAACATTATAACCATACATATTATATATATATATATATATATATATATATATATATATATAACGAGGAACAAATGAATCATCTCTGAGTTTTTGTGCGGTTCAACATCACAGAATGAATGTTCAGCAGCATTTTTTAGGAGTCCAACACATAATATGACTAACGTGAGATGTAGGAACAGTCTTACTGACACTTTTGAAAATGTGACAAGTATTTGTTAAATGGTCCTAAATTGGATAGAATTGTACTATCTTTTTCAGAAAAAGGGGCTAAAGATGCTAGCGTGGTACCAACGGGCCGATGAATGACAAAGAGGGCTGAATTTGGTACAATTGTAGCAAGTGTGGCATCACTAGTGGCCATTTCTCCGATCGTCCTCAACCTAGATTACCAGTATTTTCGCAGTGCTACTTTCACCTCCCGCTTGTTTAAATTCGGTCAGGTTTTACTATACGGATCCACAGATTGTACAAGGCCCAAAAAAATTAGGGAAGTCTTCAATTTGCCCATTTTATGTCTGGAACAAAACCCACCTAACCCGTGTTAATTCCTACTGCTACCCCTACTTATACTATGGATCCGTGCAGTACAACTGCACGTTAAATTCTCCTTGGGGAGAAATCTGAAATCATCGCTGGCCACATATGTACTGGAAATTTTCAATCTGGACCAATTATCGGCCAGCTGATGCTGTAGAATAGTAAGTAGATAGTTTCATAGTTAGAAACCTAACTGCTGATTCTCCATCTTCACCATATCTCATTGCATGCAAAATTTTGTAGCGTACAAATCTTCCACCATAGCACGATTTGTGAGTGATAGTCTTAGTGTTGTATCTGAATGGCGTACAAGAAGAGAGAGTTCATCTTATATACGCAAACAATGGGTTATACATGTTGAAAGCTGCTACAGCACTTAGGGTGGCTTTAAACTATAGGATAGATCCTAGGAAATTCCTTACGATTTGTCATAGAGTCAAAATCTCAATGTGTATGGCATCAGATCGCATGTCATTTCCTGTGTTCTGAATGATCCTATGAGATTTCTCTTGTTTGGAGCACGCTCTGTTTCGGAAAGAAAATTCGCAAGATTTCGCTTTAAACGACATCAGGTGAGAAAAAGTGAAAACAAAACAAGTGAAAACAAATAACTGATGAGATATGTTTTGCTAATTTATCTTTTGATAGTGCTGGTTTAGTTTTGGCCCACCATTCAAAATAATTGTCGAAAAATTATACTTTGTCACTACTTTTCTTCTTATTGTTTCCTAAATGATTTGCGCTGGGTGACATGAAAATATCCCACGTGACATAGATAAAATTCAAGGGGACATCAAAAGCAATTGTTGAAAAACTACAATTCTTTTATGACTTGCGTACAAATCCGTGACCGGATGTATAGTATAAAAACTATAGTGCATAAAACAACCCAACCTGTGCTAGGTGGCTACTGAATAGCACGATTGCTACTACCCAAATCAGCTGATGGCGAAGCGGGGGCCCGAGCGTCAGCGAGGGGGTGCGAACGAAGGAAGGTCAGGGAAGGTAGTGAAGACGATTGGGTTTTGGAAATGATACAAGTTTGAATAGCACTCGTCATGGGATCACGGTAGTAGCGCTCCGCTTGTAAATATAAATTACAGCTTCTGTAAACTATGCAGAAATACACAAGTGGTGAAAAATAGTATCATTGGTCATCTTTCATCAGGATATTTTCGATGAAGGGGCCAGAAGTCCGCAAAAAAAAAAAAAAAAAAATACAGGAAAATGCAAGGTGGAAGATGCAAGTACTTAGACCTAAGATAACCTAACAAAATCTAACCTAATGAAACTAAACTAACCTAATACTAATAGAAATAAGCGAAATTCTATCATTTTTTGAAAATTATGATGGACTCATCTATCTATTAAAATCCTACAATAGCAACAAACGCGCCTGACCTCCAACCTATAATTTTGGATTTCAAACCTTTCATTTACGGTTATTTATTAAATCACGTTTAACAAACGCAAATATTTTAAAGTATGTGTACTTTACAAAATATTTAAATAGACCATTTTAATACAGTTTCTTTTAAATTATTGTTCAAAGCCTTTTCCAAAAGCAATGCAAATTTTATGTAGATTGTCCAGTTCTAATTGAATATTTTTTTAAAAAAAAAACATGGCCATTATTTCTTTATTACATTTTTACGGGTACACTGGAAGTGTTGAAATTAGAAAAAAACTAAAGCATCATATCCTACGCATTATACATTCCAACACAAGGTAATTGTATATGGGGTTGCATACCACTCAGGCATTTGTTTCATGGCCAAATGATAATGAAAAACGAAGAATAACCATTTCTCCAGAATAAGATGAATCTTTATTGCTTGGAGTGTTTTGTCCAATGAACACCATATATATCACTGACGTTATAATTAATTGTGTGTGTAATGTATTTGCTTATTACATACTGCATGCAAGAAGAAAGAAAACAGTGATCATACATGAATTAAAAACTCCAAGCGGAAGTAGGCTCAAATCTTGCAAACGGTGCGAGATATTGAAAAAGTAATCGAAAAAATCTTCCCTTTATGATATCTCTAGCCAATTTTTATCAAGACGTTTTTGACTTGTGTCTGTAAAGGGACATATACAGATGTGAGGAATAACAAGGAGTTTCATGCTCATATGTGAATGATGCGCTGTGTAGAGAGCGCAGATTCAGTTAGTATACTAATAAAATCTAACATAACATAATCGTAACTAACCTGAACAACCTAAACTAAACTGTTGTGAACAAAAACTACCGAAATTGTAACATTTCTTAGAAAAAATAGCTGGACCCTTTCTGCTAATCATCGTCCCTCACTTATTTTATCCGTCGTAAAACACTTATAATAATTTTACACTAGTAACCCTACACTTGTATATATAAAATACAGGTAAATTACTTTATATTTAATTCTATTGCATACAGAAATTTGTTCTTTATAAACAAGTCTTTTCATGTAAAGTATTGAATTTTACCTGTAAATCTTCTAAAATGTGGTGTGCCAAAAGTACATCAGCACCCTTCTGACTCTTATGCTTTTTTAGAGGTATCCAATTTAACTAAATGGCGCGTGGTATTAATACAGTAAGATGTGTAGTGAAGTTAGCATAGGAATTCATCAATTTTGTATTTTATTAAATAGAGCTATTTCATATTATTGAAATACGTCACTCGGTCAGACAGGAAAACTCTTCACATGTATGGCACAAAGGGGTAGGATTTCCTGCTAGAATCTCATAACATTTGTCCGAAGATATTTCCTAGGATTTATCTCGTAATGTATAGTAGCCTTAGTGTTGTACCCTAACTTGATCCATTTCACTTGCATGGCACACGCTCTCCAACGCGTTGCTGAGAAGATGAGAGTCAGGTTTGCGGAGATGTTTTTGAAGGCACCACAACGCGTGCAAGTTTACAAGAAACAATTGCCAGGCATTCGACTTCCTCCGGAACCTATTATTACTAAACGGAGTACTTGGATATGGGTAATGAACATTTTGAATAAGTCAAATCTGTGCTTGACTCATTTTTTGGGTGGACTCAGCTGTATCAGTATGCACTGCTCAAAATCAGTGGCGTCTCGTGGCATAATTTTTCGGTAGTTCACAGTCGTTAGAAAATTCTGATTCTTGAAATCTTTCAGTATTCTAAATAACCAATACGATAAAAAATCAATGCAAGTAATTATATATTTATTTACATATAATAAGAAGCATTTACTCATAAACGAATGCTTCATTTCATTCGTATATGAAATCATTTCTGATATTCTTCTGTTCAGTCAACTTGTCAATAACTCTTCTGAAGTTTAGTTTCTACGATTTTTCTATGTTAATGCTGTAGCTAATACACTGAGACTGTTCTGGGCTGCAGTACTCCTTTAAATGCTTTTATATTCTTTAATATGGTAAAAACAACTTTCAGTTTCTGAAATCAACTTCGGATTATTTACTATGATTTTCATTAATTTTGTTGTATGCCATTCTCTTTCTACAGACTCACCACCAATTTCACGACAATATACTAAATGACATCTGTTTTGGACTCCAAACTCTGCTATCTCGTATATTTGAATTGTCAGGTATGCTGTTTTGTGAATTGTTACAAAACCTGCAATGTATCAAATTACTATGAGAGTTGCAGACTGACACACAATCATAGTCATACGTCTTGCAAATAAAATCAGAAAAATAAACACACTGTTGAACAAGACTGCATTTATTTAATAAAAACACATTTTCACGTGACGTTTCAAACTTCTAGCCAAGATCCTTGAGTGTACGTCTGATGAAGATCTTGGCTATAAGATCGAGACGTCACGTATAAATGTGTTTTTATTAAATAAATGCAGTCTTGTTCAACAGTGTGTTTATTTTTCTGAGAGTTGCAGATGCACATTTAATAACTAACGCTTTGTCCATGTGCTTTTGCATTGTCATCTAAATTCGTTACTGGTAAATGTATATAAATAGTTGTAAAGACAAGCACGTATCCTTACGGAGGCAATGTCGAATAATGGAATTGCAATGACGAAACTACATTTTGTGAAGTTAATACCCCTTCCAACCCGAAACCTAAAGACATACCTATTTTTAATTTTACTGGGAAATTATTTTCTTGCCTGGTGCTGAAAGAGGACACTTTTTCACGGAAAATTTAAAAAGGTAAAAAGTCTTTGATTTATTACTAGGGATAAATAAGAGATGAGATTCAAATATTTTTGCAACATAAGAGACGATACTTTGTCATTTCTCATGTCTCGTCTCGAGCCCATCCCTATGTATAAAATGTTTGATCGTTTCAATTTCAAAATGTGATTTCGCAGTGATTTTTATACATTGACGGAATAATTTCACACGCGTCACAGCAATGTTCCCCCTCAAACTGAGAACTTACAGCGAGAACGCGATCTTTTCGCTGTGTGTGCCCTTCATCCATCGCGACCTAGACATCGATCTAGCTACCGCGATTTAAGCCCCGATCTCGACTGCGAGGTATCTTCGGCATGTCTTTAACTTTAGTTTACTTAAGAGACTTTTTATACTTGGACATATTCTACCAAAGTGATTGCCGCACAGGAAATTTTAGATTTGTCCCTTTTTGCAAATGTTCCGTCCAACTTGACGTCTAGCTGGCCCGGACGCTTGCTTTATTATAACGGTTTTATTTTAACGGGAGAGAGCTAATACTTGAACAATTTCCAGCAAATGCGATTGCGTAAAGAAACTTTTAAATATGGCTCTCTTTGAAACTGCCCCGGTCAATATGACGTCAAGTTATCTCGGACATTTTGTTTTGTTATAACGACATTGATTTTAAAGAGAAAGAGTTCATACTCGGGCACTTTCCAGCACAAACAATTGACGTAACGAAGCTTTTGAATACATTTGGTTTTGGAAATGTTTCAGCCAAGTTGATTCTTCACTAGCGAAATTATTTTCATTGCACAAGCGTTGAAGTTCGAGCACTTTAGAGCACAAACGATGTACAGAGTCGTCCAAAAGTGTTGAAATGCCCAAATTAAAGACAGAATTTTAAAAGAATCGCAAATGTAATTCTGTAGGTTAGTAGCGTAAGGGGGGGGGGGGAACTTATGAGACATGCAATATCGATGGGTGCCATCTTGAAATCCGCCAATTTGAATTGATTTTCGTTTCCTTAAACAGAAACCATACGTCGTGATACCTTTTTCTCATCTGAAATTTTCTCTGGAACTCAATGCTATGTTTGTTGATTTTTTTTTCAGAACGTCACTCACATACCACCAGGGGCGGATCCAGGACGGACTTCTGGGGGGGCGGTGGGTTGTAATACTGCTACTTAGACCTACTTTTAAGAGCGTCAAAAAATAAACTATATATTTTATTTATATATAAAATAAGAAAGTTTCCCCTTTTTGGGGGGGCGATCTCCCCGATCGCCTCCCCCTGGATCCGCCTCTGCATACCACACATTTCTGCCGACTACAGAATGTGTTCGATGTGTTGTCAATTCCGTTGAATTCTCAGAGGCATTCTTTTTTCCCATTCATCCAAAACCTTGGTCAAAGTGCTTTCAGGTGTGCTTGCACGTTTGTTATGTGTCCTTTTAGATGATCAATATCCCGAATTTCCACTGAATACTAGTGTTGCCACGAGACGAGACATTTCTCGTGTCTCGTCTCGTCTCGTAAACGAGACACGAGACGAGACAGAACCTTTTAGACGAGACACGAGACGAGACAGACTACTTGTCCCGTCTCGAAAATGAAAACGCTGGCGGAAATTGCCAAGATTGAAATTGCCAGTAGTCATATAGATTGCAAAAGAAGACATGTTTGTGTGAAAACATGTTGAAAGCATTCATAGAAAAGTGTCGTCTGTCTATTGAATGAAACAATCGTGATACATGAGCTTCCCCCTTGCTGTAAACTGAGGAATTCTCATTTTTTTCATTTCTGGCTTGAATGATGACAAACAAAATCAAAGACAGGGAAGATTTTTACAAGGCCAAGAAACCGAACTACCACGATCATCTATTCAATTTGAAAACTGGATAAGGTCTACACTCATTACAGGCTGTAGTTGAAAGTTCCGGCTGAGATGGCGGAAGAGAACAGAACACACCTACACTTGTCTTTATTCTCTGGTGGCGGTATTCTTTTTGCTATATGAACCGAAAACGGCAATTGAAGTATGTCATCTTGCAACTAAAATTTTGTCTTCTCTCTCTCTCTCTCTCTCTCTCTCTCTCACACACACACACACACACACACACACATAAAAACACTTTTACCATTTTACCAATCGCTCGCTTATTATACAGCAGTCATGTTGTAAAATTCACCTCTTTGTTTGGAAGACGGTAGAAGGACAAAAAAAGCGAAGATATTATCGACGAACCCTTCAAAATGTTTGCTTTCAGCAAATTTATGATACTAACAATAACACTTTAAGTGAAGAGGTTTTATAGGGGGACCTTCGTTTTGTTACGCGAAAATGTTTGATCTGACCTCTGCGAAATTGCCCTCTGCATCAATGTTGAGAGGAGGGGAATACTTCCCTTTCCTAGTGACTAACATTCATTAGGACCTAAATTATTTTCAGAAATGGTTTCTTATAGAGTGTAAAGAACATTTGGTATAATATTCATGGAACTCCGTTGAAAGCAGAAAATATCATGAGAATGATCAAAATTCGAACATTGAAGAACATAATTAACAGAAAAGAAATAGGATACCCATAATTTTAAACCTGCTATAAAATATATATCCTATATTTTTACTAATTTCTTTCTCCCATGAAAGTATCCTGGGGAGGATATTCTCTTCAATTTTTTCAGACTGAAATCCTTTTATCCCGTACGATTTCGCCCCTTGACACAATACGAAAAAACAAATGCTGTTAAAATCCATACACATGACCCTTCCGGAACTCAACCCGGGACCTTCAAGCCGATGGTCTATCGCCGCAGACCGCTCGGCTTGGTATGAAGATGTACGTTGTATGATTGCGAATAGATCACGACAATATAAGAAACTTTAATCCAAAATGGCCACCCAAAAATCAACTACTTTTTTAGACCACTAGCTAATCTGGGTGTACTGTCATGAGTTTGTTACACAAACGGGGCAACCACCATATAGTGGCACACACCCCGCGGTTATGGGAACAGATTTGTACCATGGAGGTGAAGACTGGCCCCAAGCATTCTTTGGTCCGATGTGTCTTTCAGCTCCCATTACTATGGCACTTTAAGTAGAGCTTACTGTGCAGTAACATATAACATTTCAATCAAATACTTTCCATTACTCAATAAAATTATTTGGTTCCGAGCTTTAAAAAAAAAAAAAAATTGCAACAAATCTAAATATGCTAAAATGGAAAGTAGTTTTTGGATTGGTATGGAAACCTAAAGGCTGGAATATATGAAATCAAAGTGTACACACATATCTATCTCTCTATTTATCTATATATCTTTCCATCTCTCTCTCTCTCTCTCTCTCTCTATATATATATATATATATATATGTGTGTGTGTGTGTGTGTGTGTGTGTGTGATTTGCACCCGCTGAAGACGAGTATGACAGTCACTTTCCCGTAATGTCGTGATGATATAAGCATATCAGATTTTATTAAAACAGTAACATATTATACAATTGTATCTTATGAGAACATTGAACTACAAGCATAACACATTGTAGTCGTGCTTCTGTTGATTTTTCATTGATTTCTTAATGATTTGCACCCGCTGAACACGAGTATGACAGTTACTTTCTCATAATGTCAGAATTTGTAATGCTATAAGCATATTAGATTTTACTCAAACAGTAATATATTATACAATTGTGTCTTATAGGAACATTGAATTACAAGCATAACACAAACATTGTAGTCGTGCTTCTGTTGATTTTTCATTGGTTTCTTAATGATTTGCACCCGCTGAACACGAGTATGACAGTTACTTTGCCGTAATGTCAAAATTTGTAATGCTATAAGCATATTAGATTTTTCTCAAACACTAATATATTATACAATTGTGTCTTATAGGAACATTGAATTACAAGCATAACACAAACATTGTAGTCTTGCTTCTGTTGATTTTTCATTGGTTTCTTAATGATTTGCACCCGCTGAACACGAGTATGACAGTTACTTTCTCATAATGTCAGAATTTGTAATGCTATAAGCATATTAGATTTTACTCAAACAGTAATATATTATACAATTGTGTCTTATAGGAACATTGAACTACAAGCATAACACATTGTAGTCGTGCTTCTGTTGATTTTTCATTGATTTCTTAATGATTTGCACCCGCTGAACACGAGTATGACAGTTACTTTGCCGTAATGTCAAAATTTGTAATGCTATAAGCATATTAGATTTTTCTCAAACACTAATATATTATACAATTGTGTCTTATAGGAACATTGAATTACAAGCATAACACAAACATTGTAGTCTTGCTTCTGTTGATTTTTCATTGGTTTCTTAATGATTTGCACCCGCTGAACACGAGTATGACAGTTACTTTCTCATAATGTCAGAATTTGTAATGCTATAAGCATATTAGATTTTACTCAAACAGTAATATATTATACAATTGTGTCTTATAGGAACATTGAATTACAAGCATAACACAAACATTGTAGTCGTGCTTCTGTTGATTTTTCATTGGTTTCTTAATGATTTACACCCGCTGAACACGAGTATGACAGTTACTTTCCCGTAATGTCATAATTTGTAATGCTATAAGCATATTAAATTTTACTCAAACAGTAATATATTATACAATTGTGTCTTATAGGAACATTGAATTACAAACATAACACATTTTGGACATCAACTTTCTGGGTAACAAAAATCTACATAACAATACATAAATACTAAAATATATGAATATTACATTTCTTATAAAAATTGTATACAAAAGTACTTGAGATTGGAGGAAAGTGTTCATCAAGTACTGGAATTCCGTAGTCAAAAGTGAAAGTTAGTGGTTTTTTTTTCTTTTGTGGGAAACGTTTACTTCGTCATGGACTAACCCCCAAATATAATCACCCATCATTGCACAGTCCCACCTTTCTTGGTATCTGCTTTCCATTACCTCAATGCCCTTATGGAAACGTTCCCCTGCTCTTCGCTAACATCTCCTTAATTCTCCCTAAAGAAATCCAAGTATGAATGTAGCATATGTAAGTTTAAAGACATTCTACATCCCAATGCTCGATATTGATCAATGAGTGTCTTAACTTTGTGTTCAAACGCTTCACTTCGGTTATGCACAAGAAATCCCGTCACCAATTTATGAAAGACCCCCAAGCGTTTCTTTCCAACTCCGTCATTTTTTGTTTAAGTGGAGCACTATTAAGCATGACATGAATCTGAGGCCCTGTGAAAATGCAAGCCAGAACTTTTGCCTCTGATAAAGCTGGAAACATTTGTTTGATACATTGTAGGGCCCGTGAATTGCGACTCAGAGCTTTCACAAATTGTTTTGCCAATCCCAGCTTAATATGTAATGTTGGCATGAGAATCTTCTCCCTGGGCACTAATGCTTCATTTATCACATTATGTGTTCCTGGAATAAGCTCCGTTCTTTCAGGCCACGTGGTTTGATCATAATGCTGGTTAGTTGCCCGACTGTCCCACAGACATAGAAAGCAGGAATATTTAGTATAACCACTTTGCAACCCAAGAAGAAAACCAATAATTTTGAAATCCCCACACACGTCCCATTGATGTTCCTTATATTTTGTTTTCTCCAAAATCAGCTTCACACTTGAATAACTCTATTTAATCAATTTACAATTCTGCTATGTATCTTTAGAATCTATATTCTCTGTTTCGTACTCCGAACAATTATCTTTAATAACAAATGCGATACCACCTAGCGAGTATCGAAGTAAAAGGACGCAAATTACTCTGCATAAATCAGTATAGGAGAAAAATAAAACATGTTTATATCATTGAAAATATTGACACTACATAAAAATAAGTGCCAGATTCGTGTTCAGGGGGTCAAAATACATAAAAATTCATCAAGAAATAATAATAAGCAAAATTTTGTATACCAGTGTAGTATACGATAGTGTTGGGGATGGTGACACCTTTACATCGAACTTTGCTTGTGTAAACATTATTTGACATTAGTGTCTTCATCTTGGACGTACCTATGAGCAATTTACTGTATATTCGTGTATTGAAACTGGTGAAACAAATTACGTTTCAGAATGTAAAAAAAAAAAAAAAAAAAAAAAAAGCCAGGGTCGAGATAGCCTCAGACAACTAACAGCAGAGATATATTATCTTGTAAACTATTTTTCCTTGCCTCGTGAGCTTATTTGAATTTATTTTTAAGACCTTTAGGCAACTTTGGCCCACCCCGAATGGATGTTGATGGGAAAATTAGTGGAATGAAGAAAGTGGTAGGATACTAGACAACTTCGAGAAAACACACACATACGAAAAATGAAATGAAATGAAATGAAATCTTTGAGTTTTACGTCCCACGGTTATGCCGGTAAGGCTAAAGGAGACGGTGATGATGAGTAATGAATGAAATGGTGGAATGAAGAAAGTGGGAGGAAACAGGAGAACCCCGAGAAAACCCACACGGTGTTTGTCCACCACAAAGTTCACTTGGTGGGGGCTGGGATCGAACCCGAGACCCCAAGCACAAGAGGTGAACGCTCTACCACTGACCTACCGCGGCCCCCCACATATTCGACGTTTGTTTACCACAAAGCTCACATGGCACTAACCGAGATCGAACCGACTACCACATACACCAGAGGTGAAGGCTTCACGGTGTAGCTACCGTGACATTTCTTGTCTTGTGTGTTCTGGGTAATACTTGTAACTTCGTTGTATCTTGATTAGCATGGTGCAGTCTGCTACATTTTACTTTCGTTCCCATGGTATGCTGCTATATTTTTTACGAGACAAGACGAGACGAGACGAGACGGGACAGAACCTCTCGAGACGGGACACGAGACGGGACGAGCACATTTTTTTCGAGACGAGACATGCTTTGCACGAGACGAGACAGCCTAAAGTCTCGTCTCGTCTCGTCTCGTGGCAACACTACTGAATACACAATGGACTTCATTTGCCATCAAAGTTAAAATAATGGGGAATGAGATCAGGGGAACAAAATGGCCATTCCACAGCACGACGTCTACCGATTCACGAGTTGGGAAAATGCAGGAATATTTACGACTTCAATTTCCATAATGCGGAGTGGCATCATCGTGTTGGTAGAAGACAGAAAATGTCCCATCTTCAGATAAGAGAGATGGCAAGATACCTTCTTCCGACATTCACAGATACTCGATTCCAGCGTACGCGCCTTTGGCGTGGGAGACCCGGGTTCGATTCCCAGCGGGAGCTCATGTGGTTCGGATTCCACGTTAATCAGTAGGTCCACGTCTCATATAGCCTCGCTGCTGAAAGGGACGCTAAACTATAATCAACTTAACTACTCGATTCCTGTTAATGTACTATTGATAAAGAAATAATCCATAACAGGGATCCCACACACACCATCCTTTTCCAGGAATGTCAGCAGATGCTTCACACCAATGACAATTGGTGTCCGACCGGTAGTGAACACTGTTTGTTCACCTCACCGGAAGCGTAAAAGTTGGCCTTATCTCTAAATAAGACGTCATAGGCGAAACGGACATTTTGACGTATTTGTTCTGTTTCCCATTCCGCGAATTCCAAATGCCGGTCGGAGTCATCGTCTAACAGGTGCTAATGCACTTGACGTCACATCTCCTAAAAGTTTTCCCTTGCCTGTACTACTAATCCACAGTATTACTTGTGAAATTAGTTCAAAATCCTGCCTTTTACTTCGTTGTTTCCACAATTTTGGACCACTTTGTACATAATCAAATCAGGGGCGTCATTTAGGGGGGCAATTGCCCCCCCCAAGAGTTTGAAAAATACATATATTTTAATCGATTGTCTACTAATATACTGGTACAAAACATGAAAGTCTTACGTCCGCGTTGCTCTTGCCCCCTTTCAAACGAAGACTGAAATGACGCCCCTGAATCAAATTCGTGCCATCTCAAAGAGACCTGACAACTTGACGGACATATATAGTCCCGACCAACTCTCATTGGATTTCTATCTGTTTAGATGACTGAAGATTTATCTACGTAGAGGGAGAGGGCGTTTTAGAGATGACTAGGCTACTAACTCATTGTGTGTGTGAAAAAGTTGTGTAATGACCAAGTCCAAGAGTTTTAAGAATGTGTATGCTACAGAAATGAAGATACCTGCAGTGCAGTGAAGCAAATGAGACACATATATTGAGTGACATTTGCATAAGAACCATATACTGAGTATCTAACTACAAAATTTCATTCCTCTAGTACTTACCAATAGAGTGAATTGTGCGTTACACATTAATCAATCTAAGTAATTTCATAGGATCGATCAGAACCTCTTTATTTATCATAAAAGTGGGTTGTTTTGACATATATGTCATCTTTTTTATCTACATAACCTCTATGATTAATTGCAGAAAGAAAATAATAATAGACATAAAAGTCTCAAACTCTGCAGGAAAAATAAATTATGATCATAAGTGTCTTATCAATCTTTTTCACAATCATATTAACCACTTGCAAAACTTTACATCTTTATTTAGTAGCTAGTGCTGTAAAAAAAAATCAATATTTTTTCGTACAATCTCATTTGCCTTTTTCATTTTAATGATTTAATAATAGAACATGTTACTGTTACTATCTAAAATGCTCAATTATGTATATCAAAGACATTGAACAAGGGATAAAATATGCAATATGGACAAATATTAGGAAACGCTGGAATGCATCTTATTCGCTTTCTAAAGACAACATTAACAATATCAAAAATATTACTTGTCTACAACTCCGAATCGAGTCGCCGTCTTGAAAAGTAACTGAAAATACACTAAATCACACAATTGAAAAATTCTAATGAAAATGAAAACCCAAGGGAGATTAATTGGAAAGATTCTATTTGCATTAGGTGTAATCAAATAGTGACATTTTTAAACTTGCAACTTAATGTAGGATCGGCAATACTGTTAATCTGGTGGTATTACTGAGTATGTCAAACAAGGGGGAACGCGATACAAGACCTAAACAGCACAAGGCCTAAATGGCGTATGTCCTAAACAGATAACAAATAACAATAACAGGCAACGAATAAAAGAAAATATTTGATTCGTTTTACAATGAGCACACAAGATGGCACTTGCTGTTAGATCTTATTAGAAGTGATTAGTTTTATGAAACATTTATTGTATGTGTGAAGTATTTTAAATTAAACAATGTTATTACGAAATAGATGTATTCTTTGACCGTTTTTCGTGTTATGTTTCACATTTCATTTAAATATTATTTTACATTTAAGGAAATAGCTTTTGAGAAGAAACTTGCGCAGAACGCCATAATGCCATGTTGCCAAATTTTATGTTAACTGTGGTATTCACAATAAGAAAATTCCTGGGTTAAGCATCGTTTAGCATAGCACCGAGATCACCTAGTGATCCACCTTAAAGAAATCAAGTGAAATTTCAAAGAAAATCAGTCTTATGTAGATAGGTTCTGTGTACAAGAGCTTAAATTGAAATAGTTATGCACAAAGGTATAACGTTTGGTCCGGGGCGGTAGTTCTTGGTTAAGCATAATAAAAACTACCTGGTACACTCATGTCCAAAATTATTGTCGCATGTCTATAAATGTGCTGTTGTAGGAATATAATTTGATAAGAAATTCGCCCGGCATTTCTTATAATGTTAGTATGTGTATAATTGGCAAAGACATGTATGTGGTAAATTTCATGTCAAAAGAGCAGTAAATAAGAACAATAAAACGAAAATAAAATTTTCGCATGTCGCATGTCTATTTAGCAACATTTTGTTTTGCTCATTCTAATTTTCGTATTTATAATTCTTTTCCTATGAAATTTACCACAAATATACATTTCCCGATTATACGCATAATGTCAGTATTAAAAATACCCTGCAAAGACATTATCAAATTACATTCTGACGAAAAGACAATTATAGATATGTGACAGTCATTTTGGACATGAGTGTACATAATATGTATAATATGCCTGGTAATAAAAAGAAAAAAAAGCTTAAAAACAATGTTTTAGTTTTCCGAACGGAAACCACAATTTTCCGGTCAAATCACTAGCCGTAACACTTTTTCCTTTTCTTTTTTATTTTTCTTTTTCTTTCTTTTCTTTCTTTCTTTTTTTTTTGCTTTGTACATTGCACCTGACCCCCCTCAAAAACGACTGGCCCCTCCCAGATTATCCTGCTGGCTACACCCCTGTAATACGAACAAAATCAACTCACTCGTAAGTTATTTGTGGAAAACTTATTCGAAGAAACACCCAAGGAGTAAAGTATAAGGAAAAATGACTTACACCATGTGTATGTTAATGAAATATTTGTTTATAAAATATTATCAAAATTGCCTGAGTCGTTTTCTTGGACAATTGTCAAAAACATACTTAACTCTTTTGAATATTTTCTAGAAAAATGACATACTATTTAGAACATTCTATCCTAGATGTCTACTAAAACACCTAGGGAACATCAGAACTTTAGTTAGAATTCGCGGGCTTTCAAACTTGTTTTGTATCCTTTCTGACAGACCTTTTCTCTATCCATAAGTGTTTTCACGATATTCCGCTTAATAGGCCCCTACAATTGTTGTTATTCTACTCGCTACACCTTACTTACGGTGTCATTCAGGATATACAATAAAAAGTATTTAAAAAATCCGCTGAAACTACCTATGTCTCCCTTTGTCTATCCACTGGCGCAAATCCCGGGGGGACGAGGGGGACATGTCCCCCCCAATCTTGGACCTGGGGGGACTGTCCCCCCCAATAATCTGATTTAAAAAATGCTTTTTCGGATAAGTGTCATGATTTGTGTCCGACTGCCCCAAAGGAATGTAAGATGAAATTGATTTCCCTTGGCTTTTTCATTTTTTAAAAAAGAATCGTATTCTGTAGTATTTCAAACTGAACTTCGTGCTATAGTGCGTTTAGTAGTCTCATCAATATGTATTAATTCCACTTCCGCTACTGAGGCACAAATTGAACAAATGCAACAGGAGGATATGCCCCTCTTCTCATGCTGGAAAGTTGTCTCAGCTGTAGGTACGGGCACAAATTCCGGGGAAATGGGGAGACATGTCCCCCCCCCTTCCAACATTGGAACTGGAGGATCTCCCAATAATCCGATTTGAAAAGTGCTTTTTGCAGATAACTGTGATGATTTGTGTCCGAACTCCACAAAGGAAAGTGAGATGAAATTTGTTTCTCTTGGCTCTTCCATTTTTAATGAAAATGAAGGCGTGCGACTGTGTGTGAGTAACCTGATATGAAATCTTATCTCCTCCTCTTCCCTAGGCCCTGTTGTACAATGTTTCTCTCCTAACCGAGTTGTAAGTCTTTCTAAAATCAATAAATAGTTGATGTACCGGACTACTGTATTCCCGCTTGTTTTCAAGTATTTGGGGAATGGTAAATATTTGGTCGATAGTTGATCGATTTCGTCTAAATCCACGCTGATAATCTCCAAAAATTTCATCTGCGTATGGGATCAATCTTGCTAATAGAAAGTTTGAAAGGATTTTATAGGATGTTAACAGAAGAGAGATGCCTCGATAAGTATTACAGTCAGTTTTGTCGCCTTTCTTGTGGATTGGAACAATGATTGTTTCTTCCCACTCTTGTGGCAATTCTTCCTTATTGTAGATAAGGAGAATGAGTTTGTGTATCTTGTTCCACAATTTTTCGCCTCCAGCTAAAATTAAATCAGCGGGAATTTCGTTTACACCCGAGATTTGTGTTTCTTTAATTTCTTTATAGCGATTTTTACTTCTATTCGATTGGGTTCTGGTATATATGGTTCTGCGGTGTGTATCTTCCTTTCTCCACGCACATTAGTTTTTGGCTGCGTGTTAAGCAAATCGTCAAAGAAATCTTTCCATCTATTTAAAATGCTATCTGTATCAGTAAGAGCTGTTCCATCAGCTTTCTTTCATATATAAGAACGAGTTTGATAGCCTTTCTTAAATTCGTTGATCCCTTTATACATGTCTCGAATGTTTTTATTTTTACTATTATCTTCAAGTTCCTAAATTTTAGCTTTCAAAATATCGCGTTTCTTTGTTCTAAAAGTTTTGGAAGTTCCTCGCCTGATGTCTACGAAATTTTGTGTAGTTATTTCATTCGGATTTTGTAATTTTGTCTGATTTCTCTTCTCTGCTAGTTCGAACCATGGTTTGTTCCTACGTATTTTCGCGTGTCTAAATTTTTCTTTTGAGAGAGGATGTTTCGTAAGCAAAGAAAAGAATTCAATTGCTGGAATATTTTTCTCTATAATCTTAAGGTTACATCTGTTAAGTAAAGAGTATGACATGCGTCAGATTTCTGAAACGATTTCTGTAATGTTATTGAGATTATAATCATTTTGCTCAAAGAGTATTGTTGCGTCATACATAATTGATATTCTTTCTTCATAGTTTTGGGGAAGTCGTCATTTATATTATTATATTACTATAAAAGAATTTTAACGTGGATCTTTGTGGATGCCTAATTAGAAACATACCAATTATAAATATGCATGTATTCAGATTTCAGAATGTTTTCACGGCAGTGATTTGTAATACTGATATGTACTACTACTTCATCTACATTACCTAATATATAATATACTCTACAATAGTTGATCAGATTCATCTACCGTAATATGAGTTTCAGGTTCCGTGCATGTAGCGCCCGTAGACTTAGCGCCCAGTGTTTCTGGCTCACAGAAGGAATTTTATATTGATTTTATCTCACAATCAGGGATGTCCAGTTCATTTTACCACTCTTTCCACAGGTCATTAATTCCTGTTATTTTCTTACATCCATGTTCCGTGTACTTAGCGTCCACTAAGTAAAACTGTTATGAAGAGGAAGAGAGAGAGAGAGAGAGAGAGAGAGCGAGAGAGAGACAGAGAGACCAGCCAATAGCACTGATTATGACGCTTCAATGAATCATAACCTCCGGGGGAAAGGGTGAAACGCAGAAACGTAGTTATATATATATATATATATATATATATATATATATATATATATGCATGTATGTAACTGTACTCCGTGGTATGCAATGCTCTACAATATTTAAATGTACTATAAACTAAGGTTACATGTTTAGCTTTTAATGTGAAAACTATGTAAAACAGACGTAATCTAGAATACCGCAATGAGGATAAGGCATACAAAAAACGGGGAACATATTCTCACGACTGAGAACCGGGACAAAATGTAAACTGGCGAAACACCGGGATAAGAGTCTTCAGGAGGTCATGGTGGTTCAGTGGTAGCAACACTCAGATCTGGTTCATGGGATCCCTGGTTTTATCCCATCTTGCGTCAAATGGGCTTTGTGGTAGTCAGACGCTGCGTGCATGGATAAACTCGGAGTTTTCTCTCACTTTCTTCATTCCACCATTTCATTCATTCTCACAATCACCGTCTTCTCTATCCTACTCAAGGTTTCATTTCATTTCAAGAGCTTTCAAACCGGGACTGTCCCGGTAAAAACCTGACATATGGTAACTCTGACTATATAACATCGGTTTCGATACCAAAAAAGAAAAAGTCAAATTATCATATGGTATTACACAGTTTCAGAAAAAAAAAAAACATCTAACAAGCTAGCCGCATTAAGTCTGATACATATTTCACAACTTTATGCGTAATATTAATGTATATAGTTAAGCAATTGATATCATACACTACAAGCACTGAAAAACAACGTAACGTTCTATAATAAAAAGAACGTTACTTTACGAACCAATAAGTTAATCGCTCTACGAACCTTATTGTACACATTATACCCTAAAGTTACAGCCTTATGCAGTAATCAATTCCAATCAGATATTGAACGAGTATGGCGTTTCCTTGAGAATAATCCATCAATAAGTTGAACAAGCGCCTTTGAAGGTTAATCGTCTTCCATTTTATCCTCTTCTTCGGTAATTCATCTCGCTACTCTTGTTCGATGCAGTTGAAACCATGGCCTCATCCTTTTGCAATGTCCATCCACAAGGAAGGATGAACAGGTTCAACCTTTTGGAATTTCAAATTCGAAGCTTCTGTCAATTTACTCGTTCGTGTCTCTTTCTGTAATTTTTCTATATGAGCGGGTATGTTGCGAGGAAACAAAAGAGGCTAGCAAAGAAATCGAATCGTATGATCACCATAAGATGAAAGTCTCATACTCCAGAGACTACCTGATACGTAATGTTGATCAAAATAAATTAGGAATTCTTCAGGTTCTTCTGGTACGATTTGCTGTAAGTAATCCATCCCTTCTGACCCTTGTCAGAGAGAAGGAAAACAAATCCGTCCACCATTTCATAGAAATCGGACTTTCTCATTCTCCCTGTAAAAATTCGCCAATCCCAACTGCTGCAGTATGTACTTCGTGTTCGTGTGACTTGTCTGGAACGCTTTGGCTTACGACTTCCCTCACTAGCCACGTCTGGTTGTGAATTTAATTTACATATTCCAATATTTGCTTGTTTTATCCCTCCCCGCTGGTCTAGTGGCAAGCACGCAAGCCTTTGGCGTATGAGGTTCAAGGTTCGATTCCTGGTGGGAGAGCATTGAGTGACCAAAGTGGTTCGGGTTCCACTATAATCAGTAAATTCAAGTCTTCCTTAGCCTACCCGGCAAAACCATGGAACGTAAAACTAAATACAAACCTTTTCTTTTTTCGCAAAAGGAACGTTTTATTATGAAGTAAAACACTATTCAGAAATATAATATTAAAATTTGCAAAAAGGAAATTTATTTCTGCGTAACAAAATTTAAAAATTAATTATTCACAGATAGTTGTTTTATTGGATTGTAACGAGTTACAGTATAATTTCCCAAAGACTCTTCTCATACAATTCTGCTGTTCTCACATGTAACACTTCCCAAGTGTAACACTCCGATTTTGATAAAATTTAGCAGGTAGATATTACACATGAAATAAACGAATGCATGTTTTTTTCTTTTCAGCGGAAAAACAGTTTTAGGAGGCAAAAGCCCCCACCCAAAATTTTGAAATTTGAGTCCCGAAAGGCAAGAAGTGAACCGAAGTGAATAATATTGTGCACAGATGCTATAAACGTAAAACGAAGGAATAGATGTTTCGTATTTTCCTGGGAAAAACGGTTGGACATAATTGCAACGATAGTTTGTGTAGGAACAGTACGCAAAAATAAAGAAAGAAAGAAAGAAAGAAAGAAAATAAAAGAAAATAAATGATTAAGTGTTTTTGATTTTGTGCAGAAAAACAAAAGTGTGACAAAGGGACCCCTCCTAAAAATATGAAATTCAACTCCACAAGCCCAGAAAGAAATATACTGTAATAAATGAAAATATCCACAAATATTGTAGACGTAAAATGAGAGAATACGTGTCGTATTTTCCTGTGAAAACTACCTGCGCATCTGCGGTAATAATTACTTTTTTTTTCGGAGGGACTTTAGTCACACCACAGTTTTTCCGCAGAAACTAAAAACACGTATTCGTATATTTTTTTGCGTATTGTCTCTAAACACAGTTTCGTTACAATTCTCCATGTCCTTTTAGGTACTTTTCACTATACTAATGAACACTTTGATAAATCGTGATTAAATGTTTGAAGGGGTCTGTACCCCACCCAACCATCTTTTCCAGAAAAATGCGACACAATATTCTGTCATTTTACGTCTACAATATATGCACACAATTTCGTTCATTCCGGTCTACTTCTTCATGCCTTTCGGTCATCAATTTCAAAATTTTCGGTGGAGACTTTTGCCCCTAAAAACATTTTTTCTGCAGGAAATAAGAAAGAAGTGTTCATTTATTTTTTCTATATTGTCCCTACCCAAAATTTCCTTACAATTCTCCATGTCCTTTAGGCATGTTTAACGTACTGTTATTAGCGCTTTTGATATTTCGAGATCAAAGGTTTGAAGGGGTCTGTGCCCCACCCAACCATTTTTCCCGGGAAAGTACGAAACATATATTCCATCATTGAACAATATCTGTGAACAATTTCATTCACTTCGACTAACTTCTTCTTGTCTTTCCGGCCTCAAATTTCTCCAAATTCTGGTTGGGGCTTTGACCCCTTAAAACAGTTTTCTCCAGAAAAGAAAAAAACACGTATGTTTATTTCATGTGTAATATCTACCTGCCAAATTTTATCAAAATCGGAATGTTACACTTGGAAAATATTACATGTCAGTACATTCATATAGCTTGCATTTGCGGCAGAAAGTTCTTGTTTTGTGCTCCCTCTTTGCTGGGGAGACTTTTTTTAGACTGTTCCTCTTCAGTATACTGGGAAGCTTCTATTCTCCGTGATTTCTTCTCAACGTTGGCGAACTGCTAACCAGACGAAATGAAAAATTTACGGAATTTCAAACTTTTTAATGTTTGTTTCTCGTTTGAAATTACGCTTTGATGACACAATACCATAAGTGTTGAGTCCACTTACATCAGTTATGTAAAATACTGTCATAGGCCATTTTGTTCATTGTTTTGTGGTGTAACAGGAGTCATATGATTGTTAGTGAACGTATGATTTTGTTGTGTTGTAATATATGATAACTTTGAGTTTTTTCCTCCGCTCTAGAAGTGACAACTTCAGGATAGTTGGCATTGTGTTTTGCAATGGGTGATCTTACTGGGTATATAAAATATTGTCAAAAGAGACAGCGCACCCAAAAAATGAGAAATTGTTCGTCTACAGTCATATTATATGTAAGAATAAAATTATATTGCAGAGTGTGTGAAGAATCTGCAACTTCACAAATTAGGAACAGTTCATCATCAGGTATTCTAATAGCGCCGATGTTGTCATCAAAACATAAGGCAGCCCATGTAGTATCATTTTTCTCCGGAGTTTTGCTTTTTGCATTAGCACGTGCTTTTGCATTAGCTATAGGTGCTACGCTTCAAACTTCTAACCAATCCTCTGGATAAGAAAACTACTCAACGTCTCATTTCAATATCGGTACCTGAACAAGAAACTTCAGTTGCATTTGTATATAAGTCTGCTAATATCGTCTGTCGGGAATCAATTTCTTCATTGTTTATTGATTTACCAAAAATATTCCTCCTCTACCATCAATAGTGACGTGTATTGTTAGTGATCTGCTTGTCTACCACGTGCAATGATCAAAACACACTAACAATAAACAAAACTTTACATACAATCAGTGGCAAAGCCAGGATTTCTATTCGGGGGGGATCAATGTCCTACTCCGGAAAACTTTTTTGTTAATGTAGAGACTGAAAGCGCAAATTTAGATTTTATTCTAGCAACTTTTTAAAATTTTGGTTCTTGGGAGTTCATATCCCGGGAAACTCCCCCTGGATACGCAACTGCATACAATGGAGAAATTAATACAGTTTGATAGACAAAAGCAACTATTATGCTTCTGACAATGGACTTATATAAGTGAATAAATAAAGAAAAGCTGCTACTAAAATAAGCAAAATTGCAAATAATTAAATCAATCAAACTAAATAATAACACATAAAGTTGCAATATGTTATATCTGACTTCATTGGGACAGTTAGAAGATTATCAGAACGTTCACTCCGCTACGAGCCACAATCTCAATCTATTCTGAATCTATCCTCATATTTCTTCATTAAGGCTCGAGTTTAATGGACCCACTAGGTACCCAATGCTATAAATTTTAAAAACTATCACTTAACTCACGGAAATGAAAAAAAAAAAATAATACAAGAACACAACCAGGGAAATGTCATAGAATCTCAATACTTACTAAGCCTTAGTAATTATTAAAGAAAGTATGCGTACGAGTGCAATGGATCCACCTGGTAGTCCTAGCTCCTACGGTTAAAAGTGTATCCTTGTATGGTTATTTAGATAGAGGAAATACTAGTTCTTGCCGAATTTCTTTAATTACTTACGATATGTTCCATTATTTTTAAACTAGGGTTTAAAATGTGATTGATTGCGTTTAGGGCGGCTTATAACACTTGACACATGTTCATTAGAACGTTTTATTTTCATTTGATATAAAGAATTACCCAGCAAATTTTGGCATTTGAATTTTTTGACACCCTGTATTTACGATAGGGAATGAAGTTATGCAATGTGCATAAATAATTGCTGTTCTCCATGCAGTAGTATTTGCATTAAGGTGCGTGTAATTATTATTATTTAAAACTATATAAATTTTAAAATAACTCTGGCACATGAATTCACATCCATATATGAAAATCTCATAGGTGATATGGTAATGCTCTTAAGTCGTAATTAAATTGTACGTAATTACAGATGTACATGAAAAGTCAGAGTGTTAGAGCTGACGGTGATGAACAGAAGAGGAAGAAAAGAACACATTTCTTTCAATTTGCCTAAGGGGTTTTAAAAGTGACATGTCAATTGTGCAGGAAGTATAGCAGGATCTTTCAAGTGAAAAATTTTTGTTCTTTAGTCGTCAAAAGAGAGGGAATGGGGACAGATGATATGAGTACGAAATTACATTTATGCATATAAACTAGTTCTCTCTCTGGTCAACCCTAGCACACTGATAAGTATCAAATATTTTCTGGGCGCTAAGTATACGATATTATATGTGGGCGCTAAATCTACGGGCGCTAAGTGCACTCCACGGAGTTTCCTCTCCCTTATCTAGAATAAGCCTCAAATCTGCCCACCTTCCAATGTTGGAGACAACCAATGGCGTATTTAGGATTTTCTTTCGAGGGCTATGCCCAACACAAGGAAGGAAGTGGGCAATTGCCCACCTGAGTTTGAGAATTAAATATATTTTAATTTATGCATAAATTGAAGTTATAATGGCAAGAATTGCAGACCGATAAGTCCTATATGATACAAAAGTTTAGGACTGAATCTAACTCTTTATTTTATTCATATAAGAAAAAGGAAGCATTCTCTTGGCCTTCCTAATTTCCCGGGCTAATTATTCCCCCGTTTTGATTTTCTTTAATTCAAACATTTCCTTCTTTTAAAAATAACTAAACGATATAATTGTTCCTTTGTTATAATAACTAAAGTCCTGTCATGTTGATATCCGCGCATGTTGGTGTGGAACATTAGTTTCGCTTATCAACTCCTCTTAGTTTTGGTGTTACTGATGACGGCCAACTTGAATCACAACTGACAACGGTCGATAAAGTATGATAGGCGAAATGAAAGTAGTAACGTCAAGAAAAAGAAACAGAAAAATAGAAAGGATGCCAGAAAGAACAATTAAGGACGCAGTTCTTACATGGAATGAAATTTGACAAATACAGTATTATTTCTGAACAAAAAGCATAAGAAAATGGAAAGTCAATGACATTCTTAGAAATAGTAAGAAGGATTATTGTTGTACGTGGAATGCGTAAAACTAACAAATCATTTCGAGGGGAGAATGAGCCCGATAGCCTCCTAAATACGTCACTGAAGACAATTCTGCTCCCCTGATCCTTCACAGCATTGTTTTTCAACTTCAAAAATATTTTGAACATCGCTTATATATAGATATATATATATATATATATATATATATATATATATATATATATATATATATATATATATATATATATATATATATATATATATATATATATATATATGGGAACGTCTTATCCGTCCCCCCCAATGTTGAAGACAGATTTGCGCCTATGCATATCTCCAATACAATACTGTACAACCAGAGTATTTTACACCCTTGGGCCTAAGGAAATTTTGTACCTTATTCCTCTTTTGTTCTTATTATGTTTGTGTATAGCAAAATAGTTCAGTGAATGAAAGCCAAAAGAACGATAATTAGAAAAAATAGAGCGTGTAGTTTTGGAATTTTAGCATAGTTGTGCTAAACAACATACGAAAACATACCTCAAACGACATACTAAAAGTCCCTAAAGGTGGGGGTCGGCAGACGGCAGAAGGAATGTTTAAAGGTAGTTTTCTCTAGGGATGGCCAAAACCGGTTTTTATAAAAACCGAAAACCGGTTTCTATAAAAACCGAAACCCAAAAAAACGACATTTCGGTTTTCTCCAAAACCGGTTCGGTTTTTACCGAAACTGGTTTCGGTGAAAACTTTTCGAAAACACGTAAGACTATTTCTGTGGAAATGGATTCGGTTTCCGGAGTACAACGAAACACCATTCTGGTCAGAAATAGAACAAATTTTGAAAAAAAAAACGGAATCGGTTTTGAAGAAAACCGAAACCGGATCTGGTGAAAAACCGAACCGGTTTTGGAGAAAACCGAAACCGGTTTTTTGAACATTTTCAAAAACCGGACCGAAAACCGAAAAACCGGTTTTTGTGCCCACAACTAGACTTTTCTCAAGTTTTTCTTAAATAAACTTACGGCAGAAATAATTATACGATGTTTATGTGCAAAGTGTTTGTTGTAAGTCACTTTTATTGCAGCAATTTTTACGCTTCTAGGAAATACATACGAAAGCGAAATGTATGGTGATTATTTCTTGAAAATAATGCTACTGAGTTATCCATATCTGAACGTCGGCGCATAGCACTCATCGTTCTTCGCTTCACGTCCAGAGAGGTTTGTTTTGAATTGCATGTCGAACAGAGTCACATAGACTTCTTGCTTTAAATATTCCCCATGTCCATAAATCTGGCGAGCATGCAGCCCATACAACATCACCGTTACGAAAGATAATCCTTCCTGGGAATATTCTCCGAAAAGAAATCATTGTTGCATTCATTGTGTGCAATGTGGCTTTATCTTGTTGAAACCAAACGTGTCTACGATACCTTTTCAATTGTGGCGTTAGATAATTTTCCAGCATGGACACATACCAAGTGGATGTGACATTCACAGTGTTTTCATTTTCATTTTGAAAAAAAAAAAAATGGTTCCACAAATTCTATTCCAACAAACACCACAACACATTATTACTTTTGGGCTACGAAGGGGCATCTCATGAATCAATCGTGAGTTCTTGGGTGTGCAGAAACGATAATTGTGCTTATTGACAAAACGGATGATTAAGGGAAGTGAATGATAATGGAAGAATCGGTGGAATGAGAGTGTGGGAGGAAATGGGAAAGCAATGGATACGATGTTGTCCACCACAAACTCACTTGGCCGGGGTCGGAACAGGGATCCCATGCACCAGAGGTAAGTGAATAGCTTTTAAGATAGAGGGATATAAAATGTATATATTTAAAACAAATCATATTGTAACTAAGTGTTCAAGTAACCTTTAGAAAAAACTTCATGCCTATACAGCATTACACAATTTCTTATACATAAAAACACACTAAAGCACAGGATGCCGGCGCTTGCGAGGACCACTTTTGAGTGAATCGGTTGCGCGTCTTAACGCTTCGAGCATATGCAGACATAGCCTGCGCGTCTAGTGTCCTTGAATTCTACTGGCATTACTAGCAGCTATACAAAGTACGAACATTGAAAAATACAGGGGGTAGACACCACTGGCGGATTAAACCAAACGTCTTGGGAGGGGCTCTTTGTTGTGGAGTGGTATATGTTCCCCGAAATCCCTCCCCCCCCAAAAAAGAAAGGTAAAACGGATTCAGGAAAAGAGAGTAAAATATATAATTGCTACGGAATTTTCACGACAATGCCCCCTCTCCCGAAAAGATATTCTGTCTACGGTCCTGGTCGTGGCTATGCTCTACTAAATATTTCGCCAGAAAAAATATCAGGTTAAACATTTTTTAGAACGCTCATAATGTTTCTGTATTTTAGTAAAATGAATCAAACAAAAGGACAAAAGAACTTAGAAGTTACACTCAAAATACGCTTTTCGACGAATACCACCCAAGGCGTATCTGTTGATATAATATTGTCGCGATCTACGACAATGTCCCTATGACATTTAAAAGTGCTAGTCCCTTCAGCCGCTTTTCGTCAGAACGAGATCGCAACCACGTTTTCAGTCGGTGCAATGTGGATTAAGATCGTTCTGCACTGGCCACGCTCGAATGCAGAGTTACAAGTTGAGTTGATGTTGAGTTAAACGTCCCTTTCAGCAGCGAGGCTATATGAGACCTACTGATTAACGTGGAATCCGTACCACAGGGTTACAAGTATGCGCAGCAGTTTTCGAATAGTCACGTGAAGATCTTCGTCGCTGGTGGTCAAGGCCTCCAACGCAGTCCGTGACAGAGTTTCACCTTCTTCTTTAATTCTCTTTCATTTAGAAGTGCAGATTGCAAATTCAGAACTAAAGAGGGAAAACAGTATTTTTTCTTGAGTTCCGATAGTTTTGTAAAATCTTTCTGCTAGAACGCGGAAGTTGTTGCTCAGAGTTTAGTCAGTTGCGCGTGTTGGCAATAAAATGTTTAGTCCGTATACATTGAAAACTTCCTGCGCAAGACGAGTTTTGAGGTACTCTACAACCGACTCTATAAACGGAATGTAAACAGTTCTTCAGTAGTAAGATGTCGTGTCATCTGCCGTGAAGTTCGTACGATGTGTTGTCTTTGGGTGAGATGAGGAGTTTGAATCTGCACGTCGACACTGGCAACCATTCCGGATATTGCTTCGAAAGTTGCCTTGAATTCTTTGTTGTTTGAACGCTTCTTGTTTAATGCTGCGCTGCGATAGTGTCCTGAATGGCATCTGACGTTGCGTTCATGTCTAAATTTGTCTTCTGCAAAAGTCGATTGAGGGGAGGGTTATCGTGAGATTACCCTGAAGACACGTAATAGTTACGATAAACTCGCTGTCGTGCATGGCAGAAGAAAGTGCCCATGCTTTGGCTGCTGGATCTAATTCGAACCACTTGGAACACACTGTAGAGCCTCACTTATTTATTGAAATTTCACGTAAAATTGTAATACCGCGTCGTTCCGTTCAACCCATCCCGTTTCACACAATGTCTCCAACTGGCCACTAACCGTAAGCTTAAGGGCAGTATTACGTTTTGAGATGCGGTGAAAAGCGCAATGATCTCTTTCGTTGTTTCCAGACGTTCCTCACGCACTGTTCTGACGACGACCCGAAGATGGACAAGTTGAGGCTGTGACTACAATATGAACAATGCAGCGCATTTGAATCCTCCTTCTGGATCTCCTGCACTGCCCGGCGACTTTGAGAGGTCGTGACGGCGCAACCATCTTATGACCGATAGGGTTCATGTCTTGTTCGGTACGCCTGTGTTGTGATCTCACTAAGTATAGTTATTTCATTCAGACGCTGAGTGTTTCCATTTGTAATGAGTCTGACGGATGGAACGGAGTATAAGATTCTTTTCTGTGCAGTAGTGGTTAGAGATTGTGGGAAGAATTGCACAAGATCATCGATTAAGATGGGTTCGATCCAAGTCAATCTATGCGCGTACCCACGCTCAGTGACACGCCCGATACACATCCGCACAATTTCTACACCAAATAAATATTCTTACCGTTCCAGTAGTGATTTGCGTATGAAACTGGTATGAAGCAACTGAAACATAATACATGTATGATATTGATTTACTTAAACACAAGCATTATACATACAGCATACATACTTACTTCAATGTTTTAGTTCGATACCTCTGTAAGTTTTATATTTTACAGTTTTGTCATTTACCATATTAAATACAAGCCCATGAATTTTATTGGAGAATAAAAAAATAAAAAAAAAAGGATTTTGAAAACTTGAATTTGAATTTTTAAACAGTAACGACGAAGCCGGCAGATTACTTAACAAAACACCAATTCACACACGCACTTGGGTTTTGGAGATTTCAGAAAAAAGGGGGGTCAGTAGAGGTATTAGAGGGCAATTCTTTGGAATCTTCTTCCCATTTTTCTTCGAAGGGATGTCCTGTTTTTCAGGTTAGTTTCAATTTTCATTATCCGGCTGCATAGTTGGCCATGTACTTACTTATGGTTCCACTGATTACCAATCTATAAAATAAATTGATCTCTCGTCTCACCTATGTTTCTTTATCATAAACACGAGTGAAATTCAACATTAGATTTATTATTTGGGTTTGAACAACAACGTTAGCACGAAACTGAAACGGTGTGCTCGTACTTAGTTTGAGCTAAGTTAAAGCGTTTTGTATCATTTTCGTAGAACTTCACTGTAACTTGCGTGAATAACAAAATAGCATAACTTCTGCAGTTCGCTCATACTTATATTAATACAATTTTGCAAAAGATTGTTAAATTAACGTTGGATTTTGGTGCTGTGTCGTATACCTCTTCACTTCACTACGACGTCCATTTTCACACACATCGTGGTCTCCCGCGCTGTCCTTCTGGCGTCAGTGAGATTGCGCCAGTCACGCCAGAGAAAATATTTTAAAAAAATCTGTGAGTGTTTTTGACAACGAATATATATATCAGAAAGGATTAAATGTGTTCTTCATTAAAATAAAATAATTAAAATACTAAAAATAATAAAAGTATTTCTAGATTGTTTCCGATTCTGTGGTACTATTTCTTTGTAGCATCGCGGCCACATCACATCCCTTTTGTTCGGTGAACAGAAAGCACAAGTCACCACTCACAGGACTGCCAACTCATAGAAAAAGATAAAACTAACACAAAGTTTGCGTCGACGTATAATCCATGCAGCCTTATTCCAATTCAGCCAAGAGAAACTGGGAAAATTTAAAATGGAATGGGAGTGAGGGGGGCCACACGCTCACAAATGGCGCGCGAGTGGGACGATGATCTTCTTTGAAGATTATCAGAATCCTGGAACCTTTGAACTTATCCTCTTCCCAAAAGCTTATTTCTCCGGTTATTATTCCTCATCTTTCTTGCACTATTAATATTTGATTCACGATGGTTCACTAATACTTCACAGAAACGTAGAAGGGCTATTCACTTTAAATGGGCTTCTTTTTATATATATATATATATATATATATATATATATATATATATATATATATATATATATGATTACATTTATCTTCATAACACAATATTTTAATACAAATTGAATAATATTTTGATTATCTATTATACTTTCACTTTTTATCATATATAAGTTGCATATTCTTTTAACTAATATATTTCTTACACCATTACATAAATCATAAAATCTCAATCTTTCTTTCTTTTTCTCTTTTTTTTCTTTATAAGTATCTGACTCGTATTATTACATCTTACACTAAAATATTCTTATCATACTAAACATAAAATTTTCAATATTTTAAACGGTATGTAATATAAGATGCAAAAATAACTTTTTTTTACGAATATACTTACTTATAACTAATTTTCAAAATAACTCTTAATGTAATATTTTCATTATTCGAACATTTAAAACAACATTTAAGCAACAATATATCAACTTACAAGTCAATTTTCAAATATACTGCAAGGATACAGTGACATGAATATACGAAATGTGTTCTCTCATTAGTAAATAACTTTTCAAAAGATACTACATATTAAGAACTTTATTTCACACAATATTGAATTATATACGTTTTTGTCGAGATTTAATAAAATTTATCGGCGCCTTAAAGATTCACAGCTAAATTTTTACAACGTAATAATTCAGTTATGACTCTCTCTGATCACTCGACAGGATCTGCCTGGCTAAATTTCGAAGGAACCTACCCACAATGAATTATTTGTTTTACCACCCCGAGATGAGGCCGAATTATAGAATACAAGGTTAAAGATTTAAAATAATAAAGAATGGGATTTACCAAAATAGCTTACTCCGAGCATTAAAAACATGTTACATTATCCAATACACATAAGGGGGGGGAAACCTCATCTCCATGACTTGGCATATATTCTTGCTAGTTTTTCCATTACTTCGGAAAAGAAAATATCAACGGCCATCTGGAAGTCGCATAGCGGGTCACAGATGCCTGCATAACTCATATGAAACAACTTTTTTTTCTTTTTACACTCCTTGTACTCTTTCACTCAATAACACATAAGGATTTTGTAAGTTTATCAAGGCAAGTTCCAACACATCAGATGAACACAGATTTTTACAATACAGAAAATTCAAATACTTGTCAACATCTAGCAATTTCTCTAAAATTTTATGTATTCGTTGGTTATTACTTCTTGATTGAACACTTTGAGACAAACATACTGGTGTTGTAGTTAATGCATTGCAAAGAACAGTTTCAACACTACATTCTAAATCTGAATTTTTAAATTCGCTTGAAATCATGTCATGGTACTTTTGAGAACTATGTTTTACTGCTAGCTCTAACCAGATTTTACGAGTTTGTTTCGTAGGTTTCCACACCCTAAGTCTATCCACTGAATGCGAACCAAGAGATTTACCAGTTAAAGGATCTAACAATTCGAACACCTTTTCTGAATTTGATGGTTTGTTAACACAAAGATAGGGTCCTTTGAACACATTGAAAAATTTTGAGATTTTCTTGTCTGTTGCGGAACTTAAGTTAGTTTGTTTCAAGAAAACCAGATCGTTCACCTGTATTTTGTGTTTGCTCTCCTGTTGTGAGTTATACCTTTCGTTTCGCTTTCGAATCACTTCTTTTCTTTTAAAATCTGCCATTACCAATTTATTGTCCCCACTCTCATTATCGTTTTCGTTCGTATCATTCATAAAAATGCCAAAATGTTCGAAGATTGGTTTTTCAGCCTGAATATTCAAATGTAAACTAGCTGGACTCGCGCCAAGACTGCTAGATATTGAATAGTCCAGCAACACTACAACTTGCGGTATAAACTTCTCCCAAGAACCATGATCATCTTTACAAAATAGTCTGAACAACCTGTTCGTCTCCCGATGGATTCTCTCCACCGCGTTCGACGCCGGATGGTAGGGCGTTGAATAAAATATTTTAACCCCATATTCTTCCATTTTCTGTTTGAAATTTTTAGAAATAAAGCAACTACCATTGTCCGCCAATATAGCTGAAGGTATTCCTAAGTGCACAAAGTACAATGTTTCCAAACATTTAACTACGCACTTCGTAGTAGCGTTCCGGATCGGATAAAGAACAAGGTAACGAGTAAAGACATCCAAAACAGAGAGTATAAATTTACACTTTGAAGGAGATGGCACAAGAGGTCCGATAATGTCAATTGAAATTAATCTCCTGGGGCCTTTCACCTGTATGGTTTCAAGAGGTCTAGCTGGGGGTCGAGTATCAACTTTAGTTCGTTTACATTCAAGGCAGTCGTTAATATAGTTCATTACGTCTCGCCGCATAGATTTCCAATAACAGATCTCGCTGATGAAGCTTACAATTCTTTCACACCCGAAATGTCCACGGTTGCTGTGTATTCTTCAATTACCAGATTTACTAAAGACGGTGGGATGCAAATTCTCCAACTATTGGGAAAGTGAAAGTTCTTATACAACAATATACCATTTTCTAGTTTGTAGAATTTTTCTACATTTCTGTTTTGCATCTTACTGTAGGGATCGTTTGGTTTCTCTAGAAATTTGATAATTTTACTGTACTCAAGATGTTCCTTTTGTTTTTCGGTTAACTCTCCTGGTGTGAAGTTTCTAAAAAACGATGGAAGTACTTCTAAATTATTTATGTCCAAAATTTCACTAGGAGGGGCTAAAACTATCCTGGACAATGCATCACTGGCAACATTCTCACTCCCTGAAATGTGCATTATTTCTAGATTAAATCCCTGTAGTTCGAGACTCCACCGAGCCAAACGAGAGTTCCAATGGCGAATTTTATTCAAAAACACTAATGAGTTATGGTCCGTGTAAACTTTCACGTGATGGCCAAATAATAAATGTCCCCATTTACGTACGGCTGTAACGATTGCATACGCCTCTAATTCCGTGATAGTGAAATTTCGCTGTGCACTATTCAGAGTTTTACTGTAAAAACCAAGTATGTGTTTTTCACCGTTAACTTCTTGGAATAATATACTTCCCACTGCTACCAAGGAACTGTCTGTCACTAAACAAAAATCGTGATCTAACAGCGGATGATTTAACAACACTTCTTCAGCTAACGATGCTTTTAACTGGGCAAAACTTTGCTCACACTCGTCAGTCCAAACCCATTTTTTATTCTTTTTCAGAAGTTCAAACAATGGATTGGCTAAATGAGCGAAATGATACACAAATTTTGAACACCACTCGAACAAACCTAACACTCGCTTAAGTTCCTTTACATTTTTCGGACGAGGCAATGTTCGAATTGTTTCTACGTACGACGGATCCTTTTTCACGCCTTCAGGTGTGACTACGAAACCAAGAAATTGAAAACTCGTATTGCAAAATGAAGATTTCTTTAAATTTACAGTCATATTGGCTTCTTCTAATTTTGTAAATAATAGGTTTAAAATTTCTAACTGTTCATCAAAAGAAAATGTTGGTACAGAAATGTCATCGATGTACGTAACTAATTTATCAAACAATGCATGACCTAACACAACCAAAAGACAAGCCATTAATCCTACGCCTCCGTTTGCGTATCCAAAGGGAATAGATGTAAATCTATACATTTTCCCATTCCATGAGAACGCTGTATAATCTCTACAATTTTCAGAAATTGGAACTTGTGTATAACTTCCTACTAAATCAATATTTGATACGTATTTAGCCCCCTGGAACTTTAACAACAGATCATCAATTTTATTCACCTTCAATTGTTTTATTTTTACGTGCTTGTTCAAAACAGTTAAATCGACTACTACTCGCATTTTACTAGTATTTTTCTTTGGCACGCAAAAGATTGGGTGTGAATGGATTGACACACAAGATTCTATTACGCCACATTGTAACCACTCATCGATTTGCGAATCAATATGCTCTTTGAATTTATATGGTAATGTATATTGCCTTTTAACCAAAGGTTGGTCTGTGTCTACCTCAATTTCATATTCAAATTTGGTACAACGTCCGGGAATATTTTTAAAAATTTTCCTATGTTTCAACAACAATTTGAACAATTTCTCTTTTTCAAAATCAGACAATTGAGCTTCCCTAACCTTTTCTCGTATTTCTGAAATTGACACAAATTCACTTTCTATTTTACTATTAAATGTGTTACAGACTGCAACTCTATCTAACGATTTACAATGCGATTTTTCGATCTCATAATCTATTTCTGACATTTGCTGAGAATAGTAATCAAACAAAAATTTATCTTCATTGGCAACTTCTAAATTTAACACTTTCATTTCCTTTTCATTACTACAAGAATTACGAATTTTATTATAAACTTGATTAGAAAGAACAACATGATTAACCCATTCTTTTTCTAGTTTTTGTTTTTCACTCACCAGATTATTTACTATGGGACACTCTACATTCACTTTTCCAATCTCAAATAAAATTTCTGATTCATCATCACTGTCGTTAGTAGCATTCATTTTAGTATCAATACCAACTTGAGATACAAAATTTACCTTTTTCTGTACATCACCTTTAGTCAGAATTTTTGTAACTTTCATGTTGTCAGCTTGACCACCTAGCATAGGTACGTTAACGATTTCTCCTTCCTTTTCAACCGTAATAGAATTATCACCAAAATCTATCTTTGCCTTGGATTGTGTGAGAAAATTTCTACCCAATAAGCATTCAGTATTCAAGTCAGAGACAACTAGCACACGTACGTCAAAACTAACCTTCCCTATTTCAATACACAATATTGTTTCACCTTGCACCTGTTTCTTTTTCTTACCTGAAAAATCCACCAACAGAATATGTGGAGCTGGTCGCAAGTGAGGATGGGAGATGATTGACGCTATACGTTTCCATATCTCTAAAGACAAAATACTAACTGAAGCCCCAGAGTCACACAAGGCTACTACTGGTTGATTTAAAATCTGTACTTTAATTTCAGCTGACCTAGCTTGACTATTAAATTTCTGTTCTTCATCACTACTTTCAGATGAATCAGTGTCCCAACTTACAACATTCACTACGTTCTTTCCAATTACAACAAGCTCGCATTGCGAATCATTTTTGAGTGCATTTTGACTTTCAGTACCAAAATTACCATTTACGTTACCAACTCTACCAACCGCACTCGCGTTGGAGAGCACATTTAGTTTAAAGTTTGATCTTTGTTTTGAGGAAACATAACTCTTGGACTATAATACGGAAATTGTGGTGCAGATTGAGTATATGTGGGCATTGGCTGTGTTCGATTCATACCTTCATCATGGTTACTATTTACAAAGTTCACCCTTTCGCTTTGGTTTGAATTCTCGTACTCGTGATCATCTTCGTAATTACTACGATTACTACCTTGACCTTCATTGCGATCATTATCTCTTCTATAATTATTCTTACCTTTGTTCCAGTGGAACTTTCTCTTGTTCGGAGTTCCCTTTCTTTTGGGTCCGTCAAACTTACCCCTACCTGAATTTTTGCGGTTTTCATTACTAGAATTTCCCCTTTTATTAAAATTCTCGTAATTCCCTTGCACTTCATCTACCTGATTGACACGTACAGTTCTACCATGAAAGTTGTTTCTATCGTTGGTATTTCTGCTGTCATAATACAGTGCTTCAAGATTTTGTATGGCTGTTAAAAATGAACTGAAATCTAAATTTGGGAACAACGCTAATTGTCGTCGGTAAGAAATAGGGATCAACTGTTTAATTGTATTCACAATGAAAGTATCTGGTATATTAGGTGATAAACCTCGTATCTTATTCAACCTTTTGTGAACAAAATCAGTAACAGTATCATCAGTTTTTGGGTTGAACGCTTGCGATTGCAACACTGAAAGTTTACTTGCGATGACTTGTTCAGAACCAAATTGAGCTTTGAATTCTTTAGTGAAATCTTTAAATGAATGAAATGTACCTAATTTTGACTTGTACCACTCACGAGCGTTACCGGTAAAAATAAACCCTAGTACATCTAAGTATTGGGATTCAGATACGTCTACAGCGTGCGCTGCAATCTTAAACTGCTCTAAAAACGAAGATGGTGACTCATCATCTTCTAAGCCAGAAAACTTTGGGAACATTTCAATGTCACCATGACGCAATATTCGTCGTTTAACCCTTTTTACGTCACCCCTTTCTGATTTTCTCACTTTAATACGTTTCTTTAGTTTTGTTGTCTCACTAGCTAGTGAAGAACTACAATCTGTTTGGTTGTCACTACTAATTTCTTCCTTACTGCTGTATTTTGACTTATGGCTACTCCTATCATCACCGGATGTACTTAATCTACGCCAGTTACGTTCACTCCGCTCTCTGCTAGCATGTTCAGTCAATGAGGTTAACTTCGTTTGGGTTGCATCTACCTTAATTTCTAACCCTAACAACCTGTCACCTATCAAAGCAATATTTTGATTCATATTGACTACGTAAATACCGGGAGGGATAGTGTTCTGTGACAAAGTATCGACCCTACTGTGCAATATTGCAACATTTCTTTCTAACTTATCAGTCGTATCATTTAATCCCACTAGCATTTTTTCTTTATTTTCTAAATTACCTTCAATTTTATTTACTGACTCCTCGATTGCTTCAATTTTCTCAAAAGCTCGGTCCGCCTTTTCTTCACATTTACCCAAATCGACCGTAATGTTCTCAAGTTCTTGATAATTCTGAAGTGTTTTCCCCCATATTTTCTCACATTTATCATTTACCTTCTCACATTTCTCGTCTATTTCTTTCGATATTTGTTCATATCTACCTACGCATTCTTTTCTGAATATTTCTAATTGCACCTCAAGTTTATCGTCAATCTGCTTTTTTGTTATTTCAGAAACTTCCACTATTTTGTTTTCTAAAGACTCCCGTACATTATTAGTTTGTTCAACGACTTTTTCTATTTTTCCTTCCAAAGATTCATTTATTTCAGCTATTTTATTTTCTAATGATTCATGCAAAGTTTGCATTTCAATTTTATTTGCATTAATTGCCTCTAGCAATAACTTGACGTTACTTTCATCCATTTCGCAAAATTACAGAAAATTTTAAACAATTATAAACTATTTTAAACTTCTAAATACGAGTCAGAAACTTACCTTGAACATCAATATTTCTACGCATAAATCACTACTTTTGCTTTACGGTGCAAGAGTTCTGTCCCTGTTCGGGCGCCATTTTTATGACCGATAAGGTTCGTGTCTTGTTCGGTACGCCTGTGTTGTGATCTCACTAAGTATAGTTATTTCATTCAGACGCTGAGTGTTTCCATTTGTAATGAGTCTGACGGATGGAACGGAGTATAAGATTCTTTTCTGTGCAGTAGTGGTTAGAGATTGTGGGAAGAATTGCACAAGATCATCGATTAAGATGGGTTCGATCCAAGTCAATCTATGCGCGTACCCACGCTCAGTGACACGCCCGATACACATCCGCACAATTTCTACACCAAATAAATATTCTTACCGTTCCAGTAGTGATTTGCGTATGAAACTGGTATGAAGCAACTGAAACATAATACATGTATGATATTGATTTACTTAAACACAAGCATTATACATACAGCATACATACTTACTTCAATGTTTTAGTTCGATACCTCTGTAAGTTTTATATTTTACAGTTTTGTCATTTACCATATTAAATACAAGCCCATGAATTTTATTGGAGAATAAAAAAATAAAAAAAAAGGATTTTGAAAACTTGAATTTGAATTTTTAAACAGTAACGACGAAGCCGGCAGATTACTTAACAAAACACCAATTCACACACGCACTTGGGTTTTGGAGATTTCAGAAAAAAGGGGGGGTCAGTAGAGGTATTAGAGGGCAATTCTTTGGAATCTTCTTCCCATTTTTCTTCGAAGGGATGTCCTGTTTTTCAGGTTAGTTTCAATTTTCATTATCCGGCTGCATAGTTGGCCATGTACTTACTTATGGTTCCACTGATTACCAATCTATAAAATAAATTGATCTCTCGTCTCACCTATGTTTCTTTATCATAAACACGAGTGAAATTCAACATTAGATTTATTATTTGGGTTTGAACAACAACGTTAGCACGAAACTGAAACGGTGTGCTCGTACTTAGTTTGAGCTAAGTTAAAGCGTTTTGTATCATTTTCGTAGAACTTCACTGTAACTTGCGTGAATAACAAAATAGCATAACTTCTGCAGTTCGCTCATACTTATATTAATACAATTTTGCAAAAGATTGTTAAATTAACGTTGGATTTTGGTGCTGTGTCGTATACCTCTTCACTTCACTACGACGTCCATTTTCACACACATCGTGGTCTCCCGCGCTGTCCTTCTGGCGTCAGTGAGATTGCGCCAGTCACGCCAGAGAAAATATTTTTAAAAAAATCTGTGAGTGTTTTTGACAACGAATATATATATCAGAAAGGATTAAATGTGTTCTTCATTAAAATAAAATAATTAAAATACTAAAAATAATAAAAGTATTTCTAGATTGTTTCCGATTCTGTGGTACTATTTCTTTGTAGCATCGCGGCCACATCACATCCCTTTTGTTCGGTGAACAGAAAGCACAAGTCACCACTCACAGGACTGCCAACTCATAGAAAAAGATAAAACTAACACAAAGTTTGCGTCGACGTATAATCCATGCAGCCTTATTCCAATTCAGCCAAGAGAAACTGGGAAAATTTAAAATGGAATGGGAGTGAGGGGGGCCACACGCTCACAATCTGTACCAATACCAACGCAGTTTTTCGGGTCGAGTGAGAAATCTCGTAGCAAAGATAGAACAATTTCTCCAATTTTCCCTCCAATCAGTGAGAGTTCGGGCGGTTCTGCGTCTTCGGATTCCGAGCTCGAACCAATGTCCTCACCTTTCAGCTCTGCTGGCGGAGGATCAATGAAACCGAAGCAGTCTTTTCTTATTTCATCTATGTGTTCGTACCTTAGAATCAAAGACAGCTGAGATGTGTGCGAAACGACCGTAGTCTCATCAAACATAATAGAATAAAACTGATCCTCTCGCACTCGATTGACAATTTTACAGACGTGATTTCTCATCCACAACCCTCAATGAGGGCATTTGTGTGGTTTTATTGGCAAAAATGGTCCTTTTCGATGCTTTCTTCCGGTGATTCTTTAAGAGATCGTCACTACAAGCCATTCTAAATTTGAGCAATTCTCGAAAATTGCCCTCGTTGAACTTAGTTTCTCCACCGTCACCATCTGAGGTCCAATTATCCGCATAAGCATCGTCCCTGTGGCCTTGAAAAGCAATGCCTTGCCTTCCAAGGAATATCACATTCCGCAACATTAATTTCAGTTTGTCGCGATTTTGGATGACTTGTCTTCTTGACGAGTTGATTTGATTCTCGACTGATTTCACTGGTTCCCAGTAGTTTTTCAGAAACGCTTTTCCGACCTCAAGAGCGTTAATGTGATATTGTGCCTTGTTGTGAGTTTCTAAAATACCGTAGAAAGTAGCGAATTTCTTCAAATGTTTAGTCCCAAGGGTTTGGAGAAGCACGTTTCTTCGATAGCCCCCCAAAAAACCCGTTGCAAAAAGTGAGCAATATTTACAAAAAAGATCCCTCCCCTTATGGGAAAGAACCAGCCATGGATAGTTTTCCACATGTTCTAGCCTCAAGTAACACCGTCCTTCTTCCTGAGATTTATCTGATATTATGAGTCGAGTTATCGTTAGCGTAAACGCGTCATGCCGGATAGAGACTATTTTTAAATAGAAATAACGCAAGAACGATCCCAAACTTTCGTTCTTGTGGCGGTAAGCTACAAGCGGCAGTGTGTGTAATTTTAATATTTTAGAGGACTCTTGGGAGGGGGGGTCGATTGCCCTCCTCGCCCCCTCCTTTAATCCGCCCCTGGTAGACACGGTGTTGAAGACTGTTGCTCTAAAACAGATATTTTGAAGTGTCTTGCGATTGTTTCAGGTCCTGTCTATTGATTTGTGCAAGAAACATGAAGAACCACCCTTTTCTTTCCTCTAAGAACTTCGTGCTTCTTATCTATCCTTACAATACTTGCCTTCCTTAACCCTTCCATCCGTTTTCACCTACATCACACTTATTACTCACAATATCCTCATTACATAATAAACACTTTTCAGCCATTGTTATACACTGTGTAGCTACAAATTGAAGTACTGTATAACGCACGAACGCTCTAAATGTTAAACATATAGGATCAGGCCCGCAACCAGGGAGCAGGCCCCTCTAAATTTTCAGACCAGTTCTCTTAGACCATAATATCATGTGCTATACTAAAGATCAGTAGCGACTCGTAGTCTGTACAAGCACCGGTTGCAATGTTGTAATATCAAAGGTATGTAGGTACGCGCAAGTGTTTCCCTCCCCCAGCATTCTTGAGTCTTATCCAAGAAATATTCAGGAAATATGAAGAGGAAAGTCTTTTAAGCTCTATTTGTATATTATTGATTAAATTATTTCTCTAATATTAATTTAATATATAAGCTATTTCCTTTTTTTCAAACAACCACTATCAATGTATGTTTATACACTATTTATATACAAAACCTCTACACTCATGTTATTGAACACGAGATAAATCGAATATATAGTGTGTGCTGTAAGCCATGAATGATGGCGTTAATCCGAAAAGCAGAAAAAAAAGCAAGAAAATTGCATGCACGCAGTTAAACAAAATTATTTAATTATATAAACTAAGCATTATTTTAGAATGGAAGGTCTTTCTTCGATCTTTCGGGCTTCAAATTTTTCTATGACCTCATTGAAATCTGAAATGCTGCTCGCCAAGTTTCTCTGAATAGAAAGCATCGCTCCCGCAAATATTTTCCGCTTTATTTTCTTTTGGGTCCAGAAACACCTCTGTCCTCCGACAATATGCATTTTGTTAGCATTTCTTTGTATTTATATAAATATACGGAACAAAAAGTCCATTTTCAGGAACCACGTATTTTTTGTCTGTAAAGAAGCATGAAATTTAAGATGTTTTCCTTTGAAAATGAAAAAAAAAAGAATAGTTTAACATTCCAGCAAATTAGGCTAAAGAAGACAGATGAGTATTGGAAGTGAATGATTTGATATTAATTTATGCTCTCCGCCGGAAATCGAACACGGAATCATGTGCACGAAAGACACAGAGCTAGGAATTAGACCAGTAGTAAGACATTTTCTTCTTGAAGACTCGATTGACCCCCCCAGAATAGGATTTTTTTAAAAATAAATCTTATCCCAAGAATTTTCACCTTTGTATTATAAATGTTAAATAAAATCTATTGACTTCGAACGACCGCCCCCTAAACTTTCAGCCTGGATCCGTCCCTGCTACCACCAGACTTATATTTGTTCTTTGCGAGTTTATGTTTTGTGAATAACTTCTTTCTTCCACGCATCTGTATCTTCCTCACCCTATCAATTGAGTCAAGCGCTGCTAAGCGGAGGAATTCGTAACTATTACAGAAGCTGACCAGTTGCGGCAGAATTTGCAACCGCAAGGGACCAATACGGGAAGATAGGAGCGTTGCAAGAATAAATCCACTTCCCCATGTTAAGAGATAGGAGCTCGCTGCCATATGCTCAATATTACTGCTTCCAGTGGCAACGTTCGCTGCCAGTGGAAAGGTAAATCTCTCTCTTTCTTTCCGTTTTTTAATTGACTTTTTTCAGAAATGCATCAATACTGTTTTGCGCTCAAGAGCAAAAGTTTATTTTTTACTGATACACTACTTTAACACTTAAAAATATTTTTAGTATTAAAAAAAAATATCCGGTTGCACAACCATGCAACATATAGTACCAGCCGCCACTGCTAAAGATACAATTTAGACATTTGTTAAAGACGGTTTATTTTAAATTCATTTTAATACCTTAAAATAAATGCGAGATGAAGAAAAACCTTTGTATTTCAAGTGTGCACTCGGACAATATGTGAAACACTTCAGTCCAACTCCCGCCGCCCTCTTACGGAAAAAATCTTCCCTTTGCTTTGGGAAGGGAACCCTGTCAGTATCCAACTATTGAAGGATCTTGGCCATAAACTTGTTCCGCCTCTTTCGAGAGAGATATGGTAACACACACATCGACAGCAGGGGCACACTTGAAATACAAAGGCTTCTAACAGCTAGGAAGGAACGAATGATAGACACATAGGCGCAAATCTGTCTTCAACATTGGGGGGGGGGACGGATAAGACGTTCCCATATATATATATATATATATATATATATATATATATATGGGAACGCTTATATATATATAAGCGATGTTCAAAATATTTTTGAAGTTGAAAAACAATGCTGTGAAGGATCAGGGGAGCAGAATTGTCTTCAGTGACGTATTTAGGAGGCTATCGGGCTCATTCTCCCCTCGAAATGATTTGTTAGTTTTACGCATTCCACGTACAACAATAATCCTTCTTACTATTTCTAAGAATGTCATTGACTTTCCATTTTCTTATGCTTTTTGTTCAGAAATAATACTGTATTTGTCAAATTTCATTCCATGTAAGAACTGCGTCCTTAATTGTTCTTTCTGGCATCCTTTCTATTTTTCTGTTTCTTTTTCTTGACGTTACTACTTTCATTTCGCCTATCATACTTTATCGACCGTTGTCAGTTGTGATTCAAGTTGGCCGTCATCAGTAACACCAAAACTAAGAGGAGTTGATAAGCGAAACTAATGTTCCACACCAACATGCGCGGATATCAACATGACAGGACTTTAGTTATTATAACAAAGGAACAATTATATCGTTTAGTTATTTTTAAAAGAAGGAAATGTTTGAATTAAAGAAAATCAAAACGGGGGAATAATTAGCCCGGGAAATTAGGAAGGCCAAGAGAATGCTTCCTTTTTCTTATATGAATAAAATAAAGAGTTAGATTCAGTCCTAAACTTTTGTATCATATAGGACTTATCGGTCTGCAATTCTTGCCATTATAACTTCAATTTATGCATAAATTAAAATATATTTAATTCTCAAACTCAGGTGGGCAATTGCCCACTTCCTTCCCTGTGTTGGGCATAGCCCTCGAAAGAAAATCCTAAATACGCCATTGGTTGTCTTCAACATTGGAAGGTGGGCAGATTTGAGGCTTATTCTAGATAAGGGAGATGAAACTCCGTGGAGTGCACTTAGCGCCCGTAGATTTAGCGCCCACATATAATATCGTATACTTAGCGCCCAGAAAATATTTGATACTTATCAGTGTGCTAGGGTTGACCAGAGAGAGAACTAGTTTATATGCATAAATGTAATTTCGTACTCATATCATCTGTCCCCATTCCCTCTCTTTTGACGACTAAAGAACAAAAATTTTTCACTTGAAAGATCCTGCTATACTTCCTGCACAATTGACATGTCACTTTTAAAACCCCTTAGGCAAATTGAAAGAAATGTGTTCTTTTCTTCCTCTTCTGTTCATCACCGTCAGCTCTAACACTCTGACTTTTCATGTACATCTGTAATTACGTACAATTTAATTACGACTTAAGAGCATTACCATATCACCTATGAGATTTTCATATATGGATGTGAATTCATGTGCCAGAGTTATTTTAAAATTTATATAGTTTTAAATAATAATAATTACACGCACCTTAATGCAAATACTACTGCATGGAGAACAGCAATTATTTATGCACATTGCATAACTTCATTCCCTATCGTAAATACAGGGTGTCAAAAAATTCAAATGCCAAAATTTGCTGGGTAATTCTTTATATCAAATGAAAATAAAACGTTCTAATGAACATGTGTCAAGTGTTATAAGCCGCCCTAAACGCAATCAATCACATTTTAAACCCTAGTTTAAAAATAATGGAACATATCGTAAGTAATTAAAGAAATTCGGCAAGAACTAGTATTTCCTCTATCTAAATAACCATACAAGGATACACTTTTAACCGTAGGAGCTAGGACTACCAGGTGGATCCATTGCACTCGTACGCATACTTTCTTTAATAATTACTAAGGCTTAGTAAGTATTGAGATTCTATGACATTTCCCTGGTTGTGTTCTTGTATTATTTTTTTTTTTTTCATTTCCGTGAGTTAAGTGATAGTTTTTAAAATTTATAGCATTGGGTACCTAGTGGGTCCATTAAACTCGAGCCTTAATGAAGAAATATGAGGATAGATTCAGAATAGATTGAGATTGTGGCTCGTAGCGGAGTGAACGTTCTGATAATCTTCTAACTGTCCCAATGAAGTCAGATATAACATATTGCAACTTTCCAGGGGGAGTTTCCCGGGATATGAACTCCCAAGAACCAAAATTTTAAAAAGTTGCTAGAATAAAATCTAAATTTGCGCTTTCAGTCTCTACATTAACAAAAAAGTTTTCCGGAGTAGGACATTGATCCCCCCCGAATAGAAATCCTGGCTTTGCCACTGATTGTATGTAAAGTTTTGTTTATTGTTAGTGTGTTTTGATCATTGCACGTGGTAGACAAGCAGATCACTAACAATACACGTCACTATTGATGGTAGAGGAGGAATATTTTTGGTAAATCAATAAACAATGAAGAAATTGATTCCCGACAGACGATATTAGCAGACTTATATACAAATGCAACTGAAGTTTCTTGTTCAGGTACCGATATTGAAATGAGACGTTGAGTAGTTTTCTTATCCAGAGGATTGGTTAGAAGTTTGAAGCGTAGCACCTATAGCTAATGCAAAAGCACGTGCTAATGCAAAAAGCAAAACTCCGGAGAAAAATGATCCTACATGGGCTGCCTTATGTTTTGATGACAACATCGGCGCTATTAGAATACCTGATGATGAACTGTTCCTAATTTGTGAAGTTGCAGATTCTTCACACACTCTGCAATATAATTTTATTCTTACATATAATATGACTGTAGACGAACAATTTCTCATTTTTTGGGTGCGCTGTCTCTTTTGACAATATATACCCAGTAAGATCACCCATTGCAAAACATAATGCACAACTATCCTGAAGTTGTCACTTCTAGAGCGGAGGAAAAAACTCAAAGTTATCATATATTACAACACAACAAAATCATACGTTCACTAACAATCATATGACTCCTGTTACACCACAAAACAATGAACAAAATGGCCTATGACAGTATTTTACATAACTGATGTAAGTGGACTCAACACTTATGGTATTGTGTCATCAAAGCGTAATTTCAAACGAGAAACAAACATTAAAAAGTTTGAAATTCCGTAAATTTTTCATTTCGTCTGGTTAGCAGTTCGCCAACGTTGAGAAGAAATCACGGAGAATAGAAGCTTCCCAGTATACTGAAGAGGAACAGTCTAAAAAAAGTCTCCCCAGCAAAGAGGGAGCACAAAACAAGAACTTTCTGCCGCAAATGCAAGCTATATGAATGTACTGACATGTAATATTTTCCAAGTGTAACATTCCGATTTTGATAAAATTTGGCAGGTAGATATTACACATGAAATAAACATACGTGTTTTTTTCTTTTCTGGAGAAAACTGTTTTAAGGGGTCAAAGCCCCAACCAGAATTTGGAGAAATTTGAGGCCGGAAAGACAAGAAGAAGTTAGTCGAAGTGAATGAAATTGTTCACAGATATTGTTAAATGATGGAATATATGTTTCGTACTTTCCCGGGAAAAATGGTTGGGTGGGGCACAGACCCCTTCAAACCTTTGATCTCGAAATATCAAAAGCGCTAATAACAGTACGTTAAACATGCCTAAAGGACATGGAGAATTGTAAGGAAATTTTGGGTAGGGACAATATAGAAAAAATAAATGAACACTTCTTTCTTATTTCCTGCAGAAAAAATGTTTTTAGGGGCAAAAGTCTCCACCGAAAATTTTGAAATTGATGACCGAAAGGCATGAAGAAGTAGACCGGAATGAACGAAATTGTGTGCATATATTGTAGACGTAAAATGACAGAATATTGTGTCGCATTTTTCTGGAAAAGATGGTTGGGTGGGGTACAGACCCCTTCAAACATTTAATCACGATTTATCAAAGTGTTCATTAGTATAGTGAAAAGTACCTAAAAGGACATGGAGAATTGTAACGAAACTGTGTTTAGAGACAATACGCAAAAAAATATACGAATACGTGTTTTTAGTTTCTGCGGAAAAACTGTGGTGTGACTAAAGTCCCTCCGAAAAAAAAAGTAATTATTACCGCAGATGCGCAGGTAGTTTTCACAGGAAAATACGACACGTATTCTCTCATTTTACGTCTACAATATTTGTGGATATTTTCATTTATTACAGTATATTTCTTTCTGGGCTTGTGGAGTTGAATTTCATATTTTTAGGAGGGGTCCCTTTGTCACACTTTTGTTTTTCTGCACAAAATCAAAAACACTTAATCATTTATTTTCTTTTATTTTCTTTCTTTCTTTCTTTCTTTCTTTATTTTTGCGTACTGTTCCTACACAAACTATCGTTGCAATTATGTCCAACCGTTTTTCCCAGGAAAATACGAAACATCTATTCCTTCGTTTTACGTTTATAGCATCTGTGCACAATATTATTCACTTCGGTTCACTTCTTGCCTTTCGGGACTCAAATTTCAAAATTTTGGGTGGGGGCTTTTGCCTCCTAAAACTGTTTTTCCGCTGAAAAGAAAAAAACATGCATTCGTTTATTTCATGTGTAATATCTACCTGCTAAATTTTATCAAAATCGGAGTGTTACACTTGGGAAGTGTTACATGTGAGAACAGCAGAATTGTATGAGAAGAGTCTTTGGGAAATTATACTGTAACTCGTTACAATCCAATAAAACAACTATCTGTGAATAATTAATTTTTAAATTTTGTTACGCAGAAATAAATTTCCTTTTTGCAAATTTTAATATTATATTTCTGAATAGTGTTTTACTTCATAATAAAACGTTCCTTTTGCGAAAAAAGAAAAGGTTTGTATTTAGTTTTACGTTCCATGGTTTTGCCGGGTAGGCTAAGGAAGACTTGAATTTACTGATTATAGTGGAACCCGAACCACTTTGGTCACTCAATGCTCTCCCACCAGGAATCGAACCTTGAACCTCATACGCCAAAGGCTTGCGTGCTTGCCACTAGACCAGCGGGGAGGGATAAAACAAGCAAATATTGGAATATGTAAATTAAATTCACAACCAGACGTGGCTAGTGAGGGAAGTCGTAAGCCAAAGCGTTCCAGACAAGTCACACGAACACGAAGTACATACTGCAGCAGTTGGGATTGGCGAATTTTTACAGGGAGAATGAGAAAGTCCGATTTCTATGAAATGGTGGACGGATTTGTTTTCCTTCTCTCTGACAAGGGTCAGAAGGGATGGATTACTTACAGCAAATCGTACCAGAAGAACCTGAAGAATTCCTAATTTATTTTGATCAACATTACGTATCAGGTAGTCTCTGGAGTATGAGACTTTCATCTTATGGTGATCATACGATTCGATTTCTTTGCTAGCCTCTTTTGTTTCCTCGCAACATACCCGCTCATATAGAAAAATTACAGAAAGAGACACGAACGAGTAAATTGACAGAAGCTTCGAATTTGAAATTCCAAAAGGTTGAACCTGTTCATCCTTCCTTGTGGATGGACATTGCAAAAGGATGAGGCCATGGTTTCAACTGCATCGAACAAGAGTAGCGAGATGAATTACCGAAGAAGAGGATAAAATGGAAGACGATTAACCTTCAAAGGCGCTTGTTCAACTTATTGATGGATTATTCTCAAGGAAACGCCATACTCGTTCAATATCTGATTGGAATTGATTACTGCATAAGGCTGTAACTTTAGGGTATAATGTGTACAATAAGGTTCGTAGAGCGATTAACTTATTGGTTCGTAAAGTAACGTTCTTTTTATTATAGAACGTTACGTTGTTTTTCAGTGCTTGTAGTGTATGATATCAATTGCTTAACTATATACATTAATATTACGCATAAAGTTGTGAAATATGTATCAGACTTAATGCGGCTAGCTTGTTAGATGTTTTTTTTTTCTGAAACTGTGTAATACCATATGATAATTTGACTTTTTCTTTTTTGGTATCGAAACCGATGTTATATAGTCAGAGTTACCATATGTCAGGTTTTTACCGGGACAGTCCCGGTTTGAAAGCTCTTGAAATGAAATGAAACCTTGAGTAGGATAGAGAAGACGGTGATTGTGAGAATGAATGAAATGGTGGAATGAAGAAAGTGAGAGAAAACTCCGAGTTTATCCATGCACGCAGCGTCTGACTACCACAAAGCCCATTTGACGCAAGATGGGATAAAACCAGGGATCCCATGAACCAGATCTGAGTGTTGCTACCACTGAACCACCATGACCTCCTGAAGACTCTTATCCCGGTGTTTCGCCAGTTTACATTTTGTCCCGGTTCTCAGTCGTGAGAATATGTTCCCCGTTTTTTGTATGCCTTATCCTCATTGCGGTATTCTAGATTACGTCTGTTTTACATAGTTTTCACATTAAAAGCTAAACATGTAACCTTAGTTTATAGTACATTTAAATATTGTAGAGCATTGCATACCACGGAGTACAGTTACATACATGCATATATATATATATATATATATATATATATATATATATATATATATATATATATATATATATATATATATAACTACGTTTCTGCGTTTCACCCTTTCCCCCGGAGGTTATGATTCATTGAAGCGTCATAATCAGTGCTATTGGCTGGTCTCTCTGTCTCTCTCTCGCTCTCTCTCTCTCTCTCTCTCTCTTCCTCTTCATCACAGTTTTACTTAGTGGACGCTAAGTACACGGAACATGGATGTAAGAAAATAACAGGAATTAATGACCTGTGGAAAGAGTGGTAAAATGAACTGGACATCCCTGATTGTGAGATAAAATCAATATAAAATTCCTTCTGTGAGCCAGAAACACTGGGCGCTAAGTCTACGGGCGCTACATGCACGGAACCTGAAACTCATATTACGGTAGATGAATCTGATCAACTATTGTAGAGTATATTATATATTAGGTAATGTAGATGAAGTAGTAGTACATATCAGTATTACAAATCACTGCCGTGAAAACATTCTGAAATCTGAATACATGCATATTTATAATTGGTATGTTTCTAATTAGGCATCCACAAAGATCCACGTTAAAATTCTTTTATAGTAATATAATAATATAAATGACGACTTCCCCAAAACTATGAAGAAAGAATATCAATTATGTATGACGCAACAATACTCTTTGAGCAAAATGATTATAATCTCAATAACATTACAGGAATCGTTTCAGAAATCTGACGCATGTCATACTCTTTACTTAACAGATGTAACCTTAAGATTATAGAGAAAAATATTCCAGCAATTGAATTCTTTTCTTTGCTTACGAAACATCCTCTCTCAAAAGAAAAATTTAGACACGCGAAAATACGTAGGAACAAACCATGGTTCGAACTAGCAGAGAAGAGAAATCAGACAAAATTACAAAATCCGAATGAAATAACTACACAAAATTTCGTAGACATCAGGCGAGGAACTTCCAAAACTTTTAGAACAAAGAAACGCGATATTTTGAAAGCTAAAATTTAGGAACTTGAAGATAATAGTAAAAATAAAAACATTCGAGACATGTATAAAGGGATCAACGAATTTAAGAAAGGCTATCAAACTCGTTCTTATATATGAAAGAAAGCTGATGAAACAGCTCTTACTGATACAGATAGCATTTTAAATAGATGGAAAGATTTCTTTGACGATTTGCTTAACACGCAGCCAAAAACTAATGTGCGTGGAGAAAGGAAGATACACACCGCAGAACCATATATACCAGAACCCAATCGAATAGAAGTAAAAATCGCTATAAAGAAATTAAAGAAACACAAATCTCGGGTGTAAACGAAATTCCCGCTGATTTAATTTTAGCTGGAGGCAAAAAATTGTGGAACAAGATACACAAACTCATTCTCCTTATCTACAATAAGGAAGAATTGCCACAAGAGTGGGAAGAAACAATCATTGTTCCAATCCACAAGAAAGGCGACAAAACTGACTGTAATACTTATCGAGGCATCTCTCTTCTGTTAACATCCTATAAAATCCTTTCAAACTTTCTATTAGCAAGATTGATCCCATACGCAGATGAAATTTTTGGAGATTATCAGCGTGGATTTAGACGAAATCGATCAACTATCGACCAAATATTTACCATTCCCCAAATACTTGAAAACAAGCGGGAATACAGTAGTCCGGTACATCAACTATTTATTGATTTTAGAAAGACTTACAACTCGGTTAGGAGAGAAACATTGTACAACAGGGCCTAGGGAAGAGGGGGAGATAAGATTTCATATCAGGTTACTCACACACAGTCGCACGCCTTCATTTTCATTAAAAATGGAAGAGCCAAGAGAAACAAATTTCATCTCACTTTCCTTTGTGGAGTTCGGACACAAATCATCACAGTTATCTGCAAAAAGCACTTTTCAAATCGGATTATTGGGAGATCCTCCAGTTCCAATGTTGGAAGGGGGGGGACATGTCTCCCCATTTCCCCGGAATTTGTGCCCGTACCTACAGCTGAGACAACTTTCCAGCATGAGAAGAGGGGCATATCCTCCTGTTGCATTTGTTCAATTTGTGCCTCAGTAGCGGAAGTGGAATTAATACATATTGATGAGACTACTAAACGCACTATAGCACGAAGTTCAGTTTGAAATACTACAGAATACGATTCTTTTTTAAAAAATGAAAAAGCCAAGGGAAATCAATTTCATCTTACATTCCTTTGGGGCAGTCGGACACAAATCATGACACTTATCCGAAAAAGCACTTTTTAAATCAGATTATTGGGGGGGACAGTCCCCCCCAGGTCCAAGATTGGGGGGGACATGTTCCCCTCGTCCCCCCGGGATTTGCGCCAGTGGAGATATGGGTTACTGAAATTTGGTGAAGTAGTAAAAATGAAGAAAAATCTATGTATTTTTGTAAACCATCAGCCCTGGTCTCCGGGTGTTGAAAGGGTGGCGATGGCATTTAGCTAATTAATAGCATAGTTTAAGTATCTCACGAATTCGTCTCCGCAGACACAAAATTTTGTCATATTTATTTATTTATTATTTAAAATGGCGGAGTTAAGGCATAACCTTTTCTTCCACTCAACCATTTACACTTTTCTTTTACAGTCGGAACTCTTTTTTTTTTTTTTTTTTTTTTTTATGACGAGAATAAAAATGATATACAGTTAGGCATGGTAAAGAGTTACCGACATACAGAACAATACAGAAAATAAAACATGAAAAATGAAAATGAAACTTATTACATATAAAATAAACACTAAAACAAACAAGAGACAATGCTAAAGACATGTCAAACTATACAAGGAGAAACAAAGATATCAATCTTGATTATATATAACATAAAATAAATTCCTATGATTCACTATCTATAGATGAAATGATGCACCTACTTAAGTGATTGTGTATAATGTATATGTTCATACACATGTATCAGAAGGGAATAGAAAAGAAAACAAGAAGAAATAGAAAGAAAAAAAAACGAACGACTGCATGTGGTAACGCCAGGAATAGTTTCGTGTGTAACGTTGTTTTTTTTTTTTTTTTTTTTTTTTCTTACTAAAGACCTTCATTAGAAAGATATTCTTTAAGCCGACGTTTAAAAGTCAACACTGAACCAGAGTTTCTGATGCTTTCAGGGGTGTCGTTCCAAGCTTTGGTGGCAAATAGTGTGAAAGATTTGGAAAAGAAATTTGATTTGTGCGTTTGAACGGCGAGTTGAGTTGAGTTGTTTTTGAGTTTAACGTCCCGTTCAGCATCGAGGCTATATTAGACGTGGACCTACTGATTAACGTGGAATCCGAACCACATGAGCTCCCGCCGGGAATCGAACCCGGGCCTCCCACGCCAAAGGCGCGTACGCTAACCGATTAGCCACGGAGGAGCTCCGTTTGAACGACGAGTGTTGTATTTCCTTTAGACCGGGTATTTAGTGGGTGAGTATCGCCGAGAAATTTAAATTTAGAGGATAGATAGAGAATGTCATAGTCACATACTATACAAGCACAACCCCTACCCTAATGTTCAAGTTAACAATATGTTTCCATCTTTTTGTAAGCCTATTCGAAGATTTTTTTAAGATGTTTTCTAACGAACACCCTATGTAGTCTTGGCATAGTTCTTATTCTAGAGATATGTCTCCCCTATCTTAGATATCTTCATTTAATTAGCCACACTATATTCAGTAACTAGTCTATGTTGTAGCATTCTACATTATTTAACTTTTTCTGTTCATCCGGTTCTTAGTAATTTGAAACCATTACATGTGGTGTCCTTGGGTTTCCTCGGGATATCCCCTCTTTCCTCCCACATTCTCATTCCAATAACTTTTTCAGTCAATTCATTCACTTGGCTTAATCATCTGTTTCTTTTAGGCTAAAGGGCATAATCATGGGACGTTAAATTGAAAGATGATTTTTCATTTCCATTTAAAATTATTACAACGAAATGGGCGGTGATAAATGAGTGTAGAGCGTTCTCTTCTGATGTCAGGGGTTTTCATTCGTTTGACGCAGTGTGAGTTTTGGTATACAATCCTATCCATGGATTTCATGCCTTTTCTTCATTAAGCTGGTTCTTCCACACTCATTCACTTCCATTTATCACCCTTTCCTTTTAGCCTAAAAGGTACAAAATCTTTTTTTTTTTTTTCTAAGTAAAACTTTAAAATTTCCTACTTGCGATTACGATAACATGGCCATTAAAAGAAAACTGGTGAAAAGATTTTGTTTTTCAACAAGATTCAGTGGCGTAGCAGCTGCCCCCGCAACCCCCGCAGTGCGGGGGGGCCCCGAGGTATAGGGGGCCCCAAAGTCTTGCGATGAATAAAGATTTAAAGAAGTAGAACCTCAACCTTTTTTCTATAGGCTTTACAACTAGGGCCCCTTCTCTATACTTTGCAGGGGGGCCCGCAAAAGTGTGCTACGCCACTGACAAGATTGTATAAACGACTATGATAAATGCAAATGCCTATTGGTGGAGTGATTTGTGAAAGTGATGGTAGCTGTACTTCCAGGATATAGGATAAATGGGGAACTCCATATACATAGATAGGGCTTAGTGTTTGTCTACTATCGAGCTTTCAACTAGTTGAACCAGAAGGTGCTCCTCAGAGGAAATTCCTGTAATTCATAACAGTGACGTCACCAGGTTTCTCAGAGGAAGCTTAACAGCAGCTGGGAGATCATACACTTACGAAATGGACATTTTAATTTTCAGTTGTAATGTTGAAAGTTCTAATACATTATGTAGGAGTTAAAATACTCTAATTTACAGAACACGTCTGAACGGAAGATCTCAAGTGAATTTGTGTATATTGGTACAGTACTTTCTCAATATTAGCATAACTAAAAGGTAAGAAGTACATTTACCGTCCGGTATTATTTATTTTGTATATTCATTTTAAATCAATAATAATAATAATAATAATAATAATAATAATAATAATAATAATAATAATAATAATAATAATAATAATAATAGATCCGGAATGAATAATGAAATATAAAGGCGGATAGAAAACTTACTGAACTAAGGCACACCTTTCAAAGCTGAACATCTGATCTTGCTAATGTCACTTATGCAATTTATATACAAATTTTATATAATAGAGGCAGCATTGGATCAGTGGTAGAGAATTCACCTCTGGTGCATGCAGTTCTCGGTTCGATCCCAGCTCGCGCTAGTGAATTTTATGGTGGACAAACACCGTGTGCGTGGGTTTCCCCGGGGTTCTCCCGTTTCTTCCCACTTTCTTAATTCCACCATTTCTTTCATTTCTCATTATCACTGTCCCCTTTAGCCTAGCCGACATGAACATGGAACGTAAAACTTAAAGATTTCATTTTATATATATCAATTATTAAGTAGTTTGTTGACTTGAATTGATGTCACGCGGCTATCTTTATACGCTAAAGAAGAGTGGAAACATTACCACATTGTAAGGTAAAGTCATAGGATCCTTTTATCCACGCAGTTGTTCAACTGCCGCCTTTATCTATTTGAATTGGATCAAATAAATTTTAGGCGCGATCGGAACCGCTATGTATAAAAGGTCCTAGATGACAACGGAAATAGAAACCGCCCAATCGCCACGAATCATAACTACCAACGGTCAGATTTTCAGACCGCAGTGGATGGACATCCGCTCCGCCATGGATAAAAAGACTTAGTAACTCAATGTAGTTATTAGTAAACGTGGCGGTTGAGCAACCGCAACTGCTAGGATAAAAGGACCCTTGACAACACGATTACTCGGAAACTTCAACGTGTTTGTGGCGATGGCTGTAAGAAAGCAAGGAACATCCTACTTACTAAGAAAATCGCTGTCGTCTTTAGTTAACTCACCCGATAAATTGAAGACAGCATTCGAACCGATAGGCCATCTACTTACACCTTGGTCTGGCACTTTTAGCCGTAAGAAATAAACCACATCATAATGTTTGTTTGTGTGTGGTTCTTGGAGAACATGAATTTTTAATTTTAACGGAATTTAAACGTTTAAATCTATTTATTCAGTGTATAGAACCTCTTTTCCACAGAGTTATCCCTTGAGGTTTGCCCCGATTTACACATACATTCATTTTTCTCTTGAACTGACTATGTTTTTCAAAGTAACTGAAAGAAAAAAAATCCAAATGAAATAAGTTGCCTCGAGCTGCTAATGACCGCAAGCAGCATAGGTCTACACAGCTTTTAAGAAAGTACAACCCCTAAGTTTCCAGTCTTGAAGACAACTATCTGTAATGAATTTTGTATTCAGTAGGGCATTTCGTTCTTCTTTCTTTCTTTCTTTCTTTCTTTCTTCAGGATAAGTTTAAAGACGCTACTAACAACAGTCTTACTATTATTGAAGAAAGTAAATGTTATAATCCCTCAGATCGTTTCTTGTTCAGAAGAAAATTAAAGTAAATTGTATGATTTGGACTTTGCTCTTCGTTCAACTATGGAGAAACGAAGCAATAACTTACAATGCTTGACATGTGCAGATTTTACCCACTTTTTGTTTTCTTCTGTAGACAGAGGCACAGAGTAAAAGCACTTCACGATGTGCAGGTATCTTCAGCAGTGATAATTGTGGTTTCGCCTTCTAGTACGTTTTGTCTGCTGAGAACATGTAATTATAGATTTTCATTTTTTCTGGAAACAACAAACCAATCAACCTCAGGGAAAAGAAAGGCTTTTGTTTCCTTTAGAAGCGAGCCCTCCGGTTGTCCTAACTGCTACCTCTGGTGCTTCCATTTATAAATTTTCATGAAATTTTATCCTTTGAAATTATTAAAAAAGATTAAACTACCCTTTCTATTTTTCTATATATATATAAAGTTCCTTTTTAATATATGAAGCCCGTTTTTATTCTCACTACTACCGTATGAACATCCATAAACGCTGACAAGGGTAATGACTGGACAATATAATTAAGGTTGCAAAGCGGCTCCTGTTTTGATCGTTATGGTGGGCGCCAAGAAGCGAAATTAACTTTAATTGCTTGCCTTGTTTCATATTATCATTTTGTGTGTATGTGTATATATTATCACAAAAGCTCCTTTTCAATGTTCTATAATGCTCATTGTATTGCAGCTTAGAGGTATATTGCCCACATCCGTTTAATTTTTCGTTTACTCCAATGTTGCAAACCTCTGTTAATGTATGGATGTATACTACAATTTCCTAGCATAACAACTGCATAGCCTCGGAATTTTCGTTTATGTGATTAGAGGGGGTAAAAGCTGTTAAACGAAGATACCTTGAGGCATTCATTCATTGGTATAACCAGTGGCAGTAGTCCACTTTATATATATATATATATATATATATATATATATATATATATATATATATATATATATATATATATATATATATATATATATATATATATATATATATATAAGAAGGAACTAAGAAATAAGAACATATTTCGCTAATAAAACAACTTACTTCAGTTGTAAGGGTTATTCTCGGAGCAAGTGGAAATTCGATTGTCTTAACATATGTGTATAACGAATATTTTGCTTATAGTATTCGTATAAAATGGTAATAATAGACCTAACAGGACATTTGAGCACTTTTACTTCTGTAAATGAATGATTGATACCGTACAAAAATAGATTCCTGGCGGGAGCTCATGTGGTTCGGATTCTACATTAATCAGTAGGTCCACGTCTCATATAGCCTTGCTGCTGAATAGAAGGTTAAACTTCAAATCGTCATCATCATCACCGTACAAAAATATCTTAAGAAATCAACTACTGGCATAAAATCCTTCTTCCCTCTGACATTTAAATATTCCAATTTTCCAATATACTACCTAAATAACAAATTAATTCCTCCTTAATGAATGATTCTGATCAATTTTTAAGATAACTAATTACCTCGAAGAAAAGAGCTAGATTTTTATGAAAGTACTTATATACCCTAATTTTGTGGCGATAGTAGTTCTGTTCGGTTTTGTCTATGAAAGGCTATTTGTGAGGTTGTATGGTCTGAAATACCAAGCTTTTCCTACTGCATGTGCATCAACTTTTGAAATATGTATATTTGCCATTTGCAGACTAATTGAGTGCCGGGTGTTCAACAATTATATATAAAAATCAAGTTAATTAAATAAGATTTTTCGGACATCATGCAGAAACTTGTGTATGTATATGTATGTCTATGAGTGGATGTTCTACTGTAACTCTGAAACTGCAAGAGCAATTTCAACCAAACTTGGTACATATGATTCATATGGTTCATATGATTTACATTCTGAGAGAAAAAATGTGAATAAGTCACCCCTAGCTCTACTAGAGTTGAGGGGAAAGGGGTGACATGTAAACATAACCGAAAACTGACATATTAATGTCGAATCCATAATTTTCGAAGTCAGTGATATGAATATTGACTCCTGACGCCGTTACGTCCAAGTTAATTCCCTAGTAGGGGGGTATGATACCATTAGCACCCTAAGGGGGAGGTGAAAAGAGGTGACGTAAAAATAATTTTGAAAAAGCAACCTATATTAGTATCGAATCCATATTTTCAGAATTGCTGAGATAAATACTGGCACTTCCCTTGCTCTTTGATTTCATGTTCACCCCATCGGCAAGATTGGTGAAAAGTAAAGAGTGAAAAGTAAAATATCCAAAATTACCGAGAAGAGTGTCGAATACATAGTTTTCGGGGTCGAGACAATGGCTGGCCTGTTTGAAATAGCTTTTGCAATATAGTTAGTAACTACCTCAATGTTTTTTTTTTTTTTTTTAATATTGTCTAATGAAATTCGTATTTTGTGGAGGTACTATGTTTCAAAATTTATATCAAAAGTATAGATCTTTTGGATTCTTATCACTAGAGTTTCATTGAAATACGTATCCTAAGGGGGAAGGAGACTGACGTATTTCCCATAAACCTATTCTACCCGTGCGAAGAACGGGCATTTCAGCTAGTTAACTGTAACATTCTGCACTAATGCTACAAAGCTTATATTTTGGCTGCATGTAGGTTGCCGGATCTCTCAGGTCACCGGTTCTGTCTGCTTTATCGAGTCTGTCTGTGTCTCCGTATCTGTCAGGATCAACCCGAGTCTGAGAAGCGAGACCCAAACCCAGGTGACTCGTACAAAAGTTGTGATCCAAGTGACCAAGGTGAACTTATCATTCAATGAAACGTGTAGTATACATTTACAGAAATTCCAAATTTCACAGCGTTTACTAATTCCTAGAAGATCTAGATTTCTCCTCTAGTGCCATATATGTTAGGAATTAGGACTTAGATTTCTGCGCTTTCGGCATCTATGGCCATGTTAGCCCGTCGTCCCTCGGCGAATACATTGTCCGGAGAATTGGGGAGGAAGAAAGGAACGAGGAAGGAAGGAAACGGCCTGGGACCAACTCTTTCCCTATTTGGAATATACAGGATGTTTCGGAAGGGAAGGGGGAATATAAACTTCGCATACATATTCAGTAGGGGTGGGCCGATTCCAGAATTTCTCGATTCCGATTCCGATTCTGAAATTTTACTCACGATTCTCGATTCCGGGCTCGATACCGATTCTGGGTAAACAAATAATAAAAACACATTTGGATCCAAAAACATTTTATTAGCCTATTGCAAATGAATAAAAACTCTTTCAAATCAATGAAAAATTGAAACTCAAATGTTCAAAACCTGCAGATATGGAATTAGAATGAAAAGAAAAGTACCGGTATTATGTCTTGAGAAGTCTTAAAAGCTAAAAGTTTGGATTGTATTTCAAATTTCTGTTAAGAAAAACAAGCATTTGAACCCTCTCTGGGTCCAATCTGTTTCTTTTTTGGTCACAAATTTGCTCTGACATGGAAAACACTCTCTCTGAAAACACTGTTGCTGGTGGAGCAGAGAAATATTTTCTTGACAGTTTACTGAGTCGAGGAAATGTAATCCTCTCCCTCTTCCAGAAGTCTTCAACATCGGTGTGAGGACTTGACAGAGGTTCAGCGAAGTACTGAGTGGCTTCTTTTTCTGCTGTTGACACTGTGGTAATCGAAGTTTTATCAGGATCATCCATCAGTACTGAGTATCTTTTCCGCATTTTTGTCTTTAGTCTGTCAATTGATGACTGAAACAAAACCAACCTGAATAAGCACAAAGACCAACTAATTTATTTATGCTAGCAACATAATTTTAACTTTTTAAAACCGACCTCATATATATTGCACAGGTGAGCTTTAGTACCTAAGAAAATATGTTACTGAACATACTGTAACAATTACGCTCAAATTTGACTTTATGAAGTACATAAGCAAAACAACTAGTTCAAGTAAAAAAACAACTCAATTTCAAACTGAAATTGCAACTGAAAGTAAATAGCTAGTAATAAGTCAACATAGAATTTCTTTTCATAGGTCAGAAAGGAATGACTTTCGTTTTTCATAATGTTCATTAAAAAATTAAATATGAATAAGATTTTGTATTTTGTTGATTTAAGTTTATTTTAATTTTAATAAAACTATGAAAATAGGCTATGTTTCCCAAGCCTTATTTATTAGGCTATGCCAAGGGTTTTCAAACTTTTTGCAGTTGAGGCTCCCTTCAACCATCAAAATTTGCACGCGCATCCCCTGTCAAAAATGAAATGTAAACTATCCCTAAAAGAAATACTATCACTTTGATAAACTATGTTTCATTTATTAATCACTAATGGAAATATCTCATTAACACAAGTGGTCTACATTGTATACACTGACTAGACCTTTTAATGTTATTAGCCGGTGTTAATAGGCCTAATTATTAATTGGGATAAGTCAGATATTTATGTGAAAATTGAAAAATATGAGCAGAGAGGAAATTTAAATAATAAAAACCGGCACATTTAAGTATTCAGCAAAGTCAATGGGAAAGTCCACTATGTATTATTAAAGAAGAAGGGTGCAGACTTTAGTATGCGTGTTGCATCATAAATATGTTCTTTTGTAGGATCCTCTTTTAAAAGCCCTCGCGCCTCCCCAAGAAGGTGCGCCGGACAGTTTGAAAACCCCTGGGCTATGCCATATTACTTTTAAATGTGATTAAATTTTAAACACAATTAATAAATAAATAGCCTATTTAAATAAAACACATTAAATAAATGTAGCCTAGCCTTGTAATTATAGCATGGGACACAGCCTATTTTCATAGTTTATTCAAATAAAAATTAGATATTTTTAAAAGAATTTGGCATTAAAGGCCTAATTAAAAATAAAAATTGTTGACTTACTTTGTTTAGATTTGAAGTTGAAGCTAAGATACTTGAGGAACGTTGGGTTTCTGTCCCATCGAACATCTGAGATTTTTGCAGCAGTATTTCTTTAGCTCTATGCAGACTTTCTGCACAAAAAAAAAAAAAAAAAAAACTTCTACCGTGGATCAAAGACAGTGGCTAAAGTATATTCTTTCTCTTCTTCTAAGTTGACATATCTTCTGTTGAGGGATTTAAGGAGTTCTGTGGTAAATGTTTCGAATCCAGAAGTTGATTTTAAGGTTTCTAGCTCCTTCTTTGCGCTGTTCACTATCGGTATGACCTCGGATATAGTCGTTTGAGCAGAACTGCATTCGAATGTCGCATCATCAAAGATTTTTAAGAGTTTTACAACATTAGACATTAATTCCCAGTCATTGCCAGTTAACTCAATAGGTTTGCTTAGCTCTGGGGCTACATAGGATATGGCTCTTCTTTGTTCCAGCAAATGGTGTATAATGTGTTTGGTGGAGTTCCATCTCGTAGGTTCATCTTGTATCAGCTTATGTTGTTTTACCTCTACGATTTGTTGAGCTGATTTTAACATCTTCGTTGCCTGGGCTGAGTATTTAAAATGCCCAACAGTTCGACATTTTGAACTTAAATTGAGGACTTTTTTTTTTATATAGCAAGCCACCTGTAATCACCAACTGCAGGGTGTGAGCCAGAGACAAGGAATGCCTACAAAGTTGCCTGAGGCCATTCCTGCTAAAACATTTCTTCCATTGTCTCTTACGATTTCATGAATGTTTTCAGCAATATTCCATTTCTTGAAAACTTCTTTCTGAAAATCGCCGATGGCCTCAGCCGAATTATCTATTTCAGGAAAAGGAAATAAATCAATACACTCTAAGCATATGTGTTTCCATTCTGAATCTATGAAGAAGTGTGCAGTTATACTCATATAGTCATCATTAGCTGTAGAAGTCCAAAGATCAGTCGTTATACTAATATTCTCGGCACCCTGAATTAATTCACACACCGCAAGTTTGTTTGATCATACAACTTGAGTATTTCAACTGTGGTAAAATATTTCTTTTAGGGATCTCATATCTTGGTTCTACAGACGTGGACAAATTATTAGCAATTTTAGGATTTTCACGTGAAAATTGAAGAAAATTATACATTAAAGAAAGAATACGCATATAAACGTTTTAATATCTGAATAATTTTGTATCCCACTACATTCTACGTCCTGTTATAGCATTTCAGTAGTTTGTATGAAAACCCTTGGCTTGGCATAGTGCATGGATTCGTTTTGGTATCTAGTTTATTAATGTACAGCAAAAGTTCTTCATTTTTGAATCACCGTGCCATACATTATTCATCACTTCTATCAGCTGGTTTCTTGAAGTTGGTTGCTGTTCCGTTACTTTATTCTTTAGGAAGGCCCACAGAGACTCTATTGGGTTCATATCTGGGCTGTTTCCAGGCCATCGAAGATCTCTGACGCCTTTCTGTTCTAAAGTCTTGGAAACAGTCTTACCCTTGTTGCATGACGCACCATCATGCATAAAAGTCGGGTTCCCAGATGGAAACCATTCACGCAACTGTGGCAAAAGATGTTCTGTGATGACTTTTTGATATTGCCCTGCGTTCATGTTTCCTTTTACTATCTAGACGTGGAGTTCCTTTCACACTAATGCAGCTCCATACCATCATTCGTGTTGCATAATTCACGCTTTAACTTAAACAATCTGCCTTAAAGACTTCGCCTTCGGTTCTCGTCCCATACTGGGAGGTCTCCTCTTCAATAGATAATATGGTCTCATCACTGAATACAATCTGTGAACAATTGACCATGTTTTAATGCCTTTAAAATTACTGAAGACCATATGACCCACATTAAAATTCGTTCAGTAATCAATAATACAGGCAACTTGCACAGTTGCAATCTATCAAATTACACTTAAATGAGAAATTATGTGACATATTATTACACTCAAATAACAAATAAAATATCAACCTATCTTTCCCCAATCATTTGCAGTCGAATCCTGGTGATCTTGGGCTCATTAATGCAATTTCTTCATCATCGGCGGGAGCAGTTTCTGTTTCTTTCTTGGACGCCTAGCTTTCAGCACTCTCTCAAACAATCGGCGATAAACAGTCCCGATGAAACATGGACAGTAGTATTTGCGAGCATTCCCTGTAATTGTGTAGAAATTGCTCGACAATTTATTCTTAATTCCTTCAGTTTGTCTGTATAAGCTGCTAGAGATGACTTTCGGCCGCAAGCATGTTTACGTTTTTCTGACAGTGCATTCTCACGACTTAAGTTTTATGAAAATTTTGTAACATACGATGCACTGACCTCAATGTTTCTGCTAATCTCCAACTTGGACATGCTTTCCAATTATAGCTCGTTTCTTTGGCGGTACATCTTTTCTCTTACTCATTGCCCCGAAACCACAGTTCACAACAATTCAAAGAATCCTTTTCAAACAAACACAGAAAATCGCACTTCAACCACCCTGCATGCACACAAGACATTCATAAATGAACAAGTAACTGCTCCAGCAAGTCCTTTTCCTATCAAGAAAGGCTTTTAACTGAACGTTATCAGTGATTTTACCTTCAAAGACGAGTTTACTTGCTCCCAGGGCTTTTCCTCCATTCAAACATTCCTCGTCTGGAAACCACATGTCCTCATATTGCATCGGATTACTGGATGAATCGTGACTCACCCGTCGTGTAAGAATTCGTAAAAACTTAGAAATGTTGTTCAGTGATAACATTATTATGTGGTGTCTCACAACTCACTAGCTCTCTTCAACAGAACTTAGGAAATGGAATAAATTAACAAATTTGCATGAATTTCAAAAAATTGCTAATAATTTGTCCACGTCTGTAGATGATTTATGAGCCTCAAAAAGCCTTTGTCTTCAACAACACTGCATTTCTGATTGTCTAGACAGATCATCTCGCTAGGTTTTAAATAATTTGGAGGTTAAAATATTGAAATTCGTTGACTACTTTATATAATAGTTAATAATATGATTTTTAAATTTCCATTTCCACTTGTACTAGAAAGTAAAAAAGTATTAATTTATGAATGAAAAGCAATAAGTCAGTAAAGTAATCTAGAAATACTGTAGAGATAGAGGTTAAGTAGATACTATCAATATTGGTAAGAATTAATTATTGTATTATGAGCAGTTAAAAATTCCCGTTTCCAGGTTAAATTATCGTACAATTGTAAATAACATTTAAACTGAAGAAATTAATTACATTTCCGATTCTTTTTCCGAGTTGCGTAATTATAAATTGTCTGCAATAAGGCAATACGTTTCAGTTTCAAGTGTACTTGTAAATGGCGTTCGTGTAGCCAAGGCCACATTTTAGCAATAGTGGATTAAAACTGTATTATAGACAGACGACATACTGACGACTGACAACACAATATCGATTCCCAGTCGACTTAATTAAGGCTGTGGTTTTATAAAGGATACATAATTTAAAATTTTACTAACAATGTATTAACAATTTTTAATATTAAAAAAAGAATAACCTACTATCTAAATAACCAATTATGAATATTTGTCGTCCAAATAAAACAATGCTGACCGTTCGATTTAGGTTAAGTGGTTTGAACCGATTAGTCGTCGGTGATTGTTGTCGTCTGTCCGAAATAATTTACTTAGCTTTTCATTGCAGAAGGTAGTCATTTATGGTTTGTTTAATACTTTAAACATATAATCTGTACGTTTCTTAGTATTTTCGTAACAAGCCATCAAAAAATTACATGGTTTTGAGAGTTTTCACTATTTTTTCGTCGGAATCGAACGAAATTGGTATCGAACCCGGTAGCGCAAAGAATCTAGAATAGACGATTCCTCGATACCGTCAGTATCGAAGGTATAGAAGAATCGAGCATTGGAATCGGCCCATCGCTATCATTCAGTAACCCACAATGTTCGAGTATGGTCGGAAACGCTTAATTATGGCCAATGTAAGGTAAATTAATAGAATTGGTCGTAGAAAGTTACACTGAATGAAACAAGCTACAAACTTCGCATGCGTGTTCAGAATCTCAATACAAGAAAAAAGTTTATCTGCTACTGTGGTCGTAAAGTTTAATTATGGAGATAGGATAAATTTAATGTAGTGACTCCACGAAAAATCCGACTACATGTTTCTTATTCTGGAAGAGGTCAATTTCATCTCACGTTCCTTTGTGGCAATCGGACAAAAACCATCAAATTTCTCCCCAAAAGCAAATTTCAAATCGGATTATTGCGAGGACAGTCCCCCTCAGTTCCAAAATTGGAGTGGACAAGTCCCCGTCATCCCTTCCCGGGATTTGCGCCAGTGCCATCCACTGTTTAGCCCGGTCCTGGCTCCATTAGACTATCGTTTGCTTTGATCTCTGAAGAAGTCTCTGAATAGTGTTCAGTAAGTTTAAAAATAGGACTGTGAAAATCACGTGTATATATAAGTTTTATAGCGACTGGATTATGGTAATACCGGAAAAGTGACAGAAGGCCATTGAACAAAATGGCGCACATGTTTTCGAACAACAATAAATGTCTTCTTAATTTGAACCTCCAAAGGCTTAATATTTTATTCTCAACCTTATACACACGGTATAAAAGAGTTTAGAATAATCAAACTTCTAAGTTATACACTTTAAAAGTACGTATTTTTGAAAATATACTATTATTATGTGTAGCGGAATTTCTCAACTTAGGGATCGGGATTCCCGGGAGGTCCCGAGAGGAATACATGGGGGATCGAGTGGAGATGAAAGAGATAAACGTAACTAATTTGTTGTAGCGAAAAACATATTTTTAAAGAATATTTTGAATTTCTTATTTTGGTAAACGTACACTATTTTCCTTTCCATACTGATTGTTAACCCTTTTAGAATTTCCACTTTTTGAGGTAAATTTTAGACTTTCACTTAAACAGCTACTGCTTCCTTACTATTTATCGTAGGATTATGGTTCATACCTCGTTTTTTTTTTTTTTTTTTTCAGAATAGAGCATACTTAGCATACCTTCCAACGGTACCACTCGCTTATCCATATTATACCCCAGAAACGAGAAACATCGGGAAAAACGGGAGATTTAAAAAAAAATCTAAATTTTTACGCCCCTCTGGCCCGGGTCTGGGTTCACGTAGGAATCTGAATTTAAAAAAAAAAAAAATACAATGTTATGTAGATAATGCGTGTGCAAAATTTCAATCTTGTATCTTGAAAAGTAAGGGGTTAATTCTCTTTTGGCCTATTCCTGTTTCGCCTACGGATCTTCCAGCAATGAATCTCATCTTAGATGTAGGCCAAACAGATAGGCTATTCCCGTTTTGCCAACACTCACTCGACGAGGGATATTTAGTGTCTGAGGGACATTTTCTACAAAGATTTATGAACAAGTTTACTTTTTCAACATCAGCAACAGCTCTGATGTGATTGACTGTAATTCTAGTCAAGCACTTGCCGTGCCACTAGTAGTTCCAAGGGTCACAATTTCAAAAATGCTGTTTTTAAAATTGTTCTCCTTGAAAATGTTAAATTTACTTTTCAGACATACTTTTTACTAGCTAAAAGCAGTCATTGTAAAATGATTTATTAATATCCAGTTTTCAACGTAAACAAAAGCAGGAATAAATAGGGCAAGTGGGTATATCCTTGTATAAAAAGTAGATATGTCCCCCAGTTTGGAGTTAGCACCAGTGTCGGACTGGCCAGGTTGAGGGCCCTTGGCGCAGGCCCTTAAAGGCCACCCACCCATATATATTTCTGTATTGACTAAACAGATCACAAAAAAAAGTTACAATAATACTGAGACAATCAAACGTAATCGTAAAGTTACTTCAGTTACCTGGACATGTTTTTTACGTAGCTCTTCACCTGAGGCAAATCAATTACTTTTTCTTTTTCGAAAGAAGAGGGATCCGAAAAGACTTCTTTCGGAAAAATGAACTTAGGCTTCCGCAACCTTTTTGGTAGGAAAACATACGAAAGCATTTGTTATCGCGAAAATTCGACCAAGTCCTACAGCAGTGCGTCTCATGATCCCTGCGGGGCCCCTCGGGCCTCGGGGAACTTGGCGATTGCCAAGTAGCCAACGTGGTCAGTCCGGCACTGGTTAGCACAATAAATTTAGGAAAGACACGAAATTAAAGACCTAATCACGATTATTCTGTCTTACATATGGATAACATTGTAGATTTTATAAAAACAGATGTGAATTTTCTGAATAGTCTAAGTAAAGAGAGAAGATAGAAGATTTTAAAACTGCCTTAGAAAGTACTAACTAGAATGATGCTCAGCATGGAATCAATCCATTTCCAATCAACCAATATGGTCGCTATCGAAATATAGTTTTCTTACTTTTTTTTACACAAACTTGTACTATAAAAGGAGTAGTCATTCATTTCTTGAGTGCCTTTGGAGTCGGAGACCCGGGTTCGATTCCCGACAGGAGCTTATGTGGTTCGGATTACACGTTAATCAGTAGGTCCAAGTCTCATATAGCCTCGCTGCTGAACGGAACGTTAAACTCAAAATCACCTCACCATTTGTTTTAGATGTTTAGTTTGTTTGTGAGGGACCGTTTTGCATAACTGTTTGGGCTAATTTTGAACTTTACAAAGGTTTCCTCTAAACTCTGTAGCGCCTGTATTTTTTCAATATTTCTTTTAAAGCATTTAAAATATTGAAATAGACAGTTACTCTTTCATCTAATATAGAGGCCGCGGTGCGGTACTTCCGCAACAATTTTTATAGAGGTAATTGGTGAGTCCTTCAAATTATATGCCCGTAGTCAAACTCCCTCTATAAAAATTGTTGAGTGAATACCTTAGAATTCTGAAACTTCAATATTTGAATAAAGCACATATTAGTTCCTAAGTGAAGTTTTGACCCGACTACGGTAGGTCCCATAGTTTTGGAGCTATGGACCTTTCAAGTTCATTTTTCATGTTTTCGGTAGCCTATAACTCCGAAAGGAAGCATTTGTGCACATAGATTGGTCTATACTTTTTGTCTTATCTTGGTGTCAGGAATCACCTCCCAAATGTTGTCGGTGTTCACACACACACACATACACAGACACACACACACACACACACATATATATATATATATATATATATATATATATATATATATATATATATATATATATATATATATATATATACATTTGCGCCCCTCGGACCCGGACCCGGCTTGAGGTAGTAATCTCAAAAATTTTGGGAAATACCTAAAGGTACACACAATCTGTATGCAAAGTTTCAATCTGATATCTTCAAAACTAAAGGCGTGAAAAATATTTTAAATTTGCCTTAAGAAAAATATAAAAAGTCGCACCCCTCCGTCCCCATTTGGCGCCGTCAAGTTGACCATCCGGTTCCAAAACGCATCTGGGGTGTTCTTTGGTCTTGACTTAACCAATAGAAAAACGCGGCTTAAATATCTGTTATAGAACCTAAATAAGCGGTCAGAGACGATACTACGCGGTGGTAACAAAAGTTACCAAAAATCCTAAAAGGGTTAAATACTGGAAAGAATGTTACACAAATAGGGAATCATGTTTTAAGAAAATCGAAATACAATTGTAATTAAACTGGTGAAAAAATTACATATTTAAACGTAACTTTACATTTATTCTGATTCTTATTAATTTATCAAATCTCTAAGTGTAGAATTTGAACATTCCATAATTTTAAACCTAATTAAAGGCTTCAATGTTATGTATTGTCTTTTCACTATCACCATCAGTATCATCATTCATTCCTTGCCGTCCTCTTTTATCGTAAACAGTAAAGTCGTGAAACCTAAAACACGAAACTACAAATTCAAGTGCAAGTAGGAACGAAAAAATATCTGGTAATGGCGAGAAGGAAATCGAATTTGAATACAGAGGATTTTTGATGCGAACTCCCGATTTGTGTGTGTATTATATGTGTGTGCAGGGACGGATTTTGGGAAAGTGCAAAGGTGCACGTGCACCACCCTTCCCCTTCGTTGTAAATATACACTGTCTAAAATGAGAATCTAGCAGTGAATATAGCAACACTTTCCAAAACTTTCTGCCATCATAGTGTAGTAGCTTAGCGACTGGATCATGCAAAATGTGATACTAACATACCACTTTCAGGGATGATAGGCCTATTAATAAGAAGTAAATCCTGATATAGAACCACCTCGGCAAGGGTCTTGTTTAAGGTATATGACGTCATCAATATGGCCGCCAACGAATTTCGACTTAAATGAGTTTAAAAATGTATAACTCCATTACCATTCAAGGTAGAAACTTCGTTTCTCCTTTATTTTGCAGAGAATACATTGTACCTCTATTTTCATTATAAATACTTGCCTTATATTGTCGCCATTTTTAAATTTGGCGCCTCAAACTGGAAAAAATATTTATTTTCAAAAGGATTTTCTATGTTTTATAGCAAATAACTTTGAAACTGCTATGATTATGGAAAAATACTTTGAAACAATCGTCAAAGGTCATTTCAATAGCTTTCGAACGCGACCAGAATCATTGATGTATCTCAACAAATAACTTTTTTGTATCAATTTTTTGTAGGACTAAATGTCGAACTTTCATGAATAATGTTCGAATGTATAGTAGATATAGTTATATGGCATTTGTAGTTGCATTGGCCCTTTGATAATAGGCAGGGACGTAGCCAGAGTTCTGAGTTTGGGGGGCCACATTTGCAAATGAAATAAACCATATATATATATATATATATATATATATATATATATATATATATATATATATATATATATATATATATATATATATATATATATATATATATATATATGTGTGTGTGTGTGTGTGTGTGTGTGTGTGTGTGTGTGTGTGTGTGTGTGTGTGTGTGTGTGTGTGTGTGTGTGTGTGTATTATATTGTGTACTCACGATAATTCGCTGAATCGGGTGGCGCGGCTACCGCGGATAATCAACACGAAAACATCGTATGGAGAACTCACTAGTAAATTGTTTGAAGTTAAACTTTAACTACTCTTTAGGGGGTTGGAAAAGAAAAGTGAACCTCTCCTACGAAATGCGATAATGAAACAATAATTTAAAAACTATGTATTAGTAGTGCTGTTTACTTATGCAAGGACATCCAACTAGAACATTAAAAAACGCAATACTTCATATAATTACTTTTTGATACATTTATATATACTGTACATTTTTGCCTTGTAGCTTTATATACTTTGTAGCTTGATAAAAATAGTTACAAATAATATAGTAACAAGTAATAGGTAACAGGTAATACAGTAACTACCCTAAAAAAAGTGACTTGATTTTCATGAGGTTCCCTAAACTGAACACACAGGCTCTCAAGACATATTTTTGCGTTAAAATGTAATATTCTACATAGTTAAAGAAACACTATAGCCTATACTAGACTAATAAACTTCAATATTTCAACTGACTATTATGTAAATTTAATAACCATTAACAAACTTTAGCATTTATTAAAGCTCTTGACTTCCTTTATATATTAGTACATTTTTATTGTTCACAAAATCGTTAACGTCTTCCGTGCGTCTCAAACATATGAATATTAAAGAGGCCTACAATACTTGAACGTCCGTAAGCATAAAAATTCTAATCAACGAAGTACATATAGAATAGTAATTGGTAAAATATTGGTCTAATGTTACACCACCACTTTTTATGCTGTTCTTGCATCAGTGGCGTAGCAGCTGCCCCCGCAACCCCCGCAGTGCGGGGGGGCCCCGAGGTATAGGGGGCCCCGAAGTCTTGCGATGAATGAAGATTTAAAGAAGTAGAACTTCAACCTTACTTCTGTCGGCTTTACAACTAGGGCCCCTTCTCTATACTTTGCGGGGGGGCCCGCAAAAGTGTGCTACGCCACTGTCTTGCATCCACCTGACAATGTTGTGCCGCATTGCATTTACAAATTACCTGCTGGACACAAACTGTAGCGCATCTGCGACGACTTTCTGAATAGGCCTATGTCAATAATTTTATCTTCTTCAAGCTTAGGGGCTATCTTTTGTTCTATTTCAAGTGCGGCTAATGCTGATGTTCTGTCCTGACCAGACTTATAACGAAGATATTATTTGATCAGTGGCGTATTTAGGGGCTCTGTGCTTAAGCCTTCCCCACGAAATTTTATTTACTATATTAAAGTAAATGACATATCTTGCAGAATTTTAATATTTCCAGGACTAAAGTTAGCAAAGTCCCCGAAACAAAATCGTAAATACGCCACTGGATTTGAGAGTTTTATGCACGCTGAAAGAACACTCACAAGAAGCTGATAACACAGGTAGCGTCAAGGCTATTTCCAGCAAGTTCGTAATTTGGGGGAAAATTGCCTTGGGCAGAACAGCTCGCAAGTCCGAGATATTTGTAATTTCTTTCTCCATAAGAGATACTACGTAATTTTTACAATAACGAATTCATATTCAGGAAAATCTATTTCGAATTGCGTAGCACACTCTTCCATTGCCTCCTTCATCAAGAACAGTTTTGTTTTAAGATGACATGCTTGAATACCACCAATTACAGATATATTTTCCTTGCAGAATTTTCTGACGAACGCGTTCACAATGTTGTCATCATTCTCCTAAATTTTCGTAAATAACTATAAAGATGGTCCTAAATTTTCCAAATAAGTACAGATAACGATCACTAAAGTTCATAATTGACTGTTTAAAAACATGTTGGCCCTAATTGATATATCACGTGAGTACCTTTCCATTTCAAAAAATATCACATATTTCAAAATGACAGATTGCAAAATAGCGGCGGAGGTTTCTGATCTACTTTGCCCATTTTTCTCTTTTCAATATGTGAAAGTACCACTGTTTGAATTGTCTATCTTTCACTATTTTTACAATTCAACAGTTTATTTGATATATTTCTATAACATAACATACCCTTCTCCCACCAAATTTGACCCCCTCCCCCTCCGTTCCTTATGGTGCTCAGCCACTATAATTTTGCACATAAAAATATTTTCACATACTCTATCAGGTGCACTAAGTCTCATCCTGCATCTCAACTCATCCATTTGGACCCTTTACTTGTTAGTCGGTTATAAAAAGTGCATTCGTATAGATTTTTAGCCCTTGGTGCCTCAAGGCGACTATAAGGCTGGAATCACTATGGGCTGGAAGAACCTAGCAATGTTAAAAATGACGACTCCCAGCCCCAAAGTTACTGATCTTAAACTCACATTACCGTTCACTTAATGTTTAAGAAATAGCCTATAAATGGGTTTTAAAAATAACCTTTTCTTAGAAGTATGAATAATTTCAGTTTACTATGGATAATTTTTTCATTTATTGTCGGATAAAAACAATTTGTAACATAATTTTAAATAAATATTTGAGGGGGCCAAACCAAGATTTGGGGGGGCCGGTGCCCCCCCCGTGCCCCTCCCTAGCTACGTCCCTGATAATAGGAACATAGTACCGCTACCAATATATTCCTTTAAACGTGGAGAATAGCAAATCACAAGTGTTTATCTTTTGTCCGTGCTGAAAACCCTTTATAACGTCATAAATCCAAGATGGCCGCCGCGGACTATCTCCGGTACGAGAAGTGGCAATTTCTCGCCATAGAAAAATCATAGAAACATGCAATAACCGCCAATCTCTTTCTTTGGATATGAAGAATCTTGACATAACATGTGGTTGGCTCCCCTTTGTGTCTAGAAGCCAGTATATGACGTCATAAACACAGTATAGCGCCATGGCTTACATACGGATTATGAAAATTATTTATTTTTCGCATTAGAGAAACGATAGAAACGTGCAACAACCACCAACACCTTTTTCATATGTAGAATCATAAAGTAACATAAGTTATTGTCATTTGTTTGAGGCGAAAGACGAGTATATGACGTCATAAACCCAAGATTGCCGTCGACTCTTAAATATGTGCTATGCATAATATCATATGATTTATTTTTCTCGGCCCAATTCAAATTTTGGTACACGGCAATGAACCTTGAATCGTTTCTTTTTTATTTGCTGGACAGTATTCGATCGACGAAATTTTTCTCCTATTGTAGTGCATTGGATCAGATTTGTCTCTGGATGTTCGCCCTGGATCATATCAATTATGCCCGTTGGATGTCAGTATTCGTAAAGTCTTTGGGAGAATTGAATGTACGAAACCCACAAGTATATGATGAATTTCAGAAAGGTGATTTTGTGGGAAGAAAGACAAACAGTAAATATTGGTACATATCCCACGATCAGTTACATGAACAATGCAATAAGTATCTAAAATGTGAAGGAGGTGCCATTGGTCTATTTGATAATGAAACTGCACTTGTGTGTTGGTTGGTTTCGGGACCAGTGATTGCAGGATTACTAACCGAATTTGAGAAAGAGGCAGGAATAAGTGACGATTCAGATTATTACAGTGATCATGAAGATACAGACGCTTTTTTCTCTAGGTTCAAAAAACATGTGAAAGCTTTAATAAATGCATGTGAAGATGATGACAGAAATCCATTTGCTCAATAAAATGGTGCCCTTATATGCGTTGTCACATATGCTGTTATGGATGAGAAAGCAGATGAGTCTGTCTTCAAAGCAGAAGAATTGGGAAAGCAACAGTACAAAACATTTGTTTGCAAACGGCTCATTGAATGCCAGACGCCTTTAAGAGAACGGATTAAAAGAAATAAACTTTCACATTTTCACACATCGCAAAAAGGAACGAAGAAAGGACTCAAAGAGTCAATCTTAAAGAGTGACTGTAGCCTGTTTTCTCGCTGATACATAGCATGTCAAAGTCGAGGTGGAAACATCAAAGATTTCTTTGCTCACGAAAACCTTTCGTACCCTCCGTCACTCTCTTCAAATGGTGAATTGCGCAAGGGAGCAAAATCAGATATTATTTCTTGCTTAGAACCACTTGGAACATCACAATACGATGTACCTAGTGTATTGTGTGTTATATTTGATGGAGCAGTATTAGCTCACATGCTGAAGCCTATTCCGGGTCAGACGTTTTCTATGTATTACAGTAACACATTTCAACCATTTTTTAGAAAAGTTTGTGATCATCAGAATGGACAAAGTCTTTGACAGTTATGATCCCAACTGTCTGAAAAAAGAAGAACGAGACCAACGAGGAAAAGGACCAAGAATACTTGTGAAAAACTCCACACTGACTCCTTAAAAATGGGCATTTTTTTGAATAATCCTGAAAACAAAACTGATTTACTTCGACTTCTGTGTAAACACTCACAGAACATAAGTGATTCTGATGGTAAGAGAGAGATTGTGCGTGCATGTGATGATACCGCATCAGCAAACTCTAATGTGGACGTAACAAGCCTTATGCCCTGCAAAGAAGAAGAAGCAGTCACACTGCATGTTCTTGCATGCATTGCATGCCAGCAACCACGGACATAAGAATATCTCAATTAAAACTGTCGATTCGGATGTTGTTGTTATTGCCGTTGCTTTATTCTTTGAGCTCAATGTATCACACTTGTGGATTGAATATGGGACTGGTAAAAATAAGAGATATATTCCTGTTCATGAAATTGCAACAAGCCTAGTCTCACTCAAAAGCCCTGCTCTTTTGGCACACATTTACAGAGTATGACACAGTGTCCGATTTTGGTGGTCATGGTAAGAAGACAGCTTGGCAGGTGTGGCAAGCATTCCCTGAAATAACGGATACATTCATCAAACTTTCAGTTACTTCTGCTGAAATTTCAGCTCAGGACTTTGCAGCTCTTCAACGCTTCACCGTACTCCTGTACGATCGTTGTAGTTCTTTACTAAATGTTAACGACTGTCGATAAAGATAAATGACGAAAAAAAAATTGTTCTTACGAAGGGATCCCACCTACAGAGGCAGCCTTATTTCAACACTGTCTGCGAGCTGCCCTACAGACCGGGTATTACTGGTCTCAAGCTCTCCAGAAAGTGCCCATAATACCTGAAATTTGTAAATGGGGTTGGAAGAAGGTCGATCGTGGTATTATCCTCTGTGGTCCTTACTTCCAGAAGTTTCTGCGCACTGTAGAGAACCTATTCGCTCTGGTCGCAAGACTCTTTGTCAATATTCTTGCAAGTGTCAAAACTTGGGGTTAGTGTGCACTTTATTGTGTACCTGCGATGGACTGTGCGATCGAGAAGATCAATTTATTGTGAGTTGATCTTGCCTAAATAAGAAATGTGATTAACAAAAATTACTTCCCCTAGTTGTCTGAAGTACGTTTCAGATGTTAAGTTAATAGTCATACTATATCACTAATATTTTCTCTTCTAAATTCTTAACATATTTAATTTTATAACTGTTTATTGTGTTGTAAATTTATCTCTCGCTGATATACTGTTAAATTTATACATTGAGTCTGTTTCATAAACATTTTAATAAAAACGCTAAAAATATCAAATTCAACTGGGCGGTGGTTTGAAAATATAACGCCTTGTGCCTCGAGCTATTTTGTAAAATAATATGAAAAGCATAATTTTCAGACAATTACATTCTCATTGGACTGAATAAAAATATTTTAAATGTAAAATATGTCTTTCGTAATGCACAGCTCTCATATTCCTTGGAATTTTCATATAGCGCAAATGCTAGTGCAAGCCTTGTACTTTCATATGCCGCATAATACTTTGATTAATAACATGAAAACTATTCACTTTCGGACAATTAGTATTAAAGAAAATATATTTCAAATTTATTTTCGAATAATGCATAATTTCAGCTTTTTTAGTTTTTCAGTTTAATGCATAATATTATATTCAAAATACCTACAGCGGCTACTTTGTATAACGATGTCATACACTTAAACAAGACAAATACTAACCTTTGGGCACAAACGCGATACACCTTAGTGTTACTTCATGATCTAACTTATTTAAGGATAAAAAATAGTGGTTTGCACGTTTCTATCACCTTTCTTAGGTAAGAAAGGCATAGTTTTCTTCATGCATATTTAAGAGTCGACGGCAATCTTGGGTTTATGACGTCATATACTCGCCTTTCGCCTCAAAGAAAAGACAGTAACTTATGTTACTTTATGATTCTTTATGAAAAAGACATTGGTGGTGGTTGTACATTTCTATCGTTTCTCTAATGCGAGAAATAAATAATTTTCATAATCCGTATGTAAGCCATGGCGCTATACTATGTTTATGACGTCATATACTGGCTTCTAGACACAAAGGGGAGATAACCACATGTTATATCAAGATTCTTCATATCCAAAGAAAGAGATTGGCGGTTATTGCATGTTTCTATTATTTTTCTATGGCGAGAAATTGCCACTTCTCGTACCGGAGATAGTCCGCGGCGGCCATCTTGGATTTATGACGTTATAAAGGGTTTTCAGCACGGACAAAAGATAAACACTTGTGATTTGCTATTCTCCACTTTAAAGGAATATACTGGTAGCGGTACTATGTTCCTATTATCAAAGGGCCAATGGAACTACAAATGCCATATAACTATATCTACTATACATTCGAACATTATTCACGAAAGTTCGACATTTAGTCCTACAAAAAATTGATACAAAAAAGTTATTTGTTGAGATACATCAATGATTCTGGTCGCGTTCGAAAGCTATTGAAATGACCTTTGACGATTGTTTCAAAGTATTTTTCCATAATCATAGCAGTTTCAAAGTTATTTGCTATAAAACATAGAAAATCCTTTTGAAAATAAAAAAAAAATTCCAGTTTGAGACGCCATATTTAAAAATGAAGACAATATAAGGCAAGTATTTATAATGGAAATAGAGGTACAATGTATTCTCTGCAAAATAAAGGAGAAACGAAGTTTCTACCTTGAATGGTAATGGAGTTATACATTTTTAAACTCATTTAAGCCGAAATTCGTTGGCGGCCATATTGATGACGTCATATACCTAAAACAAGACCTTCGCCGAGGTGGTTCTATATCAGGATTTACTTCTTATTAATAGGCCTATCATCCCTGAAAATGGTATGTTAGTATCACATTTTGCACAATTCGGCCCTTTTATGCTGCAAAGCTAATTACTAGACTATCATGTTTCCGCTTGGGGCTTAAAAGAAAGCAAAGCTTTGCAAAAGCAATAGTTTAAGTCGATTTTCAAAAGCATGAAAGAAAATAATTCACCAAGGAAAACAATATAGCATTTGTCAAGTAAGGAAGAAAACAGAAGCCAGGAGGAACATTTTTTTTTCTCCTGCATAACACTTAAGACCCCCTTTAAAATACCCCCCCCCCTCTTCCGTTCTATGCATTAGCGTTGTCAGGAGTAAAGAATATTGTCACATATCACTTTGAAGAGTTTCAGTGTGATTGGTCATTTCCGTAGGTTATTATTGCACCCCCCTCAGGCAGTCCTGGATCCGACCCTCTGTGTGTGTGTGTGTGTGTGTGTGTGTGTGTGATTGTGTGTGTGTGTGAATGACTAGATTTTTTCAGCTTAACCATTACGAGTGATGCTGTGTACAGTACAGGAGAAACCGCAATGCGACGTGTTCAGTACACAATGAAATCAAGACCATTGTTGCACATTTTAGACCTTTAAGGTCTCTATCTGAAACTCCTGTCAGAGCTTATCTAAAGCTGCTTTCAGGGAATATCTCTATCTGAAGCTCCTTTGAGAGCTTATCTCTATCTGAAACTCCTCTCAGTGCATATCTCTATCTGAAACTCCTTTCAGAGCATATCTCTATCTGAAGATCCTTTCAGAGCGTATCTCTATCAGAAAGTCCTTTCAGAGCATATATCTATCTGACGATCCTTTCAGAGCTTAGCTCTATCTGAAGTTCTTTTCAGAGCTTATCTCTATCTGAAGATCCTTTCAGAGAATATCTCTATCTAAGATCCTTTCAGAACATATCTCTATCTGAAGTTCCTTTCAGAGCTTATCTCTATCTGAAGATCATTTCAGAGCTTATCTCTATCTGAAGATCCTTTCAGAGCATATCTCTATCTGAAGATCCTTTCAGAGCATAACTCTATCTGAAGATCCTTCCAGAGCATAACTCTATCAGAAGATCCTTTCAGAGCATATATCTATCTGAAGATCCTTTCAGAGCTTATCTCTATCTGAAGCTTTTTTAAAAGCTTAAAAGATTTGTGTCCAGATATTGTAAATAAATCTTATAATGTATAAAATAGTTTAACTTTTCCGTGTACTTAAGCCTACCGTACGAACTTCGTGTCTCTTTTTCGCAGAACTGTACTAATGCGAGTTGATTCTCTTTGTGCTCTGAATATCCCATATATCTGTTTGTTCATAGATATTAACCCAGACACAGGTACAGTGCATTTGTGCTTAGCACAGTTCACTCAAGGGAACTGGTGCTGTTAATCAGAAAGTGGCTGGTCGGTCTAGCAACAGTTCAAAGAATTTTGGGAACATACGACAGGTTTCTAAGAAGCCCTAAAAACTTAATTAGGACTGCTGTCAACTAATTGGAGATGTTACATTTCATAGTCTCTGCGACACTTCACAAGCGTCAATAACTGTATGCGTAAGATACAGTTGCTGCCTATTCTTGAAATGTACAAACGTTCACAGCGCAGCCTTGTTGTGGAGATGTCACAGCGCATAGACCAGCATGATTCCTGCGACATGTGTGTTTTAGTTTTAAGGCAACGTTCCATATATGTAATTTGTTGAATTCTCATAAGGTACGAACATGGGGCTCGGGGACGCCATATGTTACGGGTGATACTGAAAAGAGACGGCCTCAACGTCAGCACCTGGTGCAACCTGATGCACGACCAAATCATTCGCTCGATTTTCTTCTTTGAGTGTACCATTACCGGCAATATTGGCCTCAGCATGCTCAAAAATTTTGTGGGGTCACAATTGGAGGATTTCAACCTGATATTCATTTCCTGCAGGATGGAGCTCTTTCACACTGGGCCACATGAATTCCTCGATGCTGCAGGTTGATTGGCTAGCTGGACGATGCTCGTGGAACAGAGTTAACACCTTGGACATCTTGATGTGTGGTTATATGATGAATTATTGTACGTACCGTAAACAAAAGTTGCCGACACTTAACACAAACAACGAATACGCAGTGAGTTCGACATAATTGCAAAAGGTACTTCAGGAAATTGAGTTCAGGCTGGATAAACTCTGTGCAACTAATAATGCTCACATTGAGTTGCACAATTACGTGAAAAAACAGTATATTTTGAGTTTGTTCATCATGAACAGAGAACCACAGTTACATTTTCCATAAGTAGAAGCTTTGGTTTGTATATACTTAAACACAAATAAACTATTTGCTGAACAAAACAATATATTCACATAAAAAACTACATACGTGTTACAGTTTCGCCAGCTAACACTTTGGCTTCATCAGACATTATGAGATACAGCAGAAATTTATATTCTTCTATACAAGGAGACACTATGAGATGCGGGAGAAATTTACATTCTCATATACAAAGAGACACTATGAGACACTATGAGATGCAGGAGAAATTTACAGCCTTATATACAAACAAGAAGCTGTTGTATATAAGAAATTTACATTCTTATATTCAGCAAGAACATTCTCAACTCTTGTTTGTATATATGAATGTAAATTTCTCCTGTATCTCATAGTGTCTGAGGAAGCCAAAGTGTTAGTTGGCGAAAGTGTAACACGTATGTAGTTTTTTTATGTGAGTATATTGTTTTGCTGAGTAAATAGTTTGTGTCACAGTTACTTATTTAACTTAGAATTTGAGTTATTACTTTAAGTTGTGAAGATAATTCTATAATTCTTGGGCAACTTTTATTTGAGACTCCAAATTATAATGACGTGCATCCCAAATATTACGTTGTTGCGAATGAAATAACCGAGTGCGTGATTTCCAAAGGGAGAGAGAAAACTACAATACTTGATGGAAATAGTTGTCATCTGCAACCAAACACTGATGTCAATGCTCAGCCAACGGATGGATTTGTATGTTTAAAAAAAAAGTTTGAATTTTGTGATGCAAGAAAGCTCTCAAACGTATATTCTATCGTCCTACAATCAGGGAATTTCTTCCCTTCACTTAAGAAGAGATCAAGGTGCGGGAAGAACTGGTAGTCAGTAGGAGAGATATCGGGAGAATACGTTAGGGAAGGAAGGGTTTCATACAGCAGCTCATACTTGCATCGTCATTAGCGCGACGTATGGATGAGCATTGTCGTCCAATATGAGGACACCATATGCTTTGACAATTGTTGGATACTTGCAGACTAATTTGCACTTCATTTCATGTAGTCATGATCACTTCTACTATAGACCTCCATATCAGCAACATCTTAGAGAATTGCACACCTCCAGACGGCAACTCTTCTTGGCCAATGTCAACCCATGTGATATTCATGAGTTCAACTTTTTCACCTTACCAATAACCGCTGAATGAGAGTGGTATGGTCAGTGGTCGAAGTGTGACGGTACGCAGTGGTATGCCATACCGCCTCTGGTTTTTCATTGATGTGTGTCTTCCTGCCTTAATATATATAAACGTCGTGTTTTGGGAATGGGCGAATTTAGGGATTGTCTGCTGTAGGTGGCGAATCTTCCGTGAGTTTGCAATGCTACTCAGTCGAGTGGGAGGCCCGGGAGTTTTCTAGCAGGAAATTATTAATATAAAAACTCGGTTTTTGAGCATTTTCGTGTATAATTCTCTATAATAGAACATAAGAGGGATTTTTTTTTAAAGAAAGCTGTTGACAGGGGATCAAAGTTTCTCCATGCTTTCCCCCTGTAACTAAAGAGAAGCTCTCCAATGATTTTCAGTAATTGTGTAAATAGATATACAATCTTTTAGACAACATACTGTATTTCAACATTTAGATAGCCGGTATGTCTAGTCGAAATCGTAATAACACATATCGTCTCTATTTTTTTTATTTTTTCCTCTTCGAACACTGGGTATGGTGTATGATTACCTGGTCTCCAAGAGATCGAACTCACTTCAGAGGATTCGCTTCCACGGTGTTTCCTATGAGTTCATGTAGATCGATGCGCACGGGACTCATTTTGCAATGCTGTGTCACCGGAATGAAATTTGAATAACTAACGGCGAATGGTGCATTTACCACGAGAAATAAGGTTCTCTCATCTCGTCTCGATGAAAAAAAAGAAAATCTTTCTTCTACATTCCGATTCTCGAAAGCTTTTCTTGTCCCGTATCGAAACTTTATTGTGTCGTTTTGTAAATTTGTGTACAAAGTGTATACCTTCATTTTCAACAAACTTAAAACGTTCGTTACTGAATTCTCTATGTGTGTCTGTCTGTCTGTCCGTCGGTCTGTCTGTTATTTGCGATTTTTTTCCAATTTTGAGCTCGTCATTCGATAGAGCATAAAAAAAAAAGTATCTGAGAAAGTGATGGAAGTCTTACTGTTCTCGAGATATTGGCCAAGAAATGGCCCTTTTCCGAAGATTTAAGGATCTATATCTCTGGAACCATACATCATAGGGAGATGATGTTGGTGTTGATCAATACCTAAGAGGAAGGGTGAACATTTTGGTACCAAATAGTAACCGGTGGCCACTGTCCAAGTGGCGACTAGTTTAGCCAGTGGCCACTAGTGAATATTGGTACAGAAATGTTTACCATGCTCTTACATATTAATCAACACGAACACCATCTCTCTATGACTTACCGTTCCCGACATATTGGCCAAAAAATATTTCTGATTTCGAAAAATTTACGATAATCATGCCTGTTGTTCTGTATGGTTGCGAAACATGGTCGCTTACTCTGAGGGAAGAACATAGACTGAAAGTATTTGAGAACAGGATCCTGAGAAGAATATTCGGACCCAAGAGGAACGAGAATGGGGAATGGCGGAAGCTTCATAACGAGGAACTACATAGTTTATACGGTTTACCCAACATTGTTAGGGTCGTCAAGTCTAGGAGGCTTAGGTGGGCAGGTCATGTAGCTAGAATGGAAGAAAGTAGAAACGCTTTCAAAGTCTTGACTCGTAGACCCATAGGAAAACGACCATTAGGAAGACCTAGGCGCAGATGGGAGGATAATATTAAGATGGATCTCGCAGAGACAGGAATACAAAGTAAAAACTGGATCCAATTAGCTAAGGATAGAAGTCAGTGGAGAGCTTTTGTGAACGCGGCACTGAACCTCTGGGTTCCATAGGCCATAGAGTTAGTTAGTTAGTTAGTTAGATTTCGAGAAATTTAAGGAGCCATATCTCGGGAACCGTAAGTCTTAGAGAGATCATATTGATGTTGACCAATACCTAAGAGGGTAGTTAACATTTTGGCACCAACTAGTAACCGGTGGCCACTGGACAACTGCCTATTGGCAAACTAGCTATCGTTCCCCAGATATTGGCCAAAAAAGTTCGAATTTCGGGAAATTTGGGGAGCCTTTTTTCGGAAACCGTAAGTGATAGAGAGATGATATTTTGCGAATGTTTGCGAGATATAGAAGGAGGTGTGGATAAAAAGCTTACTTTTACATGTAAGAACAATGACAGTTATCCTTCCCGTTCTATTTCTCCATTCTTTTAAAGTTCGTTCTGGCAATGCTCTTGGAGCATTCTCAACTGTTTTTTTCTACTTTCATTTAGAAGTTATAAGAATCCTTCCGCATCACGAGGGGTCCACGGCTTGTGTGATAAAACAACTTTTAAGCTAAATTTGTTATTGAAATATATTGTGAATGACTAGTGTACCTTTAAACGTTGATAAATGCTCTTCATTGTGTACAAACACTTTAACAATTTACAGCTTTTCCACTATGACTCATATAACACTTAAATAGTGTTTGAAATATAAGGTTTGGGTGAACAAGTGTTGCCCACGATACTCGCATATAAGACTTGGGTGGACTAGTATTCTTGTCTCGATAAGGAGACATGAATAGTCATGTTTTTCGTCTCGTCTAGAATTATAAAATGACCTCGTCTTGTTTTCGGGAAAACAATTGAAATGAGAAAAGAAATTTCTCTTCCCGTGGGCAAATACTAAGTACCTTCATTCGTCATTCCTGATACAAATTTACTTTTTTTCTTGTTACGCTGAGTGGTCCAGTTTCTATCTGAGAAAAATCAATCACAACTTTATGTTGTCCATGGTGCATTTTCATACTGACGGTGCTTCATGGTGCATGGTGCTTCAACAAGCACTACCTCCTGATTGTCTTGGTACCCCAGCCTGTTAGCTGGACGTATACAGAGTTGTGACGGTAGCCGTTGCTGAGGTGTTTTACACCAGACGTTAAAGTGGACATTCCATTCCCAACGACTTAACACACTACAAGCACTTAATTTCCATAATTACGGTACATTGCATTCTGTTCTGTTCCACCAATTATAGCGATCTGTTTTGCAATAAATAAATAAATAAATAAAATAAAATAAAATAAATGCTGTCCTCCTCTGGTGTAGTGACTATGCGCACCCCTTTGGTCTACGTGGTCCCGGAATCTATTCCCACTGAACTCATGTTTAGAAATCCACGTTAAATTGTAGATTCTCTTGTCATGTTGCCTCTGTGCTGAAAATGGAAAGTAAAACTTCACTCAACGAACAAGCAAAAACTATTGCTTAGCTATAAACAGCAAGTCTGATTTCTCGCGTATTTTAATAACGTACTCCGAAGTATAGCACGGCTTCATTGTAGTGAACATGTGCAGATAAGTGGCTTAAATCATTTCAAGTTATTCAAATATGTATTCAATTATTGATCTACAATCTTAGAAATTTGTAATTCAGGGTTACCCAACAAAACTTCTCATATTTTAAAGGTTAATAAAACGCATTGGAGATAGACATTTGTTTATTCAAAAATATAAAATTATTCTCTTCTATTGGTGTTGAAATTACACAGCAATTGCAATATAATTATTGTAAATAACACCCAATAAAACCATCCACTTTTTGATCGGCTGTACGGCTTTCAGTGGAGGGACTAGACGAGTGGAGTCATTGCTCCTGCTCACTTCTCCTGCCGTTTTGAGTCGTCATTATGGTTTGGTCAGGAGCAGTGGTTGAAGTTCGACGGTATGCGGTGGTATGCCATACCGCCTCTGGTTTTTCAGTGATCAACACATAACATCACATACCTTTAATAAATCCATTTTTGTACACAGTAATTGACGAATAGCTTATTTAATTTCTTATTTAGAAATAATTTCCAAAAATGAAATGAAATGAAATTTTTGAGTTTTACGTCCCACGATTACACCGGTTAGGCTAAAGGAGACGATGATTATGAGAAATGAATGAAATGGTGGAATGAAGAAAGTGAAAGAAAACGGGAGAACACCAAGGAAACCCACGCACACGGTGTTTGTCCGCCAGAAAGTTCACTTTGCGGAGCAGGGTTCAACCCGGGGCCCCAAGCATCAGACTCTACCACTGAGCCACCGCGGCCCCCAAATAATTTCCAAGTTGCCAACACTGACATTTTTGTTTATTTTTCTCACTTTTTGTTTTTAAAATGAGGCGTCTACAAAGAAGTTCAGGCCTTGCTCCTACCCAAAGTAGTGTATTGAGGCGACTCGTTTAAACTGAAATCGGAAAGTATTTTTGTGTCGATTGCTTTTAATTGAATCTGGCGTTGTTCGTTAATGGAAGTTAAACATTTTCAATATGGAAAAGTTTTTAGTAAAAATAAAAAGTAACTCTCTTACATGCTTCCCCAATAAATTCATTTATCAGGAAGTTAATCCTCATGACATGAATTTCGGTACATTTATCTTACAAAAGCACAATGGGAGGCCAAATTTAAAGAACATACGGGGAGTGGTGGATTTGGTTGTTCTATATGTACAGGTGCGATGATGAGCGCAAGAGTCTTGCACAAGCACCGATACTACTTGATTTTTTTTATAGAATGTAAAAAAAGAAGGGAAAAAGTCATTACATCTCTTACTTGAACTTCTTGGCTTCAGTAAAAATGCTGCTGGAGTGAATGTGTTCCCAGTAGTTTATGTAATCCGTGTGAATCGATCTGCCCCTGTAGCATATAGCAACAGTATCTCGTTTTCTGATGTTCGTGTTTTCTGTAGATATTACTCGTTTTCAAGCCACAAAGTGTCATCTTGCACCATGTGAGCTTTTTTGGTGGACAAACACCGTGTGCGTAGGTTTTCTTGGGTTTTTCCGTTTCCTCCTACTTCCTTCATTCCACCATTTCAGTCATTTCTCATCATCACCATCTTCCTTAGCCTTGGTTCATAATCCTGGGACGTTAAACTAGATAATTCATTTCATTTCAAAGCATATTAGTGGCGTTCTTCTTCCAAAACTAACGAGAAATGTAGTATTGAACATCGGTAATTCCGTATACCATTAATGCCGACTACATCCGTTGGAAATTTTTAATGTGTGCTCATGAAATATTACAAGATAGACAACAAAGTATTAGAACGTGTATCTGTATATACATATAAAGATTTGGGTATTACTTTCAGTTGTGATATGTCTTTTAATAAACATACATTGTTGCTAACACATAATGCTTTTAAGCAATTAGGATTTATTATAAGAAACACGAAAATGTTTACAAACATTGATGTTATAGGAACTATTTTTAAAAGTATTGTATGATCAAAGATGGAATACGCCCTGGTGATCTGGACTACGGAATACGTAACTCAAAACAATCAATTAGAAGCAGTTCAGAAAAGGTTTTTAAGGTGTCTATACTATAAGAAAACTGGACAATCTGCAATTACTAATAAAATTTCGTATTCCAGACTACTAAGTGAATTCAATTACGCAACTTTTTCGGATAGATGTGTTATTCTGCAAGAAATGTGTTTATTTAAAATAGTAAATGGTAAATTCGATAACAGTGAGTTTTCGCAGTATATTAAATTCAATATAAAATCAAGAACTTTAAGAACGAGGAAATTATTATGGTATGCAACTGCGAAAATCAACACGTACAACAACTCACCATTAATAAGATTATGTTCATTATATAATAATATAGCTGGGAGTATCGGTGACATTGACTTAAGTTTGAAAGAAAAAATATTTAAAAAATTATTGAACAGATATTTGTGCGAAATTGAGTTATATAGAAAACGTAATTAATATTAGATATTACTACATTAACTACGGTAATCACATTTGATTATTTTCTGTTTTCATGTTATTGTAATGTACAATATCCATGGTGAGCACATGAATGTGTGCATGTGAAATGTGCGAGATAGGCCTACATATGTGTGTGTTGGTGCATATATATTTGTATGTATAAATATTGATGTATATATATGTATATGTAAGTGTATATATGTATTACGTATGTATGACTATTTCTAGAATGAGAGTATGAGTTTGTACTTCATAAAATGTATGGATTGATCTATGGAATGTCCACATACAAAGTTATGTATTGTATTTGCTTTTTGCTTTTACTGTTTTTATTTTTATTATTTTCATTTATAAATTTCTGTTTTACATATTATTATTATAATATAATAATGTAATCAACTGTGTACATCTATAATTGGAGAGATCTCTTTGTTGGAAGAAATATTTTCTAAATAAATAAATAAAATGCATATCGAAAATAACATTTTCATGACATTGACAAAAGCTTAGTGCATGTGACCGTAAGTTTGATTTCATGGCGGATGCTTATACGTTGAATAATTGTTTATCAGTACAACATTTAGCCTCCTTAGGTATACGGCACATCGAGGATTGGGCGATATAACATTATACTACAACAATAAATCTATATTATAAAATTGAAAGTGATTATGTTTGTGACTCCTAATCTCTTGAACCACCCAATCGATCTCGATGAAATTCTCAACATAGAAGAAGTTTAAGCCTGGAACGATTTTTATCATTTTACTTCGACGGTGCAACGTAGGGGAGGGGAAGGGGAGATATATATTTAAAAAATAAAAATTAAAGTGACTGTCTTTGTGACTTCATCACTCTTGAACCAGCCGATCGATCTCAATAAAATGTTCAACATAGATGAGGTTCGGAGTTGGGGTGTTTTTTTCATACCACTTTGACGGTAGAACTTAAGGGAGGGAGAGAGGAGAGGAAAATATACAAAATAAAATACAGAAATTGTTGAACCACCCGACCGATCTCGATAACATTTTCAACATAATTTTAGAAGACGTTCGAACCTGAGATGGTTTGTCATATCACTTTGACGGTGCAGCTTAGGGAAGGGTGAGGATATATATATATATATAAATGATCGAAAATGACGAATATTAGTGTCGAATCCATAATTTTCGAGGTCCCTGAGTTGAATACTGACACTTCCGATACCGTTTACGACCAAATTCAGCCCCGTAACTTGGGGGAGGAGGATCCTACATAAAAACGATTTTAAAAAAATACCAAATATTATTGTCAAATCCATAGTTTTCGGGGTCGCTAAGATGAACAATGATACTTCTGATCCCGTTTAAATGCAAATTCAGCACCGCAACTTGGGGAAGGTGGAGATATATAAATTTATTGAAAATGACCGATATTTACCAGTGCCGAATCCATAGTTTTTGGGGTTTCTGAGATGAACAGTGACACTTCTGATATGCCTTTTAAATGCAAATTCAGCCCCGCAACTTTGGGGAGGAGGAGGGAGAGAAATACTGTATATAAATCATCGAAAATGACCAGTATCAGAGAACGCTTTAGTAATAGTAAAAAGTGACTGACTAACGAAACATATTACTAGTTTTTTAAAATTTAACCTAACAAAATGGGTAATTGATGCTTGTATTCATATTCACAAGTGAGACTGATTTTGTACAGTTATTTCAAATAAGTTGGAGTTTGATGCCGTTATTTTGTATTTCTAATATAGATCAAAAGTATTTATATCAATTGAGTTTACACAAAAGACATAGACAATTCAGTCGTTTTCAGTTTGTAAAATAATAAGAGGTTTGGTTATAATAATAATTATTTTTTTTCTCTTTTTTTTGGTCAATATTGCTAAACATATCATCAACAGCAGCAACATATTAGCTATTTTGCCATTATTGAGAGATTACTTGTTGCAACTGAGAAGCTTCGATGTACGATGGTCCTCAAGCTAGTCTCTTCGTCTTGACGTAGCAATTTTCTGTTTCAATACCTTCCTTCAACTACAGTCTCCTTCACTTCCTTCCTCTCTTTCTTTCCACCATATCCTCTAGCATATCCCTCATAATACAGTTCCTCCTCAGCCAATATCCTAACCAGTTTCTCTTCCTCCTCTTGACAATATCTAAAAGTCTTTTTTTCCCTACTGCTAATATTTCTAACACCTTTTCATTCGTTTTCCGTTCAACACAGCTAATTCTCTCCTTTTTTCCTCCATGCTCACATTTCGAAAGCTGCATTTTTTAATCGCTTTTGCGTAATGTCCATGTTTATGCTCCATAGAGTACATATTGGAATCAGTAAAACAAAATATCAATATTTAATTGGAAATTCGTTCAATACAAGCATTACCTAATCGTAGTTGAAAAAAAAAAAACTGACGCATTTAGAGTGTAAAAATAATTTTGCAATTCATGGTATTTCAATAATCTGTACCGTCTTGATTTTCTTTCATGTGTCTCAGGAGTAGCCTTCGCAGTTTGGGAACCAATGGAGTGTTGGATCCGTTCAAAAATATATAAAAAAAAAAAGATTACGAAACGTTCTGATTTGTCTTATAAGTACTGAAAAGTGGGCACCCTTAAAAAAATAAAGGTCATCACCTTGTACACTATCATCATACTTACAGACATACATTGCATTTCCGTTACTATTGGGGCAATGTAGAATTTATTATCCCCTATATCCAGAGTAAAATTTACCTATGAAAAACATAAGATTTCTTAAAAACAAGACTTGCAAGTCTTGCAAGACTTGCAAGACCAAGACCAAGACGAAGACTGGGTGTGCAAGGCCAAGACCACCCGGGTCTTGATCTTGGTCTTGTATTTGCTCATCACTAGATACGAAGGAAACTTTGGGTGCATTCAAATCTGAAAACTTGAGCATGGGCGGATTTAGGGGTGTCTGCTGTGGAGAAGGCTGACTTCCCGGATGTCTGGTTTTTAGTCACTATGCAAATAGAAATGCAATCTTTTAGGCAACATACCCTCACTGTTTGTCAACATTAGATATCCGGTATGTCAAGTCAAAATTGTAATAAAACATATCGCCTATGCTTTTTCTCCACTTCGAACATTGGTCTGGAGTTAATGGCGAGTACGCTGTCGATTTTTTTTTTTTTTTTTTTTTTTTTTAATAGCCGCTCTGTGATTATAGTGCAAAGAGCTCTTCGGTTAAAGTTTGCTGTTCCATGTAATGAAAATGTTACTAATCTGAAGACTATCTTGCACTGTGTCGAGAATTTCCGAACAACTGGTTCACCATTGGAATGTTGAGGCCGAGAGACAGTCTATTTTACAGTCATCAAAACCTTCTGCAAGGAAGCATGCTGCAGATGTAGCTCATTGTTGTTTATCTAAGCTCTAAAAGTGTTATTTAAAAAATGCTTGCAAGAACCAGATAGAAATCTTATTTGTATTCCTTTTAGTTTTAACTAATTTTCTAGCACCCTCAGCTAAAAGAATTGGATTTAAATCAAAATCAAAATGATAAAGGAAGACTTAGGAGAATTGGAAGGTGTAAGAAAAAGGGAAATTTCCGAGTAAATTGTATTCCGAACAACGGAAATAATGTTGCTCACTATATAAGTTATCTAGCCTCGGCTCGAAATAGGAGCTCCTCGCTGACCATCATACCACCGTGCACTTTCTCTGTCCCAAAGAGAAAAATGTTATATAGCCTATTGTCTAAGAATATACTCAGGGAATACCGGTACCTCTTTACGTAATTATGTTTGTTACTCTTCTAGCACTTTACACAATGTTTAGAATAAACGAAATCTTCGTCAAATAATTTAGTTATATAATTGTTAATGTAAATCTATGAATATGTTACACTGATTACTCTATCTTCAAAGGGATGAGATGAAGTGTGATAGGAGGTTATCGCTAAGAAAGGTCTTTAAAACCTTAACATGGCTTGAAAACACATTCAAGTTTGAAAATAATATTGTTGTTGATTTGTACCATCTAGTAGTATTGTTGATTTGTATCATCTATCTTTTAGGAAGATACTGTATTAGAAGATCAAAGCATGATCCTTCTTTGCATAACATGAAAATAAAAATCAAGTTTTCTTGGCCTAGAAAGAACGTAATTCTATGATAGTTACCGACATCCTATACCTAGGTACAAATCAGTAAATTATTCCTAAGTTACCGGGTATCCGTGTTTGACTGATTGACGTGCGTTCTTTCTGAGAGCGCATTTCCTGGTTCGATTCCAACTGGGTGATTTTGTGTCTGATACAAATCAGAGCAGTATTATGGATTTCCTTTTAAATAGCACGTCTCGTCTCATATATCGATGCTCAAAATGGACACTATACTCAAAAAATCTAATCCTACCGCTCGTTTCATACAGCGTCGACGCTCAAAAGGGACGTTAAACTCAAACCAATCTAATTTCACTTTAAACAGTAGACCCCGTCTCATACAGAGTCAGTGCTCAAAAGATACGTTAAACTCAACCCAATCTTATCCCGCTTTTAAAAAATGGCCGTGTCCCATATAAAATCGGTGATCGAAAGGGATTTTAAACTCAAACCAATCCAATCCCACTTTAAACAGTAGGCCCTGCCTCATATAGCGTCGGAGCCCAAAAGAGATGTTAAACTGAAGCCAATCTAATGCCATTTTAAACAGTAGATCCTGTCTTAATAATCTCGGTGGTCAAAAGAGTCAAGTCAATCTAACGCTAGTGTTCCCCGCTGGTGTCTTTGCTAGCGTTGGTCCCGGGTTCGATTTCCGGTGGAAGAGCACAAAAATTTAATTTCATAATGATTCGCTTTCATTAATCATCCATTTCCCTTAATCGAAGAACGAATTCGAAAATTGTTGGGCTAACAACATCTTTGCTACTTGGGAAGGACATAATCCTGGGACGTTAAACTAAAACAATTCAAAATTTCAATGGAGTTTTACTTTAAGCAATGTCTCATGTAGCCTTGGTTCTGAAAACAGATATTCGAGCTTCCTTGTGGCTAAGCGGTTAACGTACGAGCCTTTAACGCAGGAGACCCTACGGGAGTTAATGTGGTTCGGATCACACTTTAAGCTGTAGGTCCACGTCTCATATAGCCTCGTTGCTGAAAGGGACACTAAACTTCAAATCAAATCAAAACAGTTGTTAAACTCAGTTCAATCCAATCCAATTCTAAGTTACTGACGAAATATAATCCATTTGTGGTGTGTGAGAAAGGAGTTTTGCTTACGACTGTTCAATTTTAAAAGTAAACCGATGTCCTGCATTTCTTGGCATTTGTTTTGCATAACACTACTCAAAAACTGGTTGACCGAGTCCAATATTTTGAGCATAATATCTAATAAACTGCAGAAATGTTTATTGTAACTGGGTTTTTGGATTTACATCTATAAAACAGAGGGAGAATCCGAGACTTGCAACGTAATGATTACAGCCCGGAGATTTATATGCAAAAATGCATGTTTATAGTAACATGCAGAATCGTATGGAAAGTTCCTCCGTTTTCTTTCCGACGTACGTGTAAGGATTCGTTTTAGACGCATTTGATAGACCATATGTAAGTGCATATTTTGGGTGAATTTCGATTAGCATGCATATTTCGTAAATTTTGCAGGATGCTGCATATTTCTGAATTTTATTGCTGCATACTTGCAAATTTCAGAGCACAAGAAAGTAGGTTATATTTAAAGCGAACTGAAGAGGACCTAAGACAGGAAGAAATTTGGTGCTTTTCACATGCACCAGTAACTTCTGCTGATCTGGAAAGGAACTTTTCAATCTACAAATATTTCTCACTGGTAAACGCAGAGGGTTTACAGAAGAAGACCTATGGAAAACGTTTGTAGTTCATTGCAACAGAAATCATTAAGGGAGATATTTTTGTAAGAAACTGAAATTTTAGTTTGTTAGTATATTTTTCAGTACATGTGTTTAAAATTTTAATGCATGATTTAGTGCATATTTTTTTTTATATTTTTCGTGCATATTTCGAGGTTGGTTTGTGCATGGAAATCCGGGCTCTAGTAATGATACAAAGTTTCGTATCTGGGAACTGTTTGTTTTACAGAATATAAATTATTCATTCACCTGTACAAACTGACTATATTAGGTGAAGCAGGACGTATGAAGGGAAGGAGTAGAATTTTTACCGCCGTAATACGCAGCTATTTTTTTTTTCTAGGAATTTCTAATAAAAATGATTCGAAAAGCTTATCCTTCTAGATTTATTAATTGCCGAAACTGGAAAATTGATTCTCAAGACACACTAAGGCGAGACTTATGGAACCAAGTAAAGAAGTTTAAGAAATTGGGAGCTATGTAGTGTAGCTAAGTGTTCATGGTTCAGAATCAAGTAATATCTCAACAACGAATTTTTGATAGGTAATAATGTCTTGGTAGCAGCGGGGAATTCTTTCGATAGCCAGATTTCCCTTATAAAATTCGTATTAGAAATACTGCGCGATCCTGAAACACATACACTTACCTAATAATTTGTTTGTATATCGAAAGATTTTAGATCTGGGAGGACGCATTTATTTTATGTGTACATCTATATTATGAGTTTTTACTTTATTTCTCATATTGACGAGAACATTTACTATTAAAATGTTGACAGATATTTATATCTACTCTCTCTATTAAAATATGAATAATAGATAACTTATGTCATGCACATATTAAGAAGTTTTACAATTATATATTTCCTGTTTACAGTGGTAATCAAAATGAAAATGAAATGAAATTTTTGAGTTTTACGCCCCACAATTATACCGGTTAGGCTAAAGGAGATGGTGATGATGAGAAATGAATGAAATGGTGGAATGAAGAAAGTGGGAGGGAACGGGAGAATCCCGAGAAAATCCACGCACACGGTGTTTGTCCACTACGTACAAAGTTCACTTGACGGGAGCTGGGATCGAACCCGGAACCCTAAGCACCAGAGGTGAACGCTCTATCACTGAGCCACCGCGGCAGTTGCAATCAAATTTCAATTATATACTCACGAACATTTTCGAAATTTAGTTTTGTTCATCTGTACCATCTCATGGTTGTAGATATTCCCAAGACTTAAAAAATAATAATAATAATAACAAAAGACTAAATTAAACATCAAATGACTTGAAAAATTGAGAACAATTCCTTTTCCTTTTGTAGTCTATGAGTGGTAGATGGAGCTTCTTATTCGACATACAGAGCAAAAACATGTAGTCACGGACAGTTGAACATCAAGCAGAATCAAGACACAGGAAAGAGATCTCCAGTTCACTGACTGCATAACTCAAATTAAGGATGTGTAATTGAACAGTACAGACAAGCAATCGTGCAGAGTTCTGCTCTGCAAGGCCTATTATTTTCCCATTCGCGCCATTCAGGTGAATTCTTGTCAGAGAGTCCTCGACTGTTTTTTGCCGCTACTTTTCTCCCCGTGGTTCTTCCATTGGTTGAAGGGATATCGTCACTTGGCTCAGTGCTTGTGCCACTGTGATGTCTTGGGAGAGTAGTGTTACCTGGTTCCCAGGTTAGCAGCGGAACCGGAACTGACAGGGTTAAATGTTCTGTAAAAGAAAGAGAAAAAAAGCGAATGTCTTTCCACTAGCAGGAGTAGAAGCCCCCCGTTTTCCTCTTTTCTGGAATCCTGGAGCCGCAACTGAAGGACCTGCTGGAGCTTGTAATCAATAGCTGGCTGGCCAGGCGGGCCCATCATCCATCGGTCTGCACGCTATCGGAATACGATAAGACTTTGTCGGAGAACTTTGGCTACAGTTTCTGAAGGCACCCCCAGAAATGGTTCTCGTCTGTGCAAAGCTCTTATGCTTTTGGAATGGAAACAGAAAAGGGATTCTACAAATTCCTCTGCTTCATAAATGTAACGAAATTCCTGAAATATAAAAATACTTTGGTGGTTAGTAGAAGGTATTTTACCGTCAAAGCATTTAATTGAATGGCCACTGAAAACGGCTGCATTTCCATTATACATCTAGATTTTCACTGCTGCTAAGTTTAGTTATATATATATATATATATATATATATATATATATATATATATATATATATATATATATATATATATATATATATATATATATATATATATATATATATATATAAATTAATAGATATTTTGTATAATTTGGTAGTGAAGTGAATCGAACCCAGTAAAGGCGGGCACATAAAATCTTATCCGACACAAGATGCTGGACGGAAGGAAGGCAAAAGGAGACCTGAATACTAAGCATGACTGTAAAGCAGCGTTTCCCAACCTTTTTTCAACTTGCTGCACACTACAGGTGTAACTTGAATTCTCGCGGCACATTCATATATATAGATATTATTATTATTATTATTATTATTATTATTATTATTATTATTATTATTATTATTATTATTATTTGTAAATATGAAATACCGTGATTTTGTGTGTGTGTGTGTGTGTGTGTGTGTGTGTGTGTGTGTGTGTGTGTGTGATTAGGCCTACTGATTTTCTCACAGAGAAGAAAGCTCGATCACTGGTTTTCCTTTGTGGTAAATCATTATGCTTATTTTTCATTCTAATTTTAAAATAGTAAACAATTGTATTGAAATATAGGACTCGGATTTTTAAAATTCCACTTTCTCTTTCGAAAACTGTATCCAACCTTTCATTAAAAAGGAAGATCACTAAATAACGAACGAATAAACAAATCTCTTGTACTTTTAAAACACAAATGTAGGTAATTTGTATGCATGTTTGCTTTGGCAAAAGGATTAAATGATATTTTAAACTTTCAAGTTACGTAATAATCTGCAACAACAATGAAGCAATAGTGGTCATGACAATGATAACAAATACTTTTCTCAACATTAAAAATGTACAGAAAAGTAACACAGTACGAAAATTTTGTAGATTCATAGTAGAGGTTCATAGTAATGTGAAACACAAATATACATTTTTCCCTATGTATTGCAATTTGATTCCTATAGAATTAACGGGACCGCGGTGACTCAGTGGTAGAGCGTTCACCTCTGGTGCTAGGGGTCCCGGGTTCGATTCCGGCCCCCGCAAGTGAACTTTGTGGTGGACAAACACCGTGTGCGTGGGTTTTCTCGGCGTTCTCCCGTTTCCTGCCACTTTCTTCATTCCACCATTTCATTCATTATTCATCATCACCGTCTCCTTTAGCCTAACCGGCATAACTGTGGGACGTAAAACTCAAAGATTTCATTTTTCCTATAGAATTAACAATTTTGTTTCGATTTCCTCGCGGCACACCGGTTGGGAAACACTGCTGTAAAGGAAACTAGCAAAAGATGATGCTCACGTTTATAAAAAATAAAATGAATTCTTTTAGTTTAACGTTCCACGTTTATGCCTGTTAGACTAAGGAAGACGGATGAAGGCAAGTGAATGATGATGGAACTATCGGTGGGATGAGAATGTGGGAGGAAACGGAAATACCCCGAGAAAATTCATGGACACGATGTTGCCCACCACAACTTACTTGGTTGGGGGTTGAACCATAGAGACCACGCACCAGAGGTAAGCACCCTATTGCTGAGCCAACATGCCCCCTGTTTATAAAAATGAAATTGAATCTAATATTAAGCTGCAAACTTCTCAGTTTTGTGTTCCTGCCTAATATATGTCGCTGCCGACGCTATCGCTTGTTATTTAAAATAAAATTGAGTTTTCCAATACTCGAAGTTTCGAGTGATCTGCTAGGGATTACAGTGTTTCCACGGATTACGACCCTTTATCCGTTCTATAACACTGTTCATAAACTAAAGTTATTTTTCCTATTGAAATTAATGAAAATAGAATTAACCTGTTCTAGTTACAGGAACATGGTACTGTCTTATATTCTCAAAGGTTTTCTGTGTTGAGAAAAGATATTTTTTCTAAAGAAAGATAAGAGTAACACTAAATTAAACAAAGTATTACTAGAGCTACAAAATGCCTAATTGAAGAGCAAAAAATTAACAAAACTTAGCTTTTAAACATAGAACTCTATAAGATAATGTTTACAACAAATGCTCAAAAGCATTACTAGGCGTGTAGAACTGTTGGTATAGTCATTTGTATGGGTTCGAATTCCAGAATATTGTTCATAAATAGGGATGCACGCGAGACGAGACACGAGACGAGACTGAAAATTTTATGCGAGACGCGAGACGAGACTAAACCATGCGAGACGAGACGCGAGACGAGACTCAGATATGTCTCGCACGAGAAGTCTCGCGAGACTTCTCGCAGTCTCGCAACATTTATGAATTACATGTAATTATATATTTAGTGATTTTACATTTATTGAATTTATTAAGTTGAGCGTTAATGCCTCCAGGAACAAATAAGTGATTGGGGCAATAGACATTTTATGAGATTTATTATTATTCAAGGTTGATTATCAGAATTAAAGCCTTCTTTAGTTTCTAAATATCATTAAAAAAGAAAAGCTTTGTAAATTGGAAATTTATTATAACATCAATTTAGGACTTTATTTTGCGACACAAACACATACACGCGGGCGCGCACGAATACATGAACTTCTGTTTTTTTGGTCTGAAAAGCGAATAAGACTCCCTATTGCTGCAAAATCTGATATTTCTGTTGTTTCTGTCTTTTTCACATTATTACTAGTGATTTATGTTGGGGGATGGCGGGGAAATCTCCTCTCGTCAAAGTTTATCCCGGGTCCGGCTCGCAGAAATAACATGATATTTTTACATGGAATAAGTATTTTCTTTTTATATATTTATCAAAAACATCCCCCTCTAGTTCGGAAGTTTAATTCAAACACTGGTTTGGTATAATGGCCCTATAGGTTTGATGCGAGATGGTAGGAATGGCCCTATATCTGTCAGTAACTTTATTTTCTAGATCTGGCAATACTATATAAGTTGAACGCGAAAGTTGATAAAATGCGATAATGCAACATTGCTACAAGCGCGAACGAATGCAAAAGAATTGGGTCGTATTGTGTTGTGAGGAGTTCTTTTGTTGTCTACAAGCGCTTTTGGTGGTATAAAAACATCTTTATAATGGAAAATCACCCTTCAAGGAAACGACCAAAACGTGTAAATGTTGATAGTGGCGACGATATTTTAGAAGAGCCAAATATTGCTGGAGACCTCTAAGCTGGAAAACAATGTTGGATCCAGCAACAATTTATGCTGCTTTGCTGTGAATTATGCTAACCCTTTGGAGATCCCATGGTACAATCTGTACCATATGGGGTGTTTCATGGTACATTGCGTTATAACTCTCCTATTTGAGCTTTTTCGTCCGTTTTTTTTTTTTGTTTGTTTGTTTGTTTTTTCTTCTTTTTTCTTTTTCTTTTCTTTTCTTTTCTTTTCTTTTTTTTCAAATCCAGAGGCATTGTAGAAGACCTTACGCATGGTTTCACACCTTCCTGCGTCAGACATACGAGGTGATGACGTCATAATTCTAAAGTATATATTTTCTTTTAATATTGTAGGGCCGGTCTATGTTCATTATTTTTTGGCGGGCTTATTTTTACACGTAGAAGATTGAAATTTTGCACAAACATGCAGTCCATCGAGTAGTATTTACCAGATTTTTTTTTCAGATTTCTGCGTTAAAACAGGGTGGGATCCAGAGGGGCAAAAAGTTGAAAAAAGGGATATTTTACCAAAAAATCCCTTTCTTCGCGATTTTCCCGCCTTAAATACATGATGGAGACAAGTGAATGGTACCGCCTGAACGACAGTTCTATTCTGAATAGAATGATATGCGACACATGACCCTAGGGTAATTAGGGAAGTGTCAGGGAATTTTTATGAAAATATACTTCTGTATAGGGGAATTTTGGACATTTTCGGTATTATTTTTTGCGGGCTTATTTTTGCACCTAGAAGATTGAAATTGTGCACAAACATTCAATCCACTGAGGAGTATTTACGAGATTTTTTTCGTACTTCTGTGTTAAAACATGGGGGTACAAAGGGGCTAAACGATGAAAAAGGGAAATTTTTACTTCAAAATCCCTTTCACGGGATTTTCTCGCCTTAGATACATGATGGAGACAAGTGAATGGTACCGCCTGAAACGCAGTTCTATTCTGAATGATCCTAGGATAATTAGGGATGTCTCAGGGAATGTTTCAAAAATTTCCTTTGTATACGGGAATATGGGACATTGTCGGTATATATTTTTTCAGCGGGCTTACTTTTGCACCTGGAAAATTGGAATTCTGCATAAACATTCAGCCCCCTAGTAGTATTTATCAGATTTTTTCAGATCTTTGCGTTAAAACAGGGGGGTCCAGAGGGGCTAAAAGTTGATAAAAATGATATTTAGACCCCAAAAATCCTTTTTTCGGGATTTTCCCGCCTTAGATACATGATTGAGACACGTGAGTCATACCGCCTGAAAGGAGTTCTAAGCTAAAGAGAGTGATGGGCGAAACATGACTCCAGAAGGGCCCAAAGTGCGAGAAAAAATTCCCTCCGCAATTTTCCTTTTGACATCATTTTTCCCGCTCCTGGTATATGGTACGAGCATGCAAGTGGTACCATTTAAAAGCCAGCTTTATTCTGAAGAGAATGAGGTATGAACCATGATCCTAGGATAAATAGTGACGATGCAGTAGCTGTTTGACTGAAAGTCTAAAAAATAGCCCAAAAAGCCGGGTACCGGAAAGGGTTAATTTGACGAAAATTAATGGTCCAAGAATCAAATTCCAGCACAACTTTTCTTTTAATTTGGAGCGGAGGGGACACAAGTTCGGATACCATGTTGAACTCTAGGTTCTGTCCCCTTAGGATGTTATGAACATTCATCCCATGGAAAGCAATGGCCAACCACCAAGGATTCAGCTTGCCAAGGGACTTTTAGGTCAAATACCTGCCTTCGGACAGAATATCACATCATCATTCATTAATAGCCATAGAATAACACATTGCAAAATTTTTACCAGAATATGTGCGAGACAGCGAGACCATGCGAGAAAGTCTCGCGCAAGGCGAGACTCAAAATTTTATGCGAGACGCAAGACGAGACTTCACATTTGCGAGACGAGACCAACATTTGAGGCTGCGAAATGGAAAAGTCTCGTCTCGTCTCGCGTGCATCCCTATTCGTAAACCTAGGGAAAAAGTGTTCACAAAACTTGTTCGTAATTTGATTTTACATAGTTTGATTTTATTGAATTTCGCTTGGACCTAGACACGAGAAGAATAACATCAAGTAGCAGAAGAATAAAAAAAAAAAAACAAAAACAAAAACAAAAACAGGATAGGTTTTTGAATCCATGGCATTTCACCTCGTAATTAGAGCCTGTCTATTTAAGGTGTGCCCTCGGAAATTATGCGAAACATACTTCGGCCGCATCCCCGCCGCTATCTGACTGAGAAAACCCTCTCTTTGCTTAGTGAAAAGAATAGAATGACCTCCACTGTGTTACCAATTTCTCATTCAGTCGTTTGGTCTTGACGAGTGAAGATCGTAGGCTACTTACTGTTAGAGTAGCTAATAAGACACAGAGCACAGCGAAATCCATGAAAGAGTTCATTGTGGCAACACTTCCGCATCCAACAATTGAAAGATCTCGGCCGCAACAACTTGTCTCTCCTCTTTCAAGGGAGGTACAGGAAAACACACATCGACAGCAGCGCCAGAAGGGGCACAGTTGAAATAGAAAGATTCTATCAGTCTAACGTCTCAGCTCGGCTACTTCTATCAGCTTACTGAGCCATTGTGTACTTAACAATTACACTGTTCAACAACGAAAATGTAAATTGAACAAAATCAGCTAATTCTTATTGATTTTGTGGTGCTGATCAAGAATTTGAAAGTTATTTTCGAATATTAGCTCTACTTTTCGTTTTACAGGCATGTCTAATAATAACGCTTTAAAAATAAATATATTCGCTTCGTTTGGGGTAAAATGTTACACTGATCCGGCAACACTGGAGAAACTATATGAACGCTTGGTTTCATTGTGTTCCTTATCTCAGTAGTGTTCTGCTATTGTTAGAAAAGACAGGTTTAGTGCACTTATCAGCGTTTTGGGTGTGACGTTTGTGTAGTGCAGGACATAAAGATACAACTACAAGTACGCAAAAATACTGGTATTTCGAATGTATATTTTTAAATAGTTGTCGGAACTATTTCAAGTGACATTTTGAGGATTTCAATAAACAAAAATGCCGCGAAATTGTGTAAACAGTGCGGATAGCTTCTGCTACGTGTGTGGGGAAGTGACATTTTCCTCACAAAAGCAGACTATAACACCACTAATAAGAAAAGACTATCAATATTACTTTGGTTGTAAAATTGGAGACCAAGATAAATCTTGGGCACCCCACATTGTGTGTAACACTTGTGCCAGCAATCTAAGAAATTGGATTAATGGGAAGGGGCGCTCAATGCCTTTTGCAGTGCCCATGATTTGGAGGGAGCCAAGCGACCACATCAGAGACTGTTATTTTTGTATGGTTCCTTCCGTCAAGAAGGGAATTTCCACGAAGAAGAAGCGGGCCTTGATCTATCCTAACATTCCTTCTGCAATGCGCCCTGTTCCACATGGAGAAGGACTACCTGTTCCTGACCCACCTAAAGAATACGATCTTGTTTCTGATGATGACGAAGATGTTGAAGCTCCTGAATCAAGTACTTCGAAGGACCCTACGTTTGTTGTAGAAGAACCTCCATGTGAACCACATAGACTTACTCAAAAGGAACTAAGTGATCTAATCAGAGACTTGGACCTCTCGAAAAGCAAAGCCGAAATTTTAGCGTCACGCTTAAAGCAATGGAATTTATTGCAGGAAACAGTAAATATTTCAGTATATCGGAATAGGGAGAAGATGTTCACTTCATTTTTTACTATGGAAGACATACTTGTGGCATGTACAGATGTAAATGGTCTCATGAGGGCACTTAAAATTAATTACGAACCTACGGAGTGGAGGCTCTTTATAGTTTCGTCCAAGGTGAGTTTAAAGGCAGTGCTTTTACATATTGGAAATGAACTTCCTTCAATTCCTGTAGGTTACGCAGTTCATATGAAGGAATCTTATGAAAACTTGAAACGTTTACTTGAAGCCATTAAATATTACGATTTTCAGTGGCTCATTTGTGGTGATCTTAAAGTAATAGCACTGTTGCTAGGTATGCAGTTAGGGTATACAAAGTGTTGTTGCTTTATGTGTGAATGGGACAGTAGAGATCGTGGATCTCATTACCGCAAAAGTGATTGGAGTACCAGAGAAACTCTTCAGCCGGGAGTGAAAAATGTGCAGCATGAACCACTGGTAGATCGTAACCGAATTTTGCTTCCCCCTCTACATATTAAATTAGGTCTTATGAAAAGTTTTAAGAACATGAACCAAGAGGATGAGGCCTATAAGTACCTAAGACGACAATTCCCTCGATTAAGTGATGCCAAAGTTAAAGAGGGTGTTTTCATAGGGCCACAGATTAGGCAACTGTTCAAAGATCACAAGTTCGACGAAAGTCTCCAAGGTGAGGAGGAAGCTGCGTGGGAAAGCTTGAAGAGTGTTTGTTCACAGTTCTTGGGAAGACACCGAGCAACAAATTACAAACAACTGGTAGCAAAGTTGTTATTGTGCTACGAAAATCTTGGTTGCAATATGTCTCTGAAACTCCACTTTCTTCATTCACATCTAGACTTCTTTTCCGAAGATTGTGGAGCAGTAAGTGACGAACATGGTGAGCGTTTCCATCAAGATATTGCAGCCATGGAGAAGAGATATGAGGGAAAGTGGAGTTCTAACATATTGGACGACTACTGTTGGACTATTGACAAGGGATGCTCCAGATGTAACCTACAAAAGGCAAGCCAAGCGAAGACGCTCAAAATAAAATAAACATAATCCTGTACAAGGGATCACTTGAAACTTTTGTCTACATTGCAGTGTAGTTCTTGCACAAAAAGGTATTTGTACATATTTTTCATGTTTTGATGTTAATACTGATGTTTATTACGGAATTGTTAATGTTTAACTTGACCACGGTTACTTTATTTTCTGTATCGCTGTGAAACTGGTATTTGCGCAATTTTGAAAAAGGAAGTACAAGGGTATAGAAAGCTATAGGTTAGGGTACTTCTTAACTCCCCAGCTTATCACATCACAGTGAAATAGCCTAGATAAAAAAAGTGAAATGTAGGTTTTTACAAGGATTTTGCTTAAATGTTCTATAAATATTAATATATTTGTATATATACAGCTACTGTTGTACAAGGGTGTTTTTTTCACAACCTGAGCTAAGAAAATTCTTCTATTATCATTTCCTTTCATATTATGCTTAAATGAATGTAAAAATCGCAATTTCAAAGAATTTACATACTTTCGATCAAAATTTGTTGAACAGTGTTATTTGAAATAATTTTAACAGCACTAATTTAAAAGCGCGAACGCAGTCTAAAGCAAGTGTGCTACCGTTCGGACTACATAGGAGTTGATATGTGCCTTAAGACTGGAGTTGAGGCCGTGAGTACAGAATAGGTTTTATGGTCCATTCCCTTTCAGATCCCTTTGAGGTCTTGAGTCTACGATAAAAAATTTATGAACTCGACTATAAGTAAGAACCCTTACAAGGTTGAAATGTAAATAGATAACAGAGACACAGGAACGCTGCTAATTTCAGAATGTACAAGGAATATTTTAAGAAACTGCAGCAGGAAATGAAAGATGTATTTAGTACTTGTTCATCAATATAGAAAAAATCCTGTATTGCTCCTTTTTGTGCAGATAATAGATGGTGTCGGACGCAAGAACGCCCACAGGATTTTTTTCGGGTTGGGGGAGGGGAAACACCGATACACAATCCAAGTCGCAAATATACGCACCTTGATGCACATAGTATTTCATGTAAAACAATTATTATTGACACATACGTTTGTAACAAACTAGTTACAGTGCATGTAGCATATTCCAAAAAAAAAATTCAAGACCCGAGTAGTTATTTTCCTATTTTTCGCACGTGGGACGGTGTCCCAGCAGTAGTGGGACATGTTGACATTTGTCCATTAGCTACATGTTGATATCAACACACACATTGTCCACATTTCAATATCGATCACGCGATCCCACTAGCAACATTCATTTAGTTTACCCAGTTTCTTTGTGTGGGGGCGCGGTGGCTCAGTGGTAGAGCGTTTACCTCCGGTGCTTGGGGTCTCTGGTTCGATCCCAGCTCGCGCCGTGTGGACTTTGTGGTGGACAAATACCGTACTCGTTGGTTTTCTCGGGGTCCTCCCGTTTCCTTCCACTTTCTTTATTCCACCATTTCACTCATCTCTCATCATCACCGTCTCCTTTAGTCTAATCGGCATAATCGTGAGACGTAAAACTTAAAGATTTCATTTCAGTTTTTTCCAGTTTCTTTGTGAGTCCCCTTGCATAATTTCAACTTGGACTCACTTGTGGCATCCTTATTGGTATGCAATCGTGCACATTATATTGCATCAGTTTGAGGGAATATTATTGGTGAATTGGCAATGGCTTTCGTGTTCTTGACACTAATCCTTACATGGCCGACGCTTTGAACTCACATTCACTGAATATGAGTGCATTTCTGGGCATTTTTCGTTATGTGTTTCCACACATATGAATCACCCTGCTTCATCTGTTGTTATCTACCGACACTCCAGATGTCTTTTTAGAGCATTTGAGAACAAATTCGCTACACTTAATACTCAGAACGTCATTGTTGGCCAGCATCCGTACCTGGCGATTATGCAACCACACACAAAGGGCATGATGGTGTCCGCCATTTTGTATTTGTTCCAGATATCGACTTAATACAAACGAATTATTTTTACCCGGTAGCAACCCTATCAATTTATATCCATTTAGACCAATTTTCATTTGGCAGATTATCCGGGATTCTCTATGTTTCTTTGGGGAATCCCTTGCGCGTGCATGGTAGGATTGTGAAACACGCAAAATTCAATACAGCAGGTATGACTTCTTCAGTGAATCTTTTACGAGCCCTCTTTACGTTGGATAGTTTCTGAACTATTGTAGTCCGAAAGTCATTTTCCCACGCTTTCGGCACTTTGTAGATCCGAAACTATGTCCGATAGTCGAAAGTTCAAGAGAAGTTTTTTTCTTGTCTCAGTGGCAGGAGTCACCTCCGAAGAGTTGTAACACTTATTTTGCAACACCCGATATATATTTTTTAAGTTTGCATCCCGAATCCGTTTTGCCTTCGTTTGAATAAAATTTTAATTTTGAAGTTTCAGAATAATTAAATATGTAGGTTTTCTGTTTACCAATGTTACGCTCAACCCACTGATCTATTCTTAGGTGAAGACACTATTTCATCCCAGAGAGGAGTACAACAAGGCGATCCCCTGGGCCCAGCACTCTTTGCTATAACCATTCATTCCTTAGTTAAATCAATCAACACTGAATTAAACATCTGGTATTTGGATAATGGAACTATCGCTGATGAACCTGAAGTAGTTCTTTCAATTCTAGCACAAATAAATGAGAAGGCATCTGCACTTGGCCTATATTTAAATTTTTCAAAGTGTGAAGTTGGTTTCCTTGGGTCAGACGAAGCCAAGTTCGACCTACTATTTAAAAAATTTGACGAAACTGCCCCAGGAATACGTCTCCTAACTAATCAGGATGCTTGTCTTCTAGGCGCCGCTCTCACAAAGGAAGCTTTTACCAATGTCCTGTTAAGCAAAATATCGAAGTTAGAATATTTTTTTGTCTCGTCTCGCCTCGATTTCTGTCCATGCAGCTTTCTTTCTTCTACGTGCCTCTTTGTCGATCCCTAGTTTAAACTAATTCTTACGATGTTCTCCTTCTTGGAATGAGACTCCATTACTGGAGAAATACCATCATATCCTTAAAATGGGTCTGGAGTCAATTTTAAACTGCTCCTTAAGCGACGAATCTTGGATTCAAGCATCCTTACCTGTGAGATTGGGAGGGTCTTGGTATTCGACGATCCGTGGATATGGCGATTCCTACCACGGATCTCTTCGTTTAGTCGAGGCTCTCCTTCCGCAAGGTTACCACCTAGACCCAGATGGCACAGTTCAAGGAGGCTCTACCAAATGGAAAAATTTAACAGATACAGATCTTCCAGAGATTAACAAAATAGGTTCTCAGGCATCTTGGTACACACCAATTGCAGCGCATTTTCATGAACTTCTCTTACAGTCAGTTATTGCTCCAGAGGATAAAGCCAGGATTCGTGCTGCCTCATCCCTACATGCTGGGGCATGGTTGAATGCATTACCCTCCCCACCATTAGGTCTTCATGTGACTAATGAGGCATTTCGAATCTCTGTCGCTTTAAGATTAGGTGCAGATATTTGTGAGCCACATCGCTGTCCAGTTTGCGGGGATCAAGTTAACCAACGTGGCCTGCATGGCCTTTCATGCATGAAGAGCATGGGTAGATACGCTAGACACTCCTCTGTGAATGATATCATTTTACGAGCCCTTACCACAGCTGGAATTCCTTCAATACGTGAACCTTCAAGATGTTGTCGTTCAGATGGTAAACGACCTGCTGGCATGACACTAGTTCCTTGGTTGAAAGGCAAATCACTAGTATGGGACTTGACGTGTTCAGATACATTTGTCCATTCAAGTCTCCCTTTAGCTGTTATGAATGCTGGAGCTGTTGCTAGTCGTAGAGAAGTAGAAAAGCAAAGGAAATATAACAACCTCCTTGATAAATTTATTTTTGCTCCAATTGCCATCGAGACTAGTGGTGCTTGGGGATCTGCAAGCCTTGATTTTATTAGAGAAGTAGGCAGACGCATTTCTATCGTTACTGGAGATATTCGTTCAACATCTTTCCTAATTCAACGCATATTTATTGCTATCGAATGTGGCAACATGTTGTCGGTTCTTGCCACCTTACCACATGGAAAAGAACTAGATGAGGTATTTCTTCTCTAACACAGAGGACAATACTGAACATTTGTACAACTGGATGACGTGCTATGCAAGTAGGGTGTGGTGTCATTGGATGGCGTGGAAAGGCAGGCAGTGGCACTGGGTGTGATGCCGTTGATAGGTGGTTTTCTACCCCTTCCTTTGGTTCGACTATCGAAATATGTTTCCTGTTGACTTAGTTATTTTTTCTTAATTGTTTCAAAATTTATTTAATAAATTTCGGGAAATAATTTCCTTAATATTAAATCAGTTCAAATAAATAAATAAATATCAATAAGTTGAAACTCGGTTCTCAAGTAATAGAACGGGAATCTCAGGAACCTCTTGTACCTATTTAAGTGTCTTCATCCCGGCGAAATTAAAATACCGCTAATTTTACAGTAATTATGTGATATCTTCAAATAGACAAAAGATAATTGAAATGTGGAACAAGAGCGCCCTAGACAATATTATTTTGCGTGAGGTACCGTTATCACAAATCACCTAGCGGCTTTCCGTTTTCAGCTGTTTAGAAACGCGAAAATAAATGCCGATTTTCAAAATGGCTCGAAATCGAAAGCAGATACGTGAGTCGTGATAGCGGTTTGTCATGCAAAATGATATTGTCTAGGACGCTCTTGTTCCACATTTTAATTATCTTTTATCTATTTGAAGATATCACATAATTACTGTAAAATTAGCGGTATTTTAATTTCACCGGGATGAAGACTCTTTAGTGTCTTTACTGTATTTCGATGATTATCCCGTATTTCTTCGTCTCTACCTCTTCTTTCCCTCTCTCTTTTATCTTCTTCTGTTTTCATGCAGATCATTCCATACACCTTTTCTGTAACATTTCGTTCTTGTCTTTTACTGTGTCCCCTCGTGGCTAAGCGGTTAGCGTACGCGCTTTTGGCATGGGAGACTCGGATTCGATTCCTGATGGGAGCTAATTTGGTTTGCATTCCACGTTAATCAGTAGGTCTACGTCTCATATAGCCTCGCTGCTGAAAGGGACGCTAAACTAAAAATCATCATTCTTTACTGTCTCCGACATAATATATTTCCATCATAAGACCTTCCTAACCCTCTTTCTACCTTCTATCCTCCTTCTTCCTCCTATGTTTCCTTTACCTTTGCCTTGACTTCCCTATATCTCGCTTTCTATTTTCTTTTTCTATTTAAATTAAAACTGAAGAGAAGTCGTGACTGGGATTTGTCGCCATATGAGCGGTCAATAAGTTTAGTTCGTTTTCATCTTGGGAAGTCCGATATTGAATAACCATTACATAAATACATATAAATATTAAATTTACCAATTAATTTACTTTGTCATTAAATTAACATACCTGATGGTTGAGTATTCAGAAGTTTTAAATTGGCCACCACTTCTTCCATATATATATATATATATATATATATATGCGTGACTTCCTTTACGCTGATAAGGACCACCATCCACAGTTTCTGGAAATCGAAATAGTACCTGTTGGAATTGAGGATTTTCGCGATTTTGGACATCATTACCTCTGAAACTATGCACCTTTCGCAAACTTTTTCGCTCATTTTGATGCGAGGAATCACCTCTTACAGTTTGTCGGTATAGTTCATTAACATCCTGTATATAGTCTCTTTCTCTCTCTCTCTCTCTCTGTATATATATATATATATATATATATATATATATATATATATATATATATATATATATATATATATATATATATATATATATATATATATTAAATACCGTAGTGAGTGAGTAAGCAAAGTCTAATGTTTTGACGTATTTTGAAGAAGAACCGAACCCCCTCAGAAAATCCAGTGAAGTGCAATTGCTCCTTTGTTCCCCCCGCTGCGGTTGCCCATGGTGGAACGTGAATAGAGATGGCGTAAGGTAATGAAAAGTTGAACTACGACCCACTGACCCACCCCTCACCGTGACCTACTCTGACCCAATGATCCACGCCCTTCTCTAAGCTGACTATAGAGTTGACACTTGTAATGAAACAAAGCTGTGAAATTATCACTAATCAGAGTTTAAATTTCTACGGTCAATCGCTCAAACACTCGTACAAGTGTTCAGTTACAATAGCGGTGGATCTGACCTTTACGATATAGAATGGTAAAGTATTTATCATATGCCATTGTCATATATAATTATTTTCTTATTATGAATTACAGATACTTTTCAGTGGAAAATAGGATGATATTTGAAAGTCTCAAATCAAGATAAAGGTCAACGTAAATGGAAAAAGGTGTAAAATTCGACTGTGTCTCGAAAGCCAAATTGCTATTATTTCAATTACAAATATCAATATATAAAAGTGCCTGAAGTTCTTTTTTTTTTTTTTTTCACTTAGATATATTCATCTCAGGTAAGTAAACAGAAACAAAGTAAAAGAAAAAGAAAAATGGAGGCCTTGAAATTAAGCGCAGACAAATTCACCAGTGTTCAGAAATGCACTGAGCAGAGTGGGTCGGTGGATCATAGTAGGCCATGGTGGGCCAGTGGGTCAGAGTAGATCACGGTGGATGGTGAGTCGCAGTGGGTTCCTTCTATTGATCCATGACCCACTCACAAATGTTGACCCAGTTGTTCCGCTTGACTCACTCCTCTGGAAGTCAGGGTCAACAATATTTTCCGGTTGAAGTTGAGTCAGTTTGAGGGTGGCAAGATTGGAAGAGCCCTATAGTGATTGAAGTTAAAGGTAATTTGGAAAGAAAAGAGAACTATAAACAAGGCTAGCGTTACCGTATGAAACACTTTTAAAAAATGGAACATTTTTAGATTTTTTGAGGGGATATTACTCGACAAATCTCTTAACTGTGTTGAGTAAATACGCCATTTTTGTTCTTTGGGCCATTGATTTCAATCAATGAATAATCATTTTTCTCTTTTCATGGAAATGAACTGATGTGATTTGGCTGATTTCTTCTGCAGGTCTATTGACATGTCCCCGTCCCGTGCTTCTTGAAAATGAATTTGCATTACATATAAATGCAATGTTACTTACATTCAATTTGATTACTATCTAAATATATCTAAATTATATAGAACAAAATTTAATTTACACGGTATAAGGGGCATTTAAGTAGATTTTGAGGACCAATCCGTAAATCAGAAATTTGAAGGAAACAAAAATTTGATTTAGTGATCAAATCACTAAAATTCCGGTTAATTTTAAAGAAAGCAGAAAGGTATTCAACACTGTTAGTGACATAGCAAAAAATATAACTTATGCAACTAAACTTTTTACCACAACGATTAATGGGGGCCCTCGGTGGATTAGTGATAAAGTGTTCAGCTCTATGGTATGTATGATTCTTGTTTGGATCAAGTTCACTCAAGTGGGCTTTTTGGTGGACGTGGTTTTCTTGGGGTTCTTTCGTTTTCTTCCGCTTTCTTCATTCCACCATTTCATTCGTTCTTATCATCACCGTCTCCTTTAGTCACCACGGCATAGCCATGGGACTCAAAACTGAAGAATTTTGTTTTCATTTACAACACCAATTACGGAAATATTAATGCAATGTTCCAGATAAACATTTATTGTTTAGTTTTCAATTAAAATTTATACAGGGTGTTTCAAAACAACACCGACAACGTTTGGGAAGTGATTCCTAACATCAAAATAAGACGAAAAGTATAGACCAACCTAGGTGCAGAAATGCTTCCTTTCGGAGTTATAGGCTGCCGAAAATAAAAAATAAAGTTTAATGGTCCATATCTCCAAAACTATGGTTCCCACCGTAGTCGGATCAAGACTTTACTTAGTAACTAATATGTGCTCTATCCAAAAATACATGCTTCAGAATCCTAAGGTACTCACATTACAATTTTTGTACAGCCGGTTTGGTTGCGGGTATATAATTTGAAGTACTCACTAACTACCTCTATAAAAAATTGTTGCGGAAGTACTGCAAATAAGCAAATACATTATATACACAACTAATTATAATGTCAGTGATAATATGGTGTTCATTGGACAAAACACTCCAAACAATAGAGATTCATCTTAAACTTGGAGAAATGCTTATCCTTCGTTTTTCATTATAATTTGGCCTTGAAATGAATGCAAGAGATATACTAAGCCCATTTTGAAATGTAATTCTAGGATATGATGCTTTACTTTTTAAAATTTGAATACTTCCAGTGTACCCCTAAAAATGTAATAAAGAAATAACGACCATTTCTCTAAATATTTAAATTAGAACTAAATAATAATAATAATAATAATAATAATATGATGTTATATATATATATATATATATATATATAATTATTTATTTATTAAGAATCTTGAAGTTGAAGCACTTGTATTGATCCTCAAAAAAGAGGGCATTTTCCCATTTTTCTAAAAAAAAAGAAAAAGAAAAGAAAAAAGAAAAAAACCTGCTCGGATCATTTTTAGGATCCGAAAAAAAGGGCATGTACGAATAAAGGAGTACGTCTAGTAACCCTAGAAAAAGATTCCATTTTTTACTAATTCATTTTTTATGTGCTTTAAATGTATCTATATTTATTTCTGTATGCTGAATTTGTATACGAGTGGTCGCTTACTGTGTTCACTCGACATAGCTGAAGGGAGGAAGAACTACACATTATTTTTACATGCTTTATTAAATTTATTCCTCTGTCTGCCCGTTTAGGTGATATTTTGTAATCAATTTTCCATCTACTTTTAAGGACATAATCTCATTTAAATATTGTATGCATGGTCGTGAAAATGAAATGTTTGAGTTTTACGTCCCACGATTATGCCGGCTAGGCTAAAGGTTGGGACGATGACAAATGAATGAAATGGTGGAATGAAGAAAGTGGGAGGAAACGGGACAACCCCAAAGAAATCCACGCAGACGGTGTTTGTCCACCAAATTCACTTGGAGGGAGCATGGTTTGAATCCGTGATTCCATGCACCAGAGATGAGCGCTCTACCACTGAGCCACCACGGCCGCTTGGTATGATGAGGTCCTAAGGAAAGAGCCTGCTTACCTGGCAACATTGCTTTTTCATTGGATATAGTACGCCTTACCAGTGTGCAGCTCAAACGATGCCGTTTTAGAATGAAAATCATTTCTACAAATTTTCCTCGCTTTCAGTGCCGTGCAATGGGAAATCAGCGCCCGGGGCGAGAGTATACGACGGTGACCCCATACGTATATTCCAAGTAATTTTCCCTCTCTTTTCTCGTTTTTTCTCACGAATTTTTCGCCCCCTTATTTCCGCGCTCGGGGCCGTCGCTCCACTCGCCCTCCCCATGGCACCATACTGCTCCCTTTTCATTTTCTCATATCTTTACTCTCACCTGTGGGACGGAGTTTTGATATACCCTGTATATATAGGAGACTAAATCCATTGATTCACTCATCAGCAGAGTTCTGAAACTATTAGGCGCAGAACATTGAAGTTATGTAGAAATAATTCCTTTATATTCTAGTCTGAAAATAAGATGTCCTTTATGTCCTTTTTACCATAAAAGGAAGTCTTGCAATTTTGTTGTCGTTCTTCACATCTTGAAAAAACTATCCAGCACAAAACTTTAAAATCTTGTATAAATATTCCCCATGTCCCTAAGCTGACGAAGATGGAGTTTTACGAAATGTGATTCTTAAGGAAATGAGACTGAGTGTTTATTTAACTTCAGTCATATAAATCTTGCATCAATTGTTTTAACAACTATTTTGAAACCATATTTCGTTTAAATACCTTCCATAAACTTTATTCTTCCCGTACAAAGAACGGACATTCTGCTAGTTATTGTATAATTTGGATTAGATGTGAGGATCGTAATGGAATATACAGATTGTTCCTCGTAAATCAAAGTATTTTTATTACTTACCCACATTCTATATGACCAATACATCCTTATTTTAGGACTTTCTATCTTATAGTTGTAACCTTTCTCGTTTTTTATTTGCTTTCATACTGCTGTATGGTTAGTACACGCTTTCGGCGCAGGAGACCCAGGTTCGATTTCCAACGGAAGTTCATATCCACTTCTCATATACCCTCGCTTCCGAAAAATATTCTAAAGCCTAATTCAATCCAATCAAATCCGAAAGCAGGTTATTTCGTACACGATCTACAGAACTCATTTATTCTTGACAAACTTGGCATCCAGGAAAACCTGACTTGCTTAGTATCAGTGTTCGTAGTTTGAGGGAAATTTTGTAAGTAAAGTTTGCTAAAAGCGAAAAACGAGAGTTTTTTTTTTTTCAATAAAATGTGAAAATTGAAGGAAATTTTCACGCAGACTAGTTGACTAATATAAATGTTTAAATTTTTCTTTGTTCTTCAGAAATAAAATTTGAACCCATCATTGACTGAGTGTGTTTATTTCTTTTTTTGTAAAAAAAAGAAGAAGAATTAAGGAAAACATGAAAGAAACAGAAGCAAAAAAAAATGATTAAAACAAATGTGGCTGGCACTTCATTTAATACAGCTAAAATAATATTATCATATAACTTCTGTCATAGAAATTGGACACTAAACAGACTAGGGAAAATTTGATTTTGAAAAAGGGGAAAATTTTGTCCGTCTAGGAAAATTTTCTTAAGTAAACGAGCGAATACTTTTAGTATGTACGTGAAATATTTTCCTGTGTAGACTTTTTGTTCCTGGTATATAAGCCATCAGATTTGGGGTTTGGACATAGTCAAATTTCACTTTGCTATTGAGAACAAGGATTTGCGGAAAATACGTATGAAACAAATCTGTTAAACGTTAAGCGAATACTAAGATTACAAATTGGGAATCAAATTCCTAGTTGTTCAAACAACAATGACAAATTAAGCCTATATGAAACAATCTATGCATTACACACAAACTATTGCTTACGCCATGCATCTATCTATTAAAATGTTACAATACCAACAAAAGCACTTTTTTTTTTAAACTTAAACCGCAGATGATAATGTCGTCTCTTCGGGAACACAAGCGCCTGAGCTCCAACCTATAAACTTTGATTTCAAACCTTTGATTCACGGTTATTTGTGATTTCACCTTTAACAGAAACAAGTATTTTAAACTACATGTACTTCAAATAAATTATTTAAATAGACCTTTTCTCATATAAAGTTTATTTTTTTAAATTATTGTTCAAAGCCTTTGTATTTTAATAAGCCTTTTCCAAAAAAAAAAAAATGCAAATGAATTGTGCTGCCATCTTTGGAGTTCTTTTAAACTATATGTTTGTGGCCAATCCTTTCGACAATGAGATCTCGGAAACTACAGGCTCTAGAAAGATATGTTTTCATTGATCAATTGCAAATTTTGTATAGATTGTCCAGTTCTAATTGAATATTAAAAAAAAAAAAAAAAAAACATGGCCATTATTTATTACATTTTTACGGGTACACTAGAAGTGTTGAAATTAAAAAAGAAAAAAACTAAAGCATCATATCCTACACATTATATATTCCAACACCACATAATTGTATATAGGGGCTGCATATCTCCCAGGCGTTTGATTCATGGCCAAATGATAATGACAAACCAAGGATAACCATTTCTCCAGCCTAAGATGAATCTTTATTGCTTGGAGTGTTTTCCCCAATGAACACCATATATCACTTTCATTTTAATTAATTGTGTGTGTAATGTATTTGCTTATTATATACTGCATGCAGGAAGAAAGAAAACACTGATCATACGTGAGTTAAAACTCCAACCGGAAGAAGGCTCAAATCTTGCAAACGGCGTGAGATATTGAAAAAGTAATCGACAAAACATTCCCTTTACAGTATCTCTTGCCAATTTTTATCAAGACGACTTTCACTTGTGTCTGTAAAGGGACATGTACAGATGTGAGGGATAACAAGGAGATTTATGCTCATATGTGAATGATACGCTGTGTAGAGAGCGCAGGTTCAGCTAGTATGTTTGAAAAAAAATAGCGATACGGGACAAATTGTTTAGAAGTTCCAATTAGAGAGTTTCACACGTAGTTTGATATTCGTGTCTATACCAAGCAGAAAGAATATCCTGTAAAAGAAATGTATGTTAAATACAAACATTATTTAATTATTTTTGCAACCAGAAGTTCACCAAGCGGGAACAGTGTTCGTAGGTTACCGTAAGAAAATTTCCCCTCAACTGACAAAATTTTTCCTTTTCTTATCAAATTTTCCCTTTTCTTGCCAAAATGTCCCTTTTCTTATCAAATTTTCCCTTTTCTTATGAAATTGTCCCTTTTCTTATGAAATTGTCCCTTTTCTTATCAAATTTTTCCTTTTCTTATCAAATTGTCCCTTTTCTTATCAAATTTTCCCTTTTCTTATCATATTTCCCTTTTCTTATCATATTTCCCTTTTCTTATCAAATTTTCCCTTTTCTTATCAAATTTTCCCTAGTTTGTTGATTGAGCTGATTTTTAGTTGATTGAGTTGATTTTTAGCGTAACGTCCATTTCAGCAGCGAGGCTATATAAGACGGGACCTACTGATTAACGTGGAATCCGAACCACATGAGCTCCCGATGGGAATCGAACCCGGTTCTCTCACGCCAAAGGCGCATACGCTAACCGCTTAGCCACGAAGGAGCTCTTTCCGTAGTTTTTGAGTGTCTAATTCCTTCGTAGGAAGTTATGTGATAAAATTAATTTAACTACATTAAAGGAAGTGTCAACCACATTTGTCGTATTCATTTGCTGTTTGCTTCTAATTTGTTTTACTTTTCTCATTACTTTTTCAAAACAACAAAAAATAAACACACACACACACGCAACTACATCCAGCAAACAATGGGTGCAAATTATGCTATTTTGAAATGAAATGAAATATTTCAGTTTAACTTTCCATGTTTATGACGGCTAAGCTAAAGAGACGGTGATGGTAAGACATGAATGGAATGGGCAGAATGACAAAAGTGGAAAGAAACGGGAGAACCCCGAGAAAACCCAGGCACACGGTATTTGTCCACCACAAAGTTCACTTGGCGCGAGCTGGGATCGAACTACGGGCCGCATGCACCAGAAATGAACGCTTTTCCATTGAGCTACTGCGACCCCTTATGCTACTTTAAGTACATGCAAAAACACACACCCTTTTGGTATTTATGGTTTATTTCTGAAGAACAAAGAACAATTTAACATTTATATTGGTCAGTTAGTCAGCAGCGCGAGAATTTCCCTGGATTTTGACATTTTATCATAAAAATTCCCTTTTTTTCTTTTCGCTACATTTACTTATGAAGTTTCCCTAGATTAGAATTTCCCTAGATTTCCCTAGTTTCCGTAGTTTGAGGGAAATTTCGGAGGTAAATTTAGCAGAAACAAAAAAAGGGAATTTTTCGATGAAACGTGAAAATCCAAGGAAATTCTCACGCTAACTGATTAACCAATATAAATGCTTAAATTTTCATTTGTTCTTCAGAAATAAACCACTACAAAAGCAATAATTCGTGTGTGTGTGTGTTTAAAGTAGTATACTTTTCACCCATTCCTGGCTTGGTGTATTTGTATTTCTTTTTCCTATTATCTTCTTGATCTGTGGTTCTTCATTAGCTTCCTTTAGTAGGTCTTCATTCCTTTTCCTTTCGGCCCATGATACGCGCAGCATTTTGCGCCCACACCACATTTCAAATGCTTCCAGCTTGGGTATTTCAGCTTTTCTCAATGTCCATGTCTCTTATCCATAAAGCGCCACGCTCCATACCAGTGTCTTAATAAAGCGAAAACATTTCTCAGCTGCTGACAGTACATAGTTGCATTGATGCTCTGACGAGCTGGTAGCAGTTCCCGATGCACGATGCCACGAGCAGTCCACCAAACACACAGAAGGACCTTCTGGTGCAGTGCTGGTTTCGGCTGTTCTGGAACCGGTTCATGGGATGCTAACCAATGATGACGGCCGTGGAGCCGTGGAGCTTCGTCCCATTTCTCATGACATGTCAACATCCTGTCCAGAAATTGCTCCTCCCTCAGACGAGACAGCAAAGAAACACATTTGTCTGCTCGCGTTGCCATCTAGCCCGGACTCAAATCATGTGGTATCCATATACCAAACTTGTAGTGCTTTCCAAGTTGATGGAAGTGCTGCCGAATGGTTTCTCCACTCACACTGAATTGTACAGTAATCCCAGTTCCTCGCATGTCTGGCCACTGTTCGCCTCAATTGCTGCCTGAAGATCTTAATTTTGTGCATATGTTGGTCTTCCGGGACGTAGTGCGTCTTCGAGAGTTTCGTCACCGTCCTTAAACTTGTTAAACCACCGCTGCACTGTCCGCGTAGTCACGACACCCTCACCAAAGACATGACATATCTTCCGCTCCTCTGCAGCGGCGTTTGACCCCAGTTTGAAGTGGTACAGCATAGCACGCCCTTGTGACACTAAGTGGAGGTACTATGTTCACTCTGTCTTTACGCAAGTTCACGGTGAAACTGAAATGCCACAACCAGGTAGTATGTTCGATATACTCACACCAATAATTGATATTCGCCTTATCACCATTCGCACTCAACTCACGTTGTGATGGCCAATTAAACACAGACCTCCACAAAAAGCGACAGGACTTTCTTGGTTACTTGTATAGTACTAAATTACTTTCTGCGTTGACCTCCGGTGCTTAGGGTTCCTGGTTCGATCCAAGCTCGCGCCGTGCGAACTTTGTGGTGGACAAACCATAGATGGCCATTTTCCACTGGGCTCGCTCGCGCTCGCGCTCTCCTGTCTCAACTAAGCTCGCGCTCACTAGCACTCGCGATCACTTCTCTCAACTAAGCTCGCACTCACTCGGGCTCGCGCTCATCTCTCTTGACTGAGCTCGCACTCATTTGGGCTCGCGATAAATTCTCACAACTTAACTCGCGTTCATTCGCACTCGTGATTATTTCTCTTAACTGGGCTCGCGCTCACTTCTCTCGATTGGGTTCGCGCTCATTAATCTCAAGTGAGCTCGCGCTCACTCGGACTCGTGCTCTCTTCTGTCAACTGGGCTCGTGCTCACTTATTTCATTGAGGCTCGGGCTCAATTATTGAGCCCGAGCTCGGTTGAGCGCGAGCGCCGAGCTCATGAGCGTCGGGCTCGCGAGTTTGGACACCTATGGGGCAAACATCGTGCTCGTTGGTTTTCTCGGGGTTCTCCCGTTTCCTCCCACTTTCTTCATTCCACCATTTCATTCATTTCTCATCATCACTGTCTCTTTTAACCTAACTGGTATAACCGTGGGACGTAAAACTGAAAGATTTCGTTTCATTTTAAAATAACTTTCTTTTCTTTCGGAGTATTTACTACGAGGTCAAGATGTTGATTTCTCAATTTTGTGTTACTAGCATTCAATAATAACACTAGATGCACTTGCTTTTAATACCGTGCATTGCCTCTGTGTATAAAGATTCGTGTCTTTGAGAAAGGTATTTACTCTATTATACGTGACAAACATACATAAATATACAGTACGGCAATTTGAAATCGAGACTGACACTTTTTCTCAAACTGTGCCAAGTGATCTGTGGTGCAAGCACATTGATACCAAGTGCATTGATATTGACTACAGTTTTATGTGTAAGGGTGCTGAGTGGAGACAAGTGTTGCTAAGCTGCGTCGCGAATTCAACGTGAAACAAAGAGCGGATATGAAGTTTTGTGTTCGCCTGGGTAAAACTGTTACAGAAACTTACGAAATGTCGTCCAAGTGTACAGGGCCACTTGTTTATCCTGTGCGCGTGTATTTCCATGGCACAGGCGTTTCAGAGAGGGACGGCGGTCAATTGAAGACGACGAACGTCCTGGTGTAACACGGACAGTGAAAGAGAGAACACAGGAATTGATAGAGAAAAGGAGGACATCGATCAGGGAAGACGAAAATGTGACGCTGCGAATCCTTGCTGAGGAGTTGTACATGAATACAGAAACTGTGCAGCAAATAATAACCCACGACCAACAAATGGACAAAGTTAATCACTACAAAGAACTTGTTGCTACTGACATTTCACCGTAACTTCCTCTGAATATCGTTACTGGAGATCAGACATGATTTTCCAATATGACCTGTAGACAAAAAGTTACAATGCAGATGGAAGTCTCCTAATTCTCCACAAGGAAAAAGAAATCCTTGTGTTGTCCCACCCTCCTTACTCACCAGATCTGGTTCCGTGCGCGATTATTTTCTATTTCCTCTGCACTCAAAGGTTCGTACTTTGATGACGTAATGGCCATCAAGAGGGCTATGACAAAGGTTTTCAAAAGCATTCCACGAAAGAACTTCCAACAATCCTTCTATGCACTGATGGACAGGACGCAACGATGTGTGAATGCAGGAGGGACGTACTTTAAATCAGGGTTGAATTCAGGGGGTAGCCCGGGGGGAATGACCTCCCCGAAGAAAATTCATTCCCCCCGGAGAAACAAAAAATTTCAGTTAAAAATGTAGAAATTACTTCACCCAATTATTTGCTTTTCTTTCCGTGCACGTGCAGACGAAATCCGATCTCTCAATATACACTGCTCCACAAAACTTAAGCAACTCGAAGAAAGTGGCAGAAAATAAAACGACACGATCACTACACCAAGTATGATGAACAAACAGACGGTCCAGATGCACAATGCAACACAAGTGAAGACGAACAATACAGTTAGGATGTACAGAGTGAGCAAAAAGTTCATCACAACGATACCTCAACAAGTGAAGCTGGATTGTGCGAGAGCATAGGCAGTCAATATGGCGTGTGACCACCACGAACAGCTATACAGGCACGACATCTGGCCTCTATGCTGCAAATCAGAGTGTTGATCAAGTCTTGCGGCAGATGGCGCCACTCCTCGAGAAGAGCTGTTTGCAGGTGAGGGAGAGTGCCTGCTGGTGGACTGCGCTGCGCTATTCGCCGCTCAAGAGCATCCCACACATGCTCGATGGGATTCAAGTCCGGCGAATATGCACGCCATGCAATAAGCGTAATGTCTTCGCTCTCCAGATACTCGGACACAAGATGTGCAGGTGTGGGCGGGCATTGTCATCCATGAACAAAAAGTCTGAGCCAAATGCTCCGCGGAAATTGCGCACATGTGTATTGAGAATTTCATCCCGGTACCGTTGTGCTGTCAGAGTGCCATGTTGCACAATATGGGTCCGTTTTCCCATCCAGCATAGTTCCACCCCACACCTTAATGGAACCACCAGCATAGGACGGCCGTTCAGCAATGAAGTTTGGATGATAGCGTGTTCCTGGCTCTCTCCACACTAAAGTCTGGCCAGAATATGACGACAGGCTGAATCTCGACTCATCAGAGAACATGACACGCGCCCACTGGTGTTCCCCCCATGCAACATGTTCCTGACACCATGTGTAACGCGCACGTTTGTGCTCCAGTTTCAATGTCACACACAGCAAACGCCTTCTTGCATACAGTCCTGCTCTACTGAGCCGCCGACGAACAGTTTCACGACTCACGCGTTCTCCTGTAGCCTGAAACAACTCATTGGCCAGTTGAGAGCATGAAGCTTGACGGTTACGTTTGGCAGAAATTGTGAGAAATCGGTCCTCGATGGCCGACGTCTTCTTCGGACGGCCTTCTCCATGACGTCTACTGACTTCACCTCCATTTTGGAAGGGACTCCACAACCTCGACACAACACTTTCGTTCACGTTGAATTCTTGCGCTACTTCCACTTGCAATCGGCGCAATTCCAACCGCCGAATTATTCGCCCGCAGTCAAAGTCACTCAAATGTCGTCTACCAACAATTGTGAGGTGGGTATCCCACACAAGAATCACTAACTCAATCCTTGGAGCCTCGGACACTACTGGGCTGTGGTGTACGCCTCATGGCATAAGTTGTTCACCGCGCTTGCAACGGTACTGCTTATGCGATAGAGTGGGTGCTCGCCTTGCCTGTGTGTCTCTGTGTATGTGCATGCCACTAACCCAGTGGTGCCCACCCCCCTCATGTCCATGACGCACCCCCCCCTCAATTGTCTATCCGTAAGTGTTCTTCCATGAAAAAAAAACTTTTCGATTAATTTTTACACACCCTCAAGCATATTTATATAGATTTTTAACCCCCCCAAATATTTCAATGACGCAGTTTGCGTCATAGCCCCCCCTTGTGGGCACCCCTGACTAACCAGTGTTGAATGGGCCCCACACGTAAATTATACCACGTTCTCTCGGGTTGCTTAAGTTTTGTGGAGCAGTGTACATATAAATGACGCAGACCCATTCTATATAAATATTAAACATGTAACATCTAAGATAGAATACCAAATAGTCAATAAAACTTGTATTTCTTAACGCTATGACCGAATTTGGCAGAACATGAAATTGTTAACTGTTGAAGAAAGGTTTGTATTTTAGCAGGTGCTATACTCTCGCCCTATATTATATATTAGTAAATAGCACTAGCACAGATTGAGATAGGAAAGGAAAGATAGAGAAGATCTTTCGATCATTCCATATGATCTCTGATGTCAGCAGACTTCAATTCTTGAAAATGTACAGTTCTTGCATTATTTGAAATAGAACACCTAAATCCTATTTCTCGCATCGGAAGTAACAGACGTAAATTTTTTTTACGATTGTTAAAGTAAACACACCTGTCTTTAATTAAAAATAAGTCAGTTAAAGGGTGAGATTCAGAGGGCGTCATTTAGAGGGATCAGGGAGGATCAGTTATTCCTCCTGGGTTAGATATTTATATAGAATTTATCAATATGATAGTAGTATATAAGTGAAAGATTGCTATTGAAGGTGATGAAGATCCTGCTCAGTGCCGTGCTATGGGGGAGGGGCAAGCGGGGCGACGGCCCCGGGCGCCGAAGTAAGGGGCGCAAAATTCGGGAGGAAAAAAGAAAAGAAAAGAAGGAAAGAAAAACAGAGGAATGAAACACATGTGTACATATATAAAATGAAAGGAAAAAAGTAATGAAAAGTACTCAAAATCAAGGAAACGCAGGGTTTACTTTTTAAAATTTTCTCACCTTTCGCGGCTGGTCTGTCGACCTCACTCATATATATGGGGGTGCCGTCGTATACTCTCGCGCCAAGCGCTGATTTTCCACGACACGGCACTAATCCTACTGAAGATTTCATAAACTAAACTATTGATGTGTATGCAGTGAAGAAACCAAGGCTAATATGCTTGATTTAGAATCAGAAGTGTGAGAAAGAATGGTAACTTTTTGTTGAGATATTCCTATGTATGTTTGTTTTAGGACAAAAAAAAATTTGAGTTAATTTAAATCTTTTTAAAAACTTCTACATTAGTAACAAACAGTAACTACTGAATATAGGAAATAATAACAAAAATAGCTACTGTAAATAGCAGTTAAACTTTAGTGTAAAATAATTTTGCCAGTCTTTATTTAATGTTTTAGATAAAATTAAACGATTTTTTTGTTAATTATAATCTCGCATTGAATATTTATCAGCAATTAGTCTCGATATTAGGTAAGATGTGCATGTGAATGGACTTGTTAAATATGTTGCTTTCTTGCAAAAATACAGAAAAACAACTCTCTCCCCCGAGGAGTTCACATTGCCCCCCGGGTGAAAATGTCTGAATTCAACACTGCTTTAAATGATCCAAGGTAACAAACTTTCTACGTTCACGCTTTTTACCTACAGCTTCAGTCTCGATTTCAAATTGTCACACTGTGTGTATATATATTGCCACACTGTGAAAATTTGTATTTGTACTAATAGGGTGTTGCCATAAGAAAAAGGTTAAAAAGTACTGATCTAGATACTACGACGTAGCTTTCTGAGGAGACACTTACTGTTGTGCTGAATTATTTGCATAATATAGTAATCCTCAGACAGTGTGGAGGGGGAAATAATCACGTTAGAATTGTAATAAAAATTTAGATCTGTTCTTGGTCTCCGAGGCGCTTGGGAACTCCGACACATATAAAGATGCCATGAATCGAAAAAGTTTGTGATCCATTGACATAGCATGTCCACAAGTATAATATAGAATCAAGGAGCGTTTCAACTGTTATCTTTAGTGCATTTTGTGTTGTGTTTAATAACTCTGCAAATCATATAAACTACGCTTCGCAATATTTCTCACATAACATGGAAAGATAATCTGTATGCTTTAATTCAAGGCAAGCTGGGGTTAGTTGTAATTCCAGTCAGTTAATAATAATAAAAACGAAACAGGAAGTAAAACAAAGATATTGTTTAAGAAGGAATGAAATAGTGAAGGAAATAAACAGAAAAACGTGAGAACTTGGGCAACTATTATGCAGACTTCATTTTGACCAAACAGCTACCGTTAAAGAACGTAAATAAACATAGGAAGAATCAGATTTCAATAACTTAATATTAGTTTATATTTTCCGGTTCGTTCAGTTTTTAAATGTTCTTCTTTAGATTTTGGTCACGAGTTTTGTTTTAGATAACATTGTCAATATAGTTAATCATTGAGTGACTGAGCAGGTTTTGGTAGGCAAGTGGTGGAACCATGGAGTAATAATTCCAGAGGAAGCTCCGAATGATCTGGGTATTAAAATGATGTTATCACTTATAACTGCCTGGTCTACAATGGCAAAGCGGAAACGGACTGACATGATTAAGTACTTTGAGCATAACAACTAATTAGATAGTCGGAGGTGATATGGCTGTATCTCAAGGTTTCACAATAACAATTGCTGGGAAGATGTTTCTTTTAGAGCATTGATGTCAAAACGGATAATAAACACCAAACATGAAAAACATTGTTTGCTTAGAAACGTGAACCAAAATAAATATCAAAATGTTTTTATTCTCTACCCCATGCACTGGAGCATTTTCTTTGATCTGATGAATTAATATGATTTGCGAGCTTAGCTTTTTATTTATTTTACTGTATAAGTTATGGTGATGATATTTCATCCATCCTGATGGACATGTTAAGTTTATGGCTAATTGAGGGGAATCACAGAAGTTGCTATCTTACAAAAAGAATTCTACTCTGTTATAAATGAGATCTACTGTGGACACACTATTTGAAAGAATTCGTATGTAGTCTTGTTTAAACCAAACAGTTCATCTACCTCTCTCCTAAAGAGCATGTTGTCTCAACTGCCTGTACGAAATTTTAGAACTTCGCTTTCATATAAAAGAGCTGAATCGCAAAGAAGATTCACGTGTGTTTCATGTAATTCCTTTATCAATAAGAATACTTTTTTTTTTTTTTTAAGGAGATGTGTGGAAAATTTTTAAACCAAGAATGTACGATGGACTGTGCCATATGTATACTTGAATGATAGAAGCAGGCTGGTATCCAGACTGGGGTCTAGGGGGCCGGGGCCCCCAAAATTTTTACTAGCTCCCTAAAATTTTCACGGTAGGCTTGCAAATGAACTATAATATGATTGGATCGAGCCCCCCTACATTTTTGGGCTGGCTACGGGCCTGGATAGAAGAAGTGATCGAATTAGGACGGTGTGAGCTGATATGACATACCAGTAGTAAACTAAGATGTAAAAATTCATAGCAGATGTAAAAATTTAAAAATATGCTCTATTAAATTCAAATACTATAGTGGAAATTCACGTTCTTCGTACGGGGAGAACATGTTTATAGATAATAGGCCTACTTGAAATCCCTTTCCCCACTTAGAATATGCACTTCGATAAAACTATTAATAAAAATCCATAAGATGCCCTATTTTGGCACAAAGTTTGAACCCCTGTACCTCTTTATTATATGCCTTTCAATCAAAGTGACATGATTAAGATTTATCTCAAGGTGATGTTTTCCAACTTCCGACCGTCCGATCTCCGAATGATTATTCTATTAGTCCTATCTTCGATCGAACTCTTTCGCATTCAGATGGATCATCAAGTTAATTATCTTCCCAAAGCTGTTGACTAGAAGTCCAATTTGCGACCGAGCGGAATGTACTACTCATATATTCCACATTTACTTAGTTTTGAGATTAGCGTCCCGTTCAGCAGCGAGGCTATAGAATGATCATTCGTATTGCATCCTAGATCCTATATAGGCCTACTACTATACACCTTTGACATCACTGTAATTTTTAGCTTAGTACAGAATTTGTGCAAAAGAAAAAAAATACTGTTGATGTCTGTGTTTCTATTATTTTACAAGGAAGAGTCATAAGTCTTCGTATTTTCCTGGAAAAAACTTACTCTTCCAAAACTTTGATCACGAAATATCAGAAGTGCTAGTAACAGTATGTCAGGTGTAAAGGACATGAAGAATTGCAACGACACATTGTGTATGGACAATACGCAAAAAATAAACGAACACGGGATTTTATTTTCGGGAAAAAACGGTTTCTGGGGGCAAAAGCCCGTCCAAAATTTTGGAATTTGACCCCGAAAGGCAAGAAGAAGTGGACCGAAATGAATGAAATTGTGCACAGATATTGTAGACATAAAATGAGGGAATGCGGGTTTCTTATTTTCCTGTTTAGGTAGAACACAGACCTCTCCAAAACTTCGATCGTGGAATATCAAGTGTTAATAATAGTGTCAGAAGTGCTTAAAGGACATGAAGAATTGAAACGACACATTGTGTAGGGACAATACGCAAAAAATAAACGAATACGTTTTTTTTTTTAATTTCCGGCGGAAAAACTGTTTTTGGAGGCAAAAGCCCCCGCCCAAAATTTTGAAATTTGAGGCCCAATATGCAAAAAGAAGTACAACGAATTGAATGACATTGTGCACAGATATTGTAGACGTAAAATGAGATAATTGGGTTTCGTATTTTCCTGGAAAAAAGCGGTTGAGCGAGGCACGGACCTTCTAAACCGTTCATTACGAAATATCAAAAGTGCAAATAAGCATACGTCAGAAGTTCGTAAAGAATATGGAGAATTTCAACGAAACTTCGTATAGAGACAATTTGCAAAACAATACATGAAACGTGTTTTAATTTGTGCGGAAAAACAGTGTTGGCGCCTAGGCCTCATCCGAAAAAAAAGTAAATATTAGGGGTCTACCGTAATAGCGCAGGAAGGAGTGGACCGAAGCAAATGAAATTGTGTGTTGATATTATATAGACCCTATGTAAGATAAGGCCTTTCGTGTTTCTCAAGTGTCCCTATCCGTTTTGCTTCAAATTTGGCACATCAACAGCAAACTAGAAATAAATCGACACGTGTTTTTGTTTATGCGGAAAAACATTGTAAGGATTAAAAGTGCCTCCTGAAATACTATAAAATACGCTATACTGTTTGTGCTTGTAGTTAGTCTGCCAAATTTGAAGAAATCGGATGGGGACACTTGTGAAACACGAAAGGTCATATTTTACATATCCAATATCTACATACAATTTCATTCGCTTCGGTCCACTCCTTCCGATACTCAACGCCTCGGTTCACTCAACACTTTTTTTTTTCACTTTTCAGGAAAACACGAAACACGTATTCCGTCATCTTACCTCTACAATATTTGTGCACATTTCATTCACTTGTGTCCACTTCTTCTTGCCTTTCGCAGTCAAATTCCAAAATTTTGGACGGGCTTTTGCCCCAAAAACAGTTTCCCCCCCAAAAAAATAAAAAAAAACGTATTCGTTTATTTTTTGCGTATTGTCCATACACAAAGTTTCGTTGTCATTCTTCATGTACACACATCTGACATACTGTTACTACATAGTACTTTTAATATTTCGTCATCAAAGGTTTGGAGGGGTCCGTGCCCCACCCAACCATTTTTTCCAGGAAAATGCGAAACACGTATTCTCTCATTTTATGTCTACAAAGTCTGTGCACAATTTCATTCACTTGGATTCGCTTGTTCTTGCCTTTCGAGCGTCAAATTTCAAAATTTTGAGTGGGGTTTTTGGCCCCTAAAACCGTTGTTCCGCAGAAAATAAAAAACACGTATTCGGTTCTTTTATGTGTAGTATCTACCTGCCAAATTTTATCAAAATCGGAGTGTTACACTTCGAAAGTGTTACTTGTAGGATGCACATGGCAAAATATATAATTTCCGATCACTGCGCAAGATGGTTAGGCAATCAAAACGACACTTTTGGTATGGTTGGATTGTATAACTTACACTTCCTGACAACAATATAACAAATTGTGAAAACCAATCAAGATGGCCAGGTCTGAACTGAACATAGAACTCAAAGTGTTAAATGCTGTAAGCTCACTTTCTTAATTGTAAAATCTCCTACTGGGAAACAAGAGTGCGACTTACATAAGGAAATACGTACAAAAAGCAAAAGTTTCTATTTTCTCCAATTCATCTTCATATATATATATATATATATATATATATATATATATATATATATATATATATATATATATATATATATATATATATATATATATATATATATATATATATATCTGGAGGCGCAGATCCAAGGGGCTATAGGGGCTATAGCCACCCCTTGACGCTCAGGTATACACTGGATAAAATGGGCTTCAATGCTGCAAATTATGGTTTAGCCCCTCCTTTGATCATATCCTGGATCCGCGTTTATATATTAGGTATATAAAGAAGTAGCAGTGTCGTGTATACAGCACTTAAAGGAGTTTGGTTTGGTGTAATTTTTTCTAAATTATTATTTAAACCGGAAGTAGTAGTAGATTTTATCACTACTTTCTGTTTGCTAGAGACGTTGAAGTAGAGATGGAATATATTCTTGAGAAGCTTAATTGATTACAAAAAAAAAAAAAAAAAACTTTTCGCTATCTGTTATCATTGTTATCTCGCTATCGCTATCTCCACTCTATAACAATCAACGTTAAAACCGGAAGTTGTTAATTTCTACCATTTCCGGTTTGAATAGGGGTTAAGAAAGAAGAGGGTACCTACCTATTATTAAAACCCTAAATCCGGTCAATTATACCACTTAATTTCTACCACTTCCTCTTAGCGTCTTTGTTCTCTGTAAATCAATATTAAAACCGGAAGTTAGAGTGAATTTCTACAATTTTCGGTTTCAGTAGGGACTTAAGAATGGAAATCAAGTGTATTTTTGAGATGTATTGTCGATAGGAGGAAACTGCTTTTCTCTATTACGGCTTCTACTCCATAGTGGCTGATTTCATTACAGAGATTAAAATGGAGATAGAATATATTCTTAGGACGCTTAATTGATTGTATGAAATCACATCTCGCTATCTGTTACCGTTTTAACTTTATAAAATTAATGTTAAAACCTGAAGTCATAGATTTTCGGCCACATCCGGCTATAATACATATACTAGAGGAGAGATGGATTATATTCTTGGAGCGCTAACCAAAATTGCAGAAAATTACTTCTTCCGATCTGTTACAGTGTTTATTTTTTAATGATCAACGTTAAAACCGGAAGTGATTGTTTGTGCTACTTCCCATTTCAGTAGAGAGATTAGAGTAGACATGAAATATGATATATTTTTGGGACACATGGTTAAAGAAACAACTTTTTGCTATCTCGCTAACGTTTTTTTTTTAATGAAATTAATATTAGAATAGGAAGTGATTGCTTTTAACTACTTCCGCTTTGAATAGAGGTTCAGAGAAAAAATGGTCCTTATTCTAAAAACGCTAAATCGATTCCCCAAAAAAAGATCTTCACGTTATCTGTTATCGTTTACATGTATGTAAATCAATATTGAAACTTAGAGTTATAGATTCCTACTACTTCCGGTTTTAGTAAATACTTAAGGATATATATATATTGCGTTCTAGGTACACTTAACGGAATGCGAAAAGCCACATCTCTCTATATGTTACCGTTTTTGCTGTATAGTGATCTACGTTAAAACCGGAAATGATTTCTGGTTTGAATATTGGCTCCAAAATAGAACTCGGATCCTAAATTTTGACCCTCTGCGTTTTTACGAACTTTGGTGATGATTTTCAAGTACTTATTGATTTTGTGTGTGTGTGTATGCCCTGGACGGACAGATCGACAGAGTAAACGTACAAAGGAGTTCTGGTAAACCAAACCCCTTAATAAAAATGTATGTATGTTGAAGGATAGTTCTGGAGCACCTAGAGTAATTTTGACCAAACTTGGCACGCATATTACTTACAGTCTGGAAAACAGTGCTGTGGGCATAAGATCTTTCTGGAGCATCTATGCAGGGAGTGAGGAGGGATAACATATAGAAACGATCGAAAACTGCAGATTTTAGTGTTGAATCTGTAGTTTTCGCGGTCTCTGAGATGAATAGTTACACTTTTGATGCCATTTTTGTCAAAGTCCAGTCGAATTATCACTCCTGAGGGGGGGAAGGGAACGGTGGCATATAAAGACAATCGAAAACGAGCGATATTAGTGTCGAATCCATAGTTTTCGAGGTCCCTTAGTTTATTGGTGACATTTTTGAAACCCTGTAAGTCCAACTTCAGTCCACAGTGAGGCTAAAACCCACTAAAACACCTACAAGGAATGGGAGAGTGGCATAAAATGATCAAAAACGTGACCAATATTAGTGTTGGATTCATATTTTTCCGGGTTGCTGAGATGAGTAATGACAATCCAGATGCAATTTACGTCTAAGTTAGCTCGCATTATCACTCCTTGGAGAGGAAACGGTGACATGTAAAAAATAATAAAAAAATGACCAATATTAGTGTCGAATCTATTGTTTTCAGGGTTTCTACGTTGATTGGTGATAGTTCTGACGCCCTTAAGTCCAAGTGGAAGTAAGAGCCCTAGCATCCCTAGGAGGATGTGGGAAATAGAAAATGTGAACGAATAACAAAAAAAAAAAAAAATCTATAGTTTTCGAGGTCTCTGGGACGAATAGTGACATTTTCGACGCCGTTTAAATTTACATTTAGCACAATTACCAGCCTTAATCAGTAGGAACAAGGTGAAATGTAAAAATAGTCGAAAACGTCCAATATTAGTATTGAATTCAGTTTTCAATGTCACTGAGGTAGTCTATATAGTCACGCTCCGGACAGCGTTAAAATCCAAGTTCAGCCTCCTATATATAGATGAGTGTAGGTTATGAATTTATATTCTAACATTCGCCTGGAGCCCCTGGAGCAATTTCAACCAATCTTGTAGACATATGACCAGTGTGACCATCGCTAAAACTTTCGTACTAGATCTAGTACCATTTATAATATTTTATTGTTCTAGTACGTTCACAAACAAATGTAGTACTTTTCCCCTCCTCTTCTTTTCCCATAAATACATTTGGGAGAGAAAAAGGAATCTCATAAAAATTTGGCAACATACGAAGATTCCTAGTTACCATTTTCTGCCTTTTTTTCTTTTTTTTCTTTTTTCTTTTTTTTTTTACAACAGTGGTATTTACAAGAGCGGAAGAGGGACATAGGTGCCGTCCGATCGCTTCCTACAACTAATAAATGACTAAAGTAAACAATATTACATATTTGGTGATCCGTTAAAACAGTAAGCTATTAATTAATTAATACTCTTATTTTCTCAATAAGCCCATTTTATGATATTTCTAGTGTTTTCCCGACATTCTCTATATTTGTCATACTTGTGTTACTTTAGTGCTTTTACAGTGATTTCTAATAAAACTATTAAGCAGGGATTCCGCCAGAATTTTTATTTTGGGGGTGTAAAGTCAAAATTGGGAGGTTGTAAGTGGTTTGCATGGTTTCAATCGAATTTGACTTAAACAGATTAAAGTTGGGGGTTGTTTCAAGCATATGGGAGACAATCTCCACCCACAGGGGAGGGAAAGCTGCCAGAATCCTTCTAATAAGATATTAATATCGTAAAATGTGATTAATAACAGGAGCAGATAAAATTTTAGTGTTTTTTCCCCCAGATCTAGTACTTTTCTTCTGCATAGGTTATTACGAAATATTTTTGCAGTGTGGTCACACTGCATATGACTTACAATTTGGAAAGAATACGTTAGGAGTAAGATACTTCAAAGGGTAGGAGTTGGAAGGGGTGAAATATAAAAATAATGTATAATCGAAAAGGACCGATATTAGTAATTAGTCTACAATCCATATCTTTCCTGATCAGTGAAATGAATAGTGACGCTCCCAATGCCGTTTAAGTGCAAAGGCAGTTCAATCTTCAAAGGGGGAGAAGGGGTGAAAAATATAATGTCAAAAATGTCTGAAGTTAGGGTCGAATTCATATTTTTCGGATTTGGGAAAACGGTTGACCAATTTCAAATAACTTTTGAAACATAGTTAGTTCCCACCCAAGCTGGTTTTTAGTCATATCAATTTAATTACAGTGCTTACTCTGTGGGGTAGGGTGTTTCAAAAGTAGAGTGTCTTCTGTAATTTTATTGTTATACTTTCATTAAAATACGTGTCATAAGAAAGAAGGGGACTCAAATAGTCTCTGAAATCTATTCTTTCCGTGATAAGAACGGGCATTTCATCTCTCTCTCTCTCTGCATATACATATATATATATATATATATATATATATATATATATATATATATATATATATATATATATATATATATGGGGGCGATTCGGGAGACAAGAGGAGGCAATTGCCTCCTCACTTTCTTGGTTTGCCCCCTTATAGTTTAATTTGGAAATGTAAAGTTTTCGTATGTATTACTGGCTAATAGAAAAAAAAATGGTTCCATATAATATTTGCCGTTGAATGAGTACGTATTGGTTATATGTCTTTCCGTGGAATTAAGAAAGCTACAGGAATTGCGTTTTAATTGCAATTCAAAGCAATTAATATTGCAATTGCATATTTCCTTAAATGTCATATCATATGCTTGCAGTACTTACTGTATTCCATTTTCTAAGAGTAAAAACATTCATTTAATGGCATGTGTGGAATTAAAAGTATAAGTTGTTCATTAATCCCCAGTTTCAATATAACTTCTACAAAACAAGCGTCATTATTCATTACTATGATTAGTGTTATCCCTAATGATTTTTTTTTTTTTTTTTTTTTTTGCAAATTTGTTATTAAATAATCTGATCACACAATATTTCAGACAGAACTTTAAGATGTTCATGAGCAGGCAATCATAGGCCTACTACCTACTGGCGTTGCTCTTGTATAATCTTCAGTTGAGAAATGTCCACATGCATAATTTCTATAATTTTTAACATATGTATATGAATGGAGGGAAGAGGTAGTCAAATATGTCACCTAGGTTTAACTCGGGCCTAAATATAGGGACAGAGAAATCTTTCGGGGAACAGCTTTACACACACACACACACACACACACACACATATATATATATATATATATATATATATATATATATATATATATATATATATATACAGGCGCGAATCCAAGGGGAAGGCTATATAGGGGCTATAGCTCCCTTGATGCTCAGGTATACACTGGATAAAATGGGCTTCAATCCTGCATTACATTAGATAAAGCTGCAAACTATAATTTAGTCCTTCCCTTGATCATATCCTGGATCCGCCACTATATATATATAGTGGCGGATAAAGGATTTTCTGATGGAGGTACACCAATAACTAACAGTACAATTGAATTAAATTTGAATGTATTTAATACCTTTAGGCATCTATGATATGAATGAGAAATTGCCCTGGAAATGATAAGTGTCTGCCCACGGGGAATCCTTTTCTTTCAACCTTAGAAAATTAACTTATAGTTAGTTATAGTTTATTTATATAAAAAATGAACTGTTGTTTTTGCAAAACTCCGCTTTCTTTTAAGCCCCAAACGGAAACATGACAGGAGAAATTTTCGAAAAATGTTGCTATTTTCACTGCCACACAGAGAAAAAAAAATGTAGGTGGTGTACTTAAAAAGATAGGTTACATGCGTAATTCCTGTAGTTTTTGGACTTAACATACAGCAGACGTATAACTGAAAACGCATGTTTTATAATACTTTCTGTATAAATGTTCCATCTATATGTACTTTCAGTATGAAACACGCAGTCGGGATCTCACATACAAATGGACGTATATAACATATAGCTGACGAAGGTAACAAAGTATATGCATGTGATATAGGGAAAACTGTTAGATGTCAGACATCCTGCAACGGCATGATGTAATATCTAAGGGCAGTGCCTATGTAGCATATGGATAACGTATGCTCCGTACTGATTTCTATAGTAAGCATAGCAAGAGGATACCGTATATTTGTACAATATACAGCTGTCCGGAGAACGGATTTTTCTCTGTGCAGTTTTCACTTTAGATAGTGTATTTTTATAACGAAGGTGAGGAGGTGCACGTACTCCGATGCACCCGTAGCCACCGGGGTGCTCGCTCCTATCCCCCCTCTGTGGTCGTCATCGCACATCAGCCTTAAGATTTTTAGTAAAACTACAAAGCAGTCAGTGACCAATGAACTATTGTTACATTATTGTTAAATTACAATCCAACGTATCAGGAGGAATTCGATAATAATTATGGAAATTATTCATATAAAGTAGTGGTCGTAATAAAGATGAATCAATTTTGTTTATCAATATAAATCATTTCCTTGTGTTACATTCGATTGTATTTTGAAAACGAATTTCTGGTATCACATTTGCAAGGAATTCGCCTTAAAAATGTTCGGGTGCAGAATCCTTGAGACATTAAAATTACAGCTACTGCTTCCACTGAGCGACAGACTGAACGTTCTGCCAATAATAATGCGTGATGATCAGGGTTCCCCTGCAAATCAACCACTAGATGAACTATTATTACTAACGAAACGATATGCAAATATTTAGCAAGAAGTTGGATGACTCATCTATACATTTATCTTGAAACAAATGATCGATATCTCGAATACAGAACCCGCATCAGTTTTGAAACCGATGCAAAAGAAAAAAGTGTAGAGCTTCACCTCATAGTACACCCCAGATGGTGCAATTGACATTGTCTGCCCAGGAAACGCAGATCCTATCTCCCAATTCCCAGCACAAATCAACCCCTCATCAAACCCCTGAAGAATTGGCACACACCCTCAGCTTGAGTTGCTACAGTGTTATGCCGTGGACTAAAGCGATATACACGAGCATAAAGCACCATGCGCGTGTGTGTCTGTTTTTGTCTCCTGTGCAATAACGTGGATTTACAAGATGCGTAGAGACGCTTGCGGAGCAAGGGACGTGGTTGTATGACTGAGAGGGTTGCTTGATGAAAAAGCACAGCGAAAGAGCTTTAGAGAAGCTAACCTCCCGTAAAACCTTCGTGATATATGGAACAGGGGAAGCGGCTTTGGATGATACATGCTTCCAGTAAACTCTGCAACACAAAGATCTATAGTCACACGTTCATAAACAAAAACTCTATTACAAATTTTTACCTAATTTATTTCTGGTAATAATGAAAGACAGGTGGAATTTAAAACATCCGGTTTTTTAACGCTTTTATGTGAGGGAAAAAAATTACACAACGAAAAATTTAATTACTGCCTAAAGTATTTCTCTTTTAACAAAAATATTTTGGATAACTTTTGTGTGTGTTTGTTAACAATGAACTGTTAAGACTCTTGGAATGTGACTGCTTTGTGATGACTGGCTCTAGAAGAATAGGATTTCCAATACAACGTTAGAATTTAGATTAATGTACGAAAGCCTTGGAAGAGCAAAAGTAATGTCTAAAATAGACTATCGTCTCTTTATATAAAAGAAGCGTTGGCTGACTGACGAACGCCTTGTTAAACTGTTTAAGCTAGAAACTAAATTTGGAGGATTCGGATTGGATTTCGAAAAATGAAATGAAATCTTTGTTTTACGTCCCACGCTTATGCCGGCTAGGCTAAAGGAGACGGTGATGATGAGAAATGAACGTAATGGTGGAATAAAGAAAGTGGGAGAAAACGGAAGAACCCCGAGAAAACCTACGCACACGGTGTTTGTCCACCACAAAGTTCACTTAGTGCTAGCTGAAATCGAACCAAGGACCCAGGCACCAGAGATGAACGCTCTACCACTGATTGGATTTGATTGGCCCCCGGATTGGATTTTGAATTTAGCGTCCCTTTCAGCAGCTACGCTATATGAGACGTTGACTTACAGCTTAACGTGGAATCCGAACTACATGAGTTTCCGTTCGGAATCGAACGCACGCCAAAGGCGCGTACGCTAACCACTTAGCCAGGAGGGAGCTCGAAACAATGCCGTATCGTGGAGGGAGGGTGAGCGGGGCAACGGCCCCGGGTGCTAAAATAAAGGGGCGAAAAAATTCAGGAGGGAGAAAGAAAAGAAGGAAAGACATGTGCACATATATAAAACGGAAGGAAAAAAGTAATAAAAAGTGCTCAAAATCAAGGAAAAAGATTATTTATTTTTTGAAAAATTTCTTATGGTTCGCACCAAGCATGGTGGCACTTCGCGGCTGGTCTGCTGACCTTACTCATGTGTACGGGAGCGCTGATTTTCCACGGCACGGTACTCGCTCAAAACTTGAAATTTGGACAGTACATTAATTTATGATGTAACGTACCAGTAAGAACGGATTTTTGAAAATTCATCGAAGAAGGAAAGGAGAATGATACGGGTTAAAATTATTACTATAATATGTCCATATCTAGTAATCCTATAAAGTTAGGCATACAATTGATATTCGGACTTTCCATTTAAAATAAACACCTGTTTAAGCGTTCTTGATACTTGACTTAGAAAGGTACAGAAAGTAAGTGGTTCATTTAGGTCCTCATAGGAGGTGTTCGAATTTCATGCGACACTTCAAATTCAGACGAATTCTATATGAAAGATTAAGAAGCAGGAACATAAAATATGGCCCGCAGTAACATGTGAGGGCGTTTGCTAGTTTTAAAAATGAAGCTAAGCATGACTGACATTGATGGTTAGGACAATGTTGAAGATTTCCAGAAAAGGGATTTTTTCAATCAACGACTTATGTTTATGTATTGTGTCTCATAAAATCAAGAATATAATTTGATTCATGAAATTAACAGATGACATGTGACTCAATATTTAACTTTTACTATTCATTTATAAAGAGAACAAAATATATCGCCTTTTTTTCACATGCGTTTTATTGATACACAGAATAACACTATCGCACGGATGTTAATTCCATGGCCAGAGAGGTAACTTTTCATTGAACCATTAGACATAGACATGTGATTTTGAATATCACGAGTTTTTTATACATAAATTACGAATATCTCATTCATTTTAACTAGGGATGGCCACATTTTCCGGAAAAACGGAAAACGGAAAATGTATTTTCCGGAAACCGGAAAATTGAAAACGGAAAACAGAAAATTTTCCGGAAAAACGGAAACGGAAAATTTTCCGGAAAAACGGAAACAGAAAATTTTCCGGAAAAACGGAAACGGAAAATTTTCCGGAAAACGGAAGACGGAAATTTTCCGGAAAACGGAAGACTGAAAATTTTCCGGAAAAACGTAAAACGGAAAATGTGACTTCCGGAAAACAGAAAACTCTTTTTCCGGAAATGGCCATCCCTAATTTTAACTTGCAAAATTGTTCAATATATTTCCCTAAAGTGGCCAAAGACAAATTAGCAAATTCATACTTCTCTTGATAAATGGAGGGAGAGAGATTTTTCTTTCGAATATTTGAACTTAAAATACAAAATTTGATATGAGAATATGGAGGTGTTTGTATATGGGAACTTTCTGCTACATGAAACACGTATAGCTCATTCAATTTCAGAACTCTAGCTCAAAAGAGTACAAGTGGAGGACGTAACTACTATTATATGTTCCTTCTAAATTGTTTGGAGTCACTGTGGTTCAGGTAAGTCACAGCCCTTGGTTAAACTTCCAGTTTGCTAGGTTTGTCTAGGAGACAGAAGTTGAGGTCAAGGGCGCCCATGTTGTGGTTTCCAAGGGGGGCAAGTATAAGTTACGTTTCAAATCTAGTTTCAAATTTTGCTGTAACTAATGTAAAAATTCTATTGGGATTTCGATATTCCCAAGTACAATTTCCTCTTAAGGGGGGCGAGCGCCCCACCTTGCCCCCCCTGATGGGCGCCCTTGGTTGAGGCTGTCTCGCCTCGAAAGGTTGTCGTAAAAACGATGTCTCATTTCAGAAACGATATATGTTTCTATTGGAAAAACTCTGTCTCGTCTCGTTACTCACCATGAAAACTCGTCTTGCAGGCAACACTAACAGGGGAGTCATTTGAGATAGACAAAGGGAAGCATTCCTCCTTCCCTCTGAGGTTGAGAACTCATAATATGCGAGTATATTCACAGTATTTTAATCAATAGTACAGCATAGTGATATACTAATGAAGAATTCTTAATGGTGAAGAATCTCCCTAGCTCCCCTTCCCCAATAAAAACCTGACATAATACTTTTGAACCCTCTCCTACGCTTTTGAGTTGAAATCAGACATCTAACTTTTTTCTATATTTATAGATTTAAAAGATAGTTGTACTTTAAATCCAAAGCACAGGCCAAGTTCAAGATTTGAAACCTCTCTTGTTTCTATGATTGTTTTAAAATCTTCTTTTGCATTTTAAATTTTGCATGATCCAACAGAAAATTTCTTCTCTTTATTAGCTGTTTTATCAACAAATTGTGCATTAATTTTCTTAAGTTCTACATTTACTTACTAGAATGATCCAATTTATTTACAAGTTTTGGGAAAATAGGTTGTATATAATAAAATATGAAAGGCTTTCCGATTTTACTCAAAAAGGAGCTGGCGCAGCTAATTTTTAATCCCTCAAACAACATTCACAACATATATTATTTCGAAGTTACGTGTTCGCTTCCTTATCATAACGAGAATGTTTTCCTCATATACGATACTAGTGAACAACAATAATGTTTAAGAGTTAGGAGGAGACCTTTTAGTTTGTTTGAGGAAGTACCCAGGCTTGAATCCTGCCATGTTTTTGTAATATGAGAGATTGGAATAAGCAATGTAATCCTCTGGTTCCAGACTCTATGCCCTCTTTATGCTCCTATTTTCCGGGAGAAAAATTTCCCTAACAAGAGATTGGCTTTATGCAACGGAAATCGATTCTAGCGGGGTCTCCTCCAGGTGGCGTTCACCCTCCTTCCCAAGTGGACCAAGATTTCCTTCCTTCTCCACTCCCTTCCACTTCCAGAATGACCTTACACGTTTACATTACTCGGGACCATCGACCCAGCCTTCTCTTTCGCCTATCGAGCTGTAAGAAAATTGGCATGCGAGAGCTCTAACGAACCGCTCCGTCAGGATTTCATTTGATTTCTTCCCATTTCTTTCACACAGAACAACGGCAACCTTTGTTCATATTATCGAACTCCCCTGCTTCTTCCTACCATATCATTATCTTTTTGTCAAACCAAACATCCAACATACGAATTAAATTTATGGTTTAAAACTTGGCATTTTTAAGGAAATTTAAAAAATCGTACATTCAAATTATCTTAAGTAAATTTAAGCCACTAATTCTACAATTTTCCATTAGCGTTTAACGATAAATTATGTCCAAAGATGAGATAGATACCAATTGGTAAATCTCATTCTCGTGTGCAAAATGACCTGGGTGAATGGTAATCCTCATGCACAGTTTACGAAACGAATGTTTTGTAAACCTAAAAATTGATGATGAACGAAACACATGGCACCCATTAACATGAAATTCATTCTCAAGTATACTCTTATCAAGTTTTTCGTTCTGACACTAGCAAGAGGACATCAGTGACAACGGCAGAAGAAGGGCAAGGGGGCGGGCACCCTTTGTTCGCTACGCCTATTCCCTGAATGACTCCCCCTTAAATATGTGTATTGTAATGTGGATCAACCAATACAAAATCATCCCTTTCACTATTCAGAAAAATAGCTGCCCACCAAAATACTTGCTCTTCTCCTCCGTTTCCTCCCACAAGAAATTAAGTTTGTCTTCGTCACTGGACAATACTCACTATTGTTAATGAGTTATAACCCAAAGTTTAACTAAATATGGTTAAATCCTTTTAAGATCTCATGGTCAACTTGTACCATACGGGTGTTTTCTGGAACTTTGCATTATAACTCTCCTTTGCGTTATAGCTGTTTCGTCGTTTTTCTTTCTTTTTTTTTTTTTCAGCTACAGAAGGATCGCAGACTGTTTCTTTACGTTGTAGAGCGAATGCGTACGCCCCGTAGGTGTAGTAATGTCATATACATAGTCAATATGGAAGTAGTAGTATGGAAGTAGTTTTTTTTTTCTTTTAGTACACGGGTGTACGATGGCACTTTCGCTTACAACTCGCCTATTTAAGCTTTTTCGTCCGGGGTCAAGATATCGGATTGATTTTTGGTACAAGTATGTAGTACGTCTCGTAGTAATTTTCAAGTGATTTTGGGACCTCTATGTTTACACAGGGCCGGTCCAGAGGGGCCCAAACTCGCAAAAGGGATTTTTGTAGAAAATTTCCCATTTTGCCTCAAATTTCCCCTTTTTGGTATATGGTATGGGAATGTTAGTGACACCATTTGAAAGGCTGCTTTATTCTGAAGAAAATGAGATATGGACCATGGTCCTAGGGGAAATAATGACTTGTTAGAAATTTTTTGCATTATGTCCTTAGTTTGGGGAAATTTTAAGCTTATTTTCTTATATGTTTAGTACGGAGGTAAGTATTTTCCCCGTCCTTTGTTGTCAAGATATCGGATTGATGTTTTCTACAAGTATCCAGTACATCTCGTAGTATTTTCAAGTGATTTTGTGACCTCTACATTTACATAGGGGCGGTCCAGAGGGGCCCAAACTTCGCCAAAAGGATTTTTTGCAAAAAAATCCCATTTCGCCTTAAATTTCCCTTTTCTGGTATACGCTATGGATATGTATGTGGTACCATTTGAAAGCCTGTTCTATTCTAAAGAGAATGAGGTATGAACCATAATCCTAGGATAAACAGTAATTTGTCAGAAAATTTTTACATTACGTCCTTTGTTTGGGGAATGATCAGGCTTTTTTTTATTTTACAGTGGTAAATAACTTTTCCCGTCCTTAGTTTTCAAGATATCTCAATTATTTTTGGTACAGGTACCCAGTATACCTCTTAGTATTTTTCAAGTAATTTTGGGATCTCTACGTTCACACAGGACCGTTCTAGAGGGTCCCAAAGTGTGACAAAAATTTCCCGGAAATGTCCCCTTTCCCCTCAATTTTCCTCTCTTCTGGTATATGGTATAGACATGTAAGTTGTTTCATTTAAAAGCCTGCTCCATTTTGAAGAGAATGAGGTATGAACTATGATCCTAGGATAAATAGTGACGATGCAATAGCTGTTTGACTGAAAGATTACTCATTACACAACTACATTAGACCCAAGATCTTAAAAGGGTTTAATGTAAGACAGGTATCAATTAATAGTTTACATCAAGTTGAATAAGATAAAGTGCTTTAGGATAAACTCTCATGAGCACTTTTTAAGAAAATCGAAAAAAAAAAAAAAAAACGTTTTATGATCTTAAAAAGTATGCCTTTTGTTATTATTATAGTTATGTGTTTCTTTTAGAGTGTAAAATGGTTTTTAGAAAGCACTTCATGTGTCAAAGTACCTAATGTGTGCCTACAGACGAGATCAAAAATTTTTCAGCACCTTGTTACGACTAACAAAATAGATACATGTTGAGGGTTTAGTATCTGTGTCAATTTACGTATACAGCATAACCATGCATCAGTTTGGGATTTATGAACTTTTCACAGGTAGGGTTGTAAAGCGACTGATATTTTTGTTAGGCTCAACTATATAAAATATAATTATTCATCAGTTTTGAGCATTATGAGCAGGTGCCTCTAATTTCATTTTTCAGAACTCGCAACTCTACTCATAGGTCGGACGACCAACCGCATTTCAAGATCTATAAAGCTGTTATTGACACTTCGCTAAGCAAATAGTTAGTTAGTCGTCTACTGTTATCTTCCAAACAGAATAAAATTATCAAATTAAATGTGTCTTTATCAAATCTAATGTTTTGTTCGGATTTTTTCACAAGTTTTCAGGAACCGCTACATGTCTTGGCCCCATATGCCGAACCTTTGCTACTACGCCAGTATCATTGGTTCTTATATTCATATTTGCATGAGAAAACTGATCCAAACTATACCTATGAGTTATTTTGTACAAGATAGGAATCCTGTAATGAACAGGCAGTCATTTCCAATCTCCGCATACCATTGCCATGTTTATTATTATTATTATTATTATTATTATTATTATTATTATTATTATTATTATTATTATTATTATTATTATTATTATTATTATTATTATTATATAATTTAATGTATCAAAGCAACTATCGAGGAATTCTATCCCTTTGGTTATACGTATGCTAAATCTATTTCTGAATGCATGAAATCAAGCACGCCTCCCATAATGCACGTACTCAGGACATCTATGAGGATGTGTAATAGCGTAGGAGAGACAGGGTAGTATCTAGTTAACTACATCTTCACAAAAGAGTTCTTTCTCTTTCAGCTTAAAAAGAGAAAAAGGAGACAATGTCGTTGCAAGTGAAAGAGTTCGCCGCCCCCTTGCTGCTCTTTAGAAGCTCTAATTGGCTAGATGTAAAACAAAATTACACACAAAGAGAAATATTTCTTGGACGTTTTAACTCGTTTTTTTATTCAACATTAAAATATATATCTGCCGTACACTCAGATAGTATTCTAGTTGACTATTCGTCATATTCCAATGCCATGGCAAAAGGCATTAGGTTTATACGCATGCACCAGGGTAAGTAAAAAATTATCCTCAATGTTTGTCCTCATTTATTTTATTATTACGTTGTTGTGGTCATGCTATGAAAGTTTGATCCTAATTCCTCCATTTGTTTTCCTTTTGTTGTTATGCTGTTGTGGTCATGCTATGAAAGTTTGATCTTAATTCCTCCATTTGTCTTCCTTTTGTTGTTATGCTGTTGTGGTTATCCTATGAAAGTTTGATCCTAATTCCTCCATTTGTTTTCCTTTTGTTGTTATGCTGTTGTGGTCATGCTATGAAAGTTTGATCTTAATTCCTCCATTTGTCTTCCTTTTGTTGTTATGCTGTTGTGGTTATCCTATGAAAGTTTGATCCTAATTCCTCTATTTGTCTTCCTTTTGTTGTTATGCTGTTGTGGTCATCCTATGAAAGTTTGATCCTAATTCCTCCATTTGTCTTCCTTTTGTTGTTATGCTGTTGTGGTTATCCTATGAAAGTTTGATCCTAATTCCTCCATTTGTCTTCCTTTTGTTGTTATGCTGTTGTGGTCATCCTATGAAAGTTTGATCCTAATTCCTCCATTTGTCTTCCTTTTGTTGTTATGCTGTTGTGGTCATCCTATGAAAGTTTGATCCTAATTCCTCCATTTGTCTTCCTTTTGTTGTTATGCTGTTGTGGTTATCCTATGAAAGTTTGATCCTAATTCCTCCATTTGTCTTCCTTTTGTTGTTATGCTGTTGTGGTTATCCTATGAAAGTTTGATCCTAATTCCTCTATTTGTCTTCCTTTTGTTGTTATGCTGTTGTGGTCATCCTATGAAAGTTTGATCCTAATTCCTCCATTTGTCTTCCTTTTGTTGTTATGCTGTTGTGGTTATCCTATGAAAGTTTGATCCTAATTCCTCTATTTGTCTTCCTTTTGTTGTTATGCTGTTGTGGTCATCCTATGAAAGTTTGATCCTAATTCCTCCATTTGTCTTCCTTTTGTTGTTATGCTGTTGTGGTTATCCTATGAAAGTTTGATCCTAATTCCTCCATTTGTCTTCCTTTTGTTGTTATGCTGTTGTGGTCATCCTATGAAAGTTTGATCCTAATTCCTCCATTTGTCTTCCTTTTGTTGTTATGCTGTTGTGGTCATCCTATGAAAGTTTGATCCTAATTCCTCCATTTGTCTTCCTTTTGTTGTTATGCTGTTGTGGTTATCCTATGAAAGTTTGATCCTAATTCCTCCATTTGTCTTCCTTTTGTTGTTATGGTGTTGTGGTCATCCTATGAAAGTTTGATCCTAATTCCTCCATTTGTCTTCCTTTTGTTGTTATGCTGTTGTGGTCATCCTATGAAAGTTTGATCCTAATTCCTCCATTTGTCTTCCTTTTGTTGTTATGCTGTTGTGGTTATCCTATGAAAGTTTGATCCTAATTCCTCCATTTGTCTTCCTTTTGTTGTTATGCTGTTGTGGTTATCCTATGAAAGTTTGATCCTAATTCCTCTATTTGTCTTCCTTTTGTTGTTATGCTGTTGTGGTCATCCTATGAAAGTTTGATCCTAATTCCTCCATTTGTCTTCCTTTTGTTGTTATGCTGTTGTGGTCATCCTATGAAAGTTTGATCCTAATTCCTCCATTTGTCTTCCTTTTGTTGTTATGCTGTTGTGGTCATCCTATGAAAGTTTGATCCTAATTCCTCCATTTGTCTTCCTTTTGTTGTTATGCTGTTGTGGTTATCCTATGAAAGTTTGATCCTAATTCCTCCATTTGTCTTCCTTTTGTTGTTATGCTGTTGTGGTCATCCTATGAAAGTTTGATCCTAATTCCTCCATTTGTCTTCCTTTTGTTGTTATGCTGTTGTGGTCATCCTATGAAAGTTTGATCCTAATTCCTCCATTTGTCTTCCTTTTGTTGTTATGCTGTTGTGGTTATCCTATGAAAGTTTGATCCTAATTCCTCCATTTGTTTTCCTTTTGTTGTTATGCTGTTGTGGTCATGCTATGAAAGTTTGATCCTAATTCCTCCATTTGTCTTCCTTTTGTTGTTATGCTGTTGTGGTCATCCTATGAAAGTTTGATCCTAATTCCTCCATTTGTCTTCCTTTTGTTGTTATGCTGTTGTGGTCATCCTATGAAAGTTTGATCCTAATTCCTCCATTTGTCTTCCTTTTGTTGTTATGCTGTTGTGGTCATGCTATGAAAGTTTGATCCTAATTCCTCCATTTGTCTTCCTTTTCTTGCAGATAGATCATAGCCGCCCTATGGGAAGTTCGCACTGAAGAGAAACAAGAGCAGTGATCCGGTTGTTGTGGTTGGAAGGTGTATTAGGGACCGCAATCCATCAAAGACCTCTTTCTGCACAATACGGGAACAGTGTCTACGAATGGATTGAAAAATTTTAAAATGGTCGCACAAGTTTTAAGGGACCCATACACGCAGACACATGCATGAAGAAACCTTCCAACATGCATGAAAAATGATAAAACCATAGGCAAGTTGATCGTGTATGGCTTCGTTCATGCATGTTGAAAATTTTCAAAATCTTCTGTAAACATGCATGATGGTTTTGCCGTTCTTCATGCATGTTTACCGTGTATGTGCTCGTTCATGCAAGTTGGTTGTTTTATATTTAGTTTCGCCAATCACGACAGCGGAAGAAATCACGTGACTGTTTCCTCCGATTCATCCTTCTAGTAAGTTGGACAGCAAGTTGGTACGGGCAAAAAATACTTCCAATATGCATGATGAAACAAATCTTCCATGTATGTTGGTCATGCAAGTGTGTGTGTCTATGGCTCCCATTACGCGGTCGCACAAGGAAGGAGTCGGATGACCATATACGGTCATAAATGATCACAACATTGATCGTGCAGACAGAGGAATGACTATTGATGAAGTGGCACATCGTCTGGAAATTAGTCATGATTCTCCGTACGAAATTATCCTCAACAGACTTGGGTTTCATGTTCCTCCTTAGTAGAAACATTTAATGGAGCGGCCATGATCTATCTGCAACAAAAGGAAGGCAAAATGGAGGAATTTTGATCAAACTTTCATTGCATGACCACAATAGCATAACAATAAAATAAACGAGGACAAACGACAGTATGAACAATGTAAGAGAAGTTATAGCTGCATTGCGAATAATTTTTGACAGTATCACTTGAGCACGATTCGTGGAACAATGAAGGTAAAATTAGCAACTTTCGGCCATTCATTATAGTTATATAGAAAAAGTAAAACGGATGTGGATCCGTGTGGTGCGTGGTCAACAGGAAATTACGAGAAGAACACCGCTTCAGTCCGCTGGAATCCTAAAACAGCGCAGGCCATTGGGAAAGCGGTGACACAGAACAATCCTCGAACGCAGAAAAGTTTGACCATGCCACATGGTATCTCGAGACACGAATCATTGAATCATCTGAAAGAACCTCGCCTTGGAAGCGCGTTACAAATCGCGCGGGCACCGCTTCACGCACCACATCCAGGAGAATTTCACAAATGCCAGAAAACTGAATGAAAGATACCATTCGCATGAAACAAGTGGAAATGGGTATGTATTTTGGATGTAGAGCGGCTCTAACTAAATGAGACTCAAGGTCACTAGAGAACCTTGAATGAGTTCTCTACTAATCCTGAGAGCTCTCTCGTGGTTAAGCGGTTAGCGTACGCGCCTTTGGCGTGGGAGACCCGGGTTCGATTCCCGGCGGGAACTCATGTGGTTCGGATTCCACGTTAATCAGTAGGTCCACGTCTCATATAGCCTCGCTGCTGAACGGAACGCTAAACTAAAATCAAATCAATCAAATCTACTAATCCTGAATGAGACATAATTCGATCCAATTTCTAACACTAACTAGACCTAAAGCGCGCATCTGACTTTGTGCACCAGTCCTGTGCAAGGTAAAGTTTTCCGAGGGATTTCTGATGATGGCGGGTTATTGAAGTTGGGGAACACTGTCACTCATTGTAGTGTCTTCCAACATCAAAATTCAACGCAGTTTATTTTCAGGAGAATACGTATTATGAATCCTCTGTATGATATCTATATTGGATATATATATATAATATAGAACCAATATGATGACGAGATCACAAATATATGGATCCACATGGAGAAGGTCTCCAGTTATACTGCTCGACCAGCCCAGCGTTCTAGAGTAGTGAAACTATGGACCTTTAAAGTTCATTTGTTCAGGTTTCCGGCACCCTATAACTACGAAGCTATGCATTTTCGGCCACAGATCCATATGAACTTTTTTTTTTTTTTTTTGTTATTTTGATGTGAGAAATCTATTCCCAAAAATATTATACCATACTTTTGTAACACCCTGTATTCTAAGGTACTTCAAGGATCTTCTTCATCTTCTCAACTTATATTTTGTTTGTCACCGATTTACTATACTTTCTTGTTCCTTCCTTTATTGGCAGATTCTTTAAAATGTAGTGAGTATTTTGCGCACGAGACTAACAGGGTATATGAATCGCAGCGCGTCAGGCTCAACGTCATTCGACAGTAGATAGTTGAAGCCAGTAAGATAAATGTACAAAAAGTGTCGGAATTCTTAGAATCAGACGTAAGGTATTGAACCGTGAAAATGACTTAACTTTCAGCAAAACGGCGCCATATTTTACAGTTTTATTTTGGCAAAAAGGTTAACGTGACTGAACAGGTACACGAAAAAGTTGGTGTTGCTGTTTATAGGCAATATAAGTTATCTAAAAAAAAAAAAAAAAAAAAAGCCCAAAGATAGTTCTGTCGTTTTCATTCTGGAAATATCGGTGTCCAAGATGCTCCAGATCGACCAATCATAGCAAAAGTGGATGATAATGTGGCAATAATCGAGCAAGAGCGGGATGTAAGCTGTCAACACATCGGCAATGAATTAAGCATCCATCACGCAACTGTGTTTAACGATTTGGAGAGAGCTGATTACAAAAGGAAGTTCCACATTTGGGTTAAAGGTTATCTGACTCAAAAACATTTACCAGATCGAATTTGTAAAAGACCACGGTGGCTCAGTAGTGGAGCACTTACTTCTCGTGGGTGGGGCCTCTGATTTGATTCCCGGCCAAGTAACTTTGTGGTGTAGAAGATCGAGTCCGTGGCAGTGGCGGATCAAGAAGGTAAAAACTGGGGGGCCAACCAATACATCGACTATGATAGGTATATGTGAACTTTCAAAAATTTAAAAATTATTTTGTCACTGAAAAAACTGAGGGGCTAAGCCTCCCGGCCCTGGCCCAGATCCGCCACTGGTCCGTAGGTTTATTCAGGGCAATCCAGTTTCCTCCCCCATTCTCATTCCATCAATCATCTTCTCCACAGTCTGTGGCAAAGCTTACTCTGACGCCTAATAAGGTTGTGTTATGCGTTTGATGGAATTGAAAGGACATCGTGCATCACGAGTTGCTACCGCTGGGTGTAATGATAGATTCGGGCTAACTGTTGGTAACTAGCGCAAGTACACCTAACAATTTAAAAGAAACGGAATTCTATCAACAGAAAGGTTGGTCGTATGGTACTTTGACAACGCCAGACTGTATACATTGTTTTAGCTACTTGTCAGAAATTAGAGAATTTGACTGGGAGGTTTAACCCTTCGTCCGAGGTAGTTTCTAGTTCGGACATAGAAAAGCAGCTTTGCGTATCAGTTAAGATGTTCTTTTACTAATGAAATTCTGAATTTCCCGCTAGATGTCATAGTAAGCCAGCGTTGGACCCTTTGTCTTACTTGTTGCATGCGGAGTTACGACATATTGTCATTTTTTAGCTTTCTTTGGTCGTGAACGTGGGCAGCTTTGAACTGTTGACTTTTTCTGTGTTAGACAGAAGTGTAATGAGTACAAAAGTGCAATTACGCTGACATTCGTCGTGTTTTATTGGTTCTATCTGATTTTAATGGACTTTGCAGATATCAACGCGCAACTTTACATAAACCCTACAGACCATAAAATATCCCACATAGACCCCTATTATTTGCGTAAATGTTTTTTTCAATCCCGTGTTTCCTACACCGAAGCCAGTCCAAATTAAAAAAAAAAAAAAAATCAGTCTGATTGGAAAAATGGTGCGTTAAAGGGTTAATTCGCCCACTGTATAGCCTAAGCCTGACACCGTCAGATTACGCGTAGAAAAAATTGTTTCGGCCTTTACAGGACTCCCTGAATGTCATTAATTTCGAAAGAGACATGTGAAAACTACGTGTCACATTTGTTGACCAGAAAAAAACAGAAGTTCTATATCGACGGAATTATGCTATTTCCGGGAAAATGGCAAAAGGTTATGGAACAAAATGGATCATATATGGTTTCATAATGGAGTCAATTTAGTTACAGTGCGAAATCTTGAAATTCGAATTTTACTTAGCTCAGAAATTTGTACCATTTAAAAAGAAGGATGTTCTTTCAAAATTTGGGGGACCCGTTTAGTTGTGTTGCAACATCTTTAAATTCGAATTTTAACTAGCTATTCCAGAATTTTGTACTTTTTTTTATCCTTTTGTACCACCAAGAATAATTCGTGCTTTTCGAAGAAACGGAGGAGGAAGATTTCAAAATTTAGAAGTATATTTATTTGCAATGCGACTTTTCTAAATTAGAATTTTAGCTAGCTCAGAATTGTGTTTTTATATCGTACTTTCTGTACCACGAACTAAAAAAAGTGTATCATTCTTATTAACAAAAGAGAGCGAAAGTGTGGAGTAAAAAGGTAAAGATAAGATCTACTTAGGTCCTTGCTGCAAGACGACTCGTACGGAACTATTATATATATCGGGTGTTCTAAAAATGGCGCCCACGGACCACAAAGCACTATTCTACAAGCCAAACTAAACCTATATATATAGGAGTATTTCGGGTTCTCGTCTGGAGACGCAAATTAGATCTACCAATCCATTAAATAATTACATCGATTGTTGCTAGATGAGAAATAAAGTCAATAGACGTCGACACTACTACCACCACTTATTACCTTAACAATCGAAAAATGAAATGAAATGAAATCTGTGAGTTTTACGTCCCACGATTATGCCGGTGAGGCTAAAGGAGACGGTGATGATGAGAGAGGAATGAAATGGTGGAATGAAGAAAGTGGGAGGAAACGGGAGAACCCCGAGAAAACCCACGGACACGGTGTTTGTCCACCACAAAGTTCACTTGGCCGGGGATGGGATCGAATCCGGAACCCCAAGCACCAGAGGTGAACGCTCTACCACCGAGCCACCGCGGCCCCTCCCTTAACAATCGATGTAACTGTTTGATGGATTGGTAGAACAATGCTAATGGTTGCAAGTTAATATGCGATGTTGCTACATAGTAAAATTTTTGACTCCCCATAGCGATTGAAGGCGGTCCCGAAGGTCATTCTATCATATAATTTATCAATCAATATTTTCGCTGGGTTTTGATGTGTAGAATAGTGCTCTGTGCTCCATGGGCACCATTTTTAAAACACCCGATACATATATAAGGGTTCCGTATGAGTCGTCTTGCATATATATATACAGGGGAGAGGGAGATACATAAAAATGATCGAAAATGACTAAGATTACTGCCGAATCTACAGTCTTCGAGGTCGCTGAGGTGAACAGTTACACTTCCGATGCCGTTTAAATCCAAATTCACCTTTTTATGCCCAAAATGAAACGTATTCTCCCCGTGCGAAGAACGGGTATTCTGTTAGTTAAGATTAATCAAAATTTGTAATAATAATAAAAAGTGTTTAGTATTGAAATAAAATCCTCATGTCACATGCTAATGTCTGTTAGACTAAGGAGAAAGAATAAGTGGAATGTAAATGTAGAAGAAAACGAGAAAATACCAAAGAAAATCCAGGGACACGATTATATCCATCGAAATCTTGCATGATCTTTGATCGAACCAAAACTATTTGCATCAAAGGAAAGAGCTCTACTATTGACCTACCTTGTCTCCATCTTTAGTTTGAAATAAGCAATAACACAATTCTGAGTGTCCATTTATACAAAGAAGTTGAGAACAAGCAGGGGTTTGTTATGTTGCTGACGTCATAAGGGACGGTTGGTAAATGAACGGAAATTGTATTATAGTTGCTTCTAAAGGCAATTGCCAATGCACTTTACATAACTAAGAGTCCACATTAAAGTGAAACTAGTACAGGATATTGAATTTTTCAAAAATTAAGTTACAGGAAGGGGAAAAAGTCAGCAGATGTTAACAGGGAGCAAAAGCCTTACGTCGAATACATAATTATGGGCGGAGTTATTTTAGTTGAATAAAGGAGACCATCAGAACAGAGAATCAGAAAAACAAGCTTTCCCTTTTGTCAACAAATATATCAAAAATCTCGAGGCAGGTCTCCGTACCTCCTACTTCTTTTCATAAAGCTGTATACAATGAAGTTTCCTTTGTTAATGTTGATGAAGAATAGTAATTATAAAATTGACTCAAATCCAAAGAGGGACTATTGTATGATTCAAAGTCAACTAAAATAGAGCTGCATTTCTTTGAGTTCTTTCAGTTAGGAAGACACTTTTAGAGCTGGTGATTCATATCCTTAAACCAAACTTAATCTGACTTTATCAAACTTTCTTGCGGATATTGACATTTTAGCTAGACCAGTAGCTGCCAACAGCAGCGCAAATCTGTCTTCAACATTGGAAAGGACTTGTAAGACCTTTCGCATAATCTTTTTATTTTATTTATTTATTTATTTATTTATTTTAGCTATCTTCAAAATATTTAAGATGTTGAAAAACAATACTGTGGAGGATCAGGGGAGCAGAGTTATCTTCAACATTGGGAGGCGAGCAGATTTGAGGTTTATTTTAGGGGACATCAATTTAATCACACTTTCCCTTGTGGCAATCGGACACAAATCACCATACTTCTCCCCAAAATGCACATTTCAAACCGGATTTTTTGGGGGGAACAGTCCCCCAGTTTCAAGATTGGAGGGGACATGTAATAATAATAATAATAATAATAATAATAATAATAATAATAATAATAATAATAATAATAATAATAATAATAATAATATATTTTACCAATTTATTTTTATTTCCCGGAAATCTATTCGTACATACCATTGCAGTGCAGTTTTATTTTTTACCAGCTCTGTTCACCTGAATGGAACCGCATTTCTTACTGAATAGTTACTTCGTGTTTGTATGGTATTTAATTTAACTTCTGTTGGTTACAACATTCGTAATATTTGCAATTACGAGTGTAATTTCTGTCAGCAGCTTACTGTCTCCTTGCTTGTTTTTCACGCCCCTCCGGGATCGCGCGCCCCCAAGTTGGGAAGCACTGATTTAGACTGACAGGAAGAAGTCTCGAAATCAAATGACTTTTTGGTATATTTACTTCTTCATATTCTGTGTATTTTCTAACATTAGAGTACAAATGCAATACCAATACAATAGTTACAGAGATAGGAAGAGACAGAGAAACAAATTATTAGCATTGATTTGCTTTAAAAGAAAGAATAAAACTCTTTAAACGGGAAAACGGGACATCAAAATAAAGTAATACAATCAAGTCGTAACCTCAGAAAGTTGTTTAACACCTCCTATAACTCCGTTTTTTCTCTCTCTCTCTCTCTGTGTGTGTGTGGGGGGGGGGGGTTAGTAGGATGTTCAATGAAGCAGAAGTTTTCGGAGAATATTGGAACAAACACATCATCTGATGACATATTATAGTCAACCATTGTCAATGCACTGTTGGATGAAGGTCTCTCCAACTCTTTTCCACAACCATTTTGGTCAATTCTTTTCCCCGTTACTCTGCAGTGCTTCTTGATTTCGTTACCCCATCTTGCATGAGAACGTTTCCTAGTTCATTTCTTGTCTCTTGGTATTTAGTCAAGAATTACTTTTGTCCATCGATCATTATCATTTCTTCATTGCAATATGCCCAGGCTACTGCCTAGATCAGTGCTTCAGTGCCTGCATTTTCATGATAATAACCTATCATCTTTTTGATCCATTTGATTCCTCTCCTATGTATGGGGTGATTCCTAACATACATCTTTCCGTGTTTTGGTGTGTACTCTGCAGACTGTGAATGCCTGATTTTGTTAGTGCTCGCGTCTCTGATCCATATGTCCAAACAGAGGCAGAACATTTATTGAAAATTTTATGCTTTAGGTATATTAGCATTTAGATTTTCAATGTAAAACCGTTCCTGCCGAATGTACTACAGATGTAGATTAATTTCTTCTTTAGTAGATATTCATGGATATCTTCTGTCCCAGATAGGCGTAAGTAATCATTTTTTTTTTTTTTCGATTTTCAACTAGTGCTGTCGAAAACGGTTTTTGAAAAAACCGAAAACCTGTTTTTGAAAAAAGTGAAATTTCATAAAACCGAAATGTCGGTTTTAAAAATCGAAAACCGCTTTTGCGGTTTCGGTTTTGAAAACCGCTTTTGCGGTTTCGGTTTTCAGAAAACCGCTTTTCTCAAAAACTGAAAACCGCAAATGTCACAAAAATTCGACAAAACTATTTTCAACTTCAATCCATAAATTCCTTCAGAAATTTATGAACATCGCCTTAATCTTTACCATAATTATTTTCAACCCAAATTTCTTGTTCTTTATATTTTATATTCTTCTACCGTATCATGTCTTGCAGATCTGTGTTGCAGTTTGCTAAAAGAATGATGACATCATGGAAGCAACAAAGATGAGTCAAATGTTCGCCATTTACATTTGTCTCTTTAGTCTACTAGATCGAAACTCTTACTCAAGTATGTTTGGGAAAAGCTTAGGACAAATGGTATATTACCTTGTCGTATGCTCTTGTTTATTCTTACGGTCTTTGTATAAATACAGCCAAACAGTTGGATATTCCACTGGCTTGTGTATGGATATTACCTATAAGTGTTATATAACGTCTTCGACATTACTTGATTTAAGAGCGTTAATAATCGTCAATGTCTTCACCTAATCGAAAGCTTTCAAACTGTCGATGAACGCAACACATAAAGGTAACTCATATTCGTTTGACATCTTGACCTCATAGCAGAACCTAATAAACTGGCGGAAGTAGATTGTAACTCGTAAGAAAGCGAATAGCACAACTATTCTAAATATTACAAAGGAGTTTTGAAGGAAATCCAACTATTCTACAGCAAGTTATATTCAAGTGATAAACTCGAAGTGAAAGAAAGTGCAGATTAAGAGAGATATCCCCTAATTAAAGAACAGGAAATCCTTAGACAAAAGGTTAACTAATGTATACATAATATACGGAAGTTTGTTCTACAATTCTCATTCAATTCTGTATTGTTCTGCTACGACTGCTCCTATAAATCTGAACCATACCTACTTGTACATATAATATATTAGAAGTATTTTCAACATTACAAGTGGAAATTAACATTTCCCTTCTATCAGGGGTAAAAGTGGATCTGAAAAGGTAGGGGGATGCATGACGTCACGCCGTCCCCCGTGCCTATCTTTGTCCACTGTAATTTTTAAGGAAGAGGGGGGACGCCACGGATATTTTCTGGAAGCAGGGAGATGGCGTCCCCCCACGATCCCCTTCACTTTTATCCCTGCCTTCTGTGTGTATAAAATAAAGTTTCGTAAATACATACCTGCTGTAGTTGTTTGGAGAGCTTAAAACATCACTTAGAAGCTCTTTACGATTAAATGTATACAGGGGCGTCGTTAAGGGGTAAGGTTACCCCTTCAAAGTTACCCATTTCTTATGGCAAATTAAAATACCTAGTTGGCAATTTGAAGAATGCCGATTTGTTCAATTGACTTCATTTACTTGGTTAAACATTTTCTCAGGTACTCAGTTGCTGTAAATTATTATCAGTCCTTTTATAGACTTGCCATAAATTTTGTGTAGTTTTCTATCTTGAAATAGTTGATATGTTCGTTTAAAGCTTCTTTACCAGTTGCAAGTGATCACACTTCACTTTTGTTCATTTGATATCCCTAAACATTTTCAAAAATATTTAATGAGAAATCGGGAAATTGTACCACTGACAAAAGCAGAGTAGAGGTGGTGTTTCGGTGGCAGGTAGGGTATTGGACGCAAAAGCATTTGATACAAGAGCTTATACAAGACCACAGGCAGATTATGGGGATTAATAAGAGAATAATAAGAATTGATATTAATAAAACAAGAACAAGGCAGTGACTGGTTAGTATAAACATTTTACTATGTATACCATAGCGTGTAAATTTCACAAATTTAAGTTTTTTTTTCTAATAGTAAAATGCCAAAGGTAAGTAGATTTTCATACCAGTGTGAATATCACTTGTGTAACTGTGTTTGCTTTGTGCAGTGCCATGCAGTGAAAAATCAGCGCCCAGGGCGAGAGTATACGATAGCCTCCCCGCACATATGGTGAGGTCGACAGACCAGCCGCCATGGTGGCGCGAAGCGAAAGAAATTTTTCAAAAATAAATCCTACTTCTCCTTGATTTTGAGCACTTTTTAATACTTTTTTCCTCCCATTTTTTATACATCTTTTCTTTTTCTTCCACAGTTTTGCACCCCTCTTAGTTCGGCCCCCGGGCCCCCCGCCCCACTTCGAAACAAAAGGTGATCATATTAATACAGAGGACAATAATGGCTTATTTTAGTTCTGTTTTGCAGTAAGACTATCCATTTTCAGGGCTTTTCGAGTCGGGAGAACTGAACAAAAGTGTGTTTGGGAATAATATCACGGTTTCTGCGGTGTTCGGTGGGGTGGGGGAGCAACAACAGTTGAGTCAAGTTATTTCGTCGCTTCCGCTGTGAACCTAAATGCAAGATTCCAAAAGTCACATTTTTGGGTTCCAAACAATACATCTGCTGGTTGAAAGCATAGACCAGTGTGTTTCACTTCATTTTCATACAAGTGTGTTGCTTTTCGAACGTTACTTTTAATCCCGTAGTCGCTTCTTTCATTTTGGTAATAAATAATGAATTTAATGTAGAATCAAATCTCATACATTAAAATATGTATTATAATGCATTTTTCTCTTCTCTATTCTCCCCCACAGGCATTATTCATTTTGGTAGAAAATCATTCTACAAAGACATTCTCTCAGGTTTTCTCCCCATTCTCTGCTAGAGCCTTGTTCCGCATTCTACCTAACAAACCCCAGCGTTTTACCAAACGTCCTTAAAATATGAAGTAGATGAGGTAAGGAGGTATCTGGTGTGCAATATTTTCTGTTGGGAACAGCACTGACTTTTACCACACTGTTAATTAAAGGATGGGTGTAGAGATGCAAGGGCTCGGAAAAAAACCGGCTTTTTTGAAAAAAAACTCGGTTTTTTCTGCTTCGCTTTTTTGCTTGGGAAATTTTGGGCTTTTTTGAAAATTCTGCTTTAAATTGATAAACCAGATGTTGTTTCGCTTCTCTACAACACAAAAAGTCATTTAATTAGTGGTTGATGCCGATAATAATATAAAACCTCGAAAATAAACCATGAATTTCGAAAAGATATTTCAAACAGCTTTACTTCTCAACATATTTACATTATGAATTCCAAAGGATTAACCAATGTATATAATAAGATTTTTGTTAACCTCCTACATACAAAAGTAAGGAGGGTTGGCAAGAACCATGGTTGTTTTTGAAAATGCCAAAAACCCATTTTTTGGGGGGGGGGGATTTAAACTAGGCTTTTTTGGTTTAAACCAGGTTTTTTGGGTTTAGATATTTTGCTTTATGTATTTATATTACATATTGACAGGAATGAGTTTGTTTCGCCTTGGTGTTATTATGCAACAACGGGGTTATGCTGGAAGAGGTCACATAATTTTAAAGAAGTCCGGTCATTAAATTTCTTAAATTGAGAAACTCCCGCCCTAGCCATCGGGAAAATCCCGTCATTACTCTAAATGTAAAACAATAACGGAAAATCCTGTTATTGCTTTGCATGTAAAATTTAAAGGTCAACGTATCATAATCAGTACGCTAAAACAGAGGTATTAAATTACAAATTTAGTACCTACGTACATATCATTGAAAGTACAATCCAAGCTAATGTTGGAAGCAACGTAGGCAATCGATAAATTTTGTCAATTTATATCAGTATATTTAAGCAACCTTGGCTTCTTTTTAACACAACAGGCATTCAAGCATGCAGAAATATACAATTTAGTTTCGTTTTGTATGTTCAGGCTTAACATCTTTACGTAATACCGAGGTTATCAAGAAGAAGACTTTTGCTTAAAGTTACATCCAAACCGCTACTTTGTTTACGCATGAAAGAAGGGTTGTGGTTCGATCGAGAATTGAACACGGGACACCTTGATTAAAAGGTGAAAAGGAAATAAAACTAATGCAGATGATTTGATGTATGGAAACGTCACCATGAAGTTCACACGATTCGCATTTTTCGTTCTTTTTATTTTTTTCGGTTTAAACCAGTTGTTTATTAAAAAAAAAAAAAAACAGCTGGTGTAAACCAGCCAACCCTAAAAGTAAATACTTCTTTTAAAAAAATACTCAAGTAAGTAGCAAAATTCTATGTAGTATTTTTACTTCAAAATATTCCATACCCTCTTTTTGGAACAAAATAAAATTAAAATAAAACATAAGAAAAAAACAGATTTATATGATACATTTAAAGGCTGCACATCTAGAGCTTTTGGTTTTGTATATTCTTGAAATTCTACAGTTTTATATAAGCACCATCAAGGTTTACTCAGTCCTCAAGTTTTCTGTATTTTTAACAAGAGGGATTCAACATATGAAGGGTGTGAGGTAAGAACATGGTAACCCACAATTTTACTATTTTAAGAAATTAGAAAATTTCTGCTGCACAATCCATTTTGAAAGTCGGAAAGCTGATTTTTCACATAAGACTATACATGAGGGATTAAACGAAGCGGTATGCGTTGCTGCCTATCTGATGCTGCATAACTCAGCAATTGAAAATTTGTTAGTTACCATGTTCTTGGCTCACACCCTTCATATCATTATAGAACTCTCCCCACCCCACCAACACACACACACACAAAAAAAAGGACTACGGAACATATTTAAGTTAAGATAAATACAACTGCACAACAAACATGACTGAGTGGAGCTTTTGCGCTTCTATCGGGAAGTCCGGGATTCAACTCAGCATTCGACCATTCTGACAAAACTTTTCTTCATTCCATCTATGAAGTAGAAATAGTGCGCATACTGTGAGTTGGCTGACTTCATTTCTTATTGTTTTTAAATCGTTATTATTACTAATTACCAGCAGTGACGGTTTTGCGAAGGTTAGGGGGGCGGTCTTTCGATCTGAAGCCTGTTCCCCAAAATTACGGAATGTCTAAAACAAACGAAATATCTATTAGTTATGCCTTTACTCATAAACTTTAAGCTCCCGTCAAATAAAAATTACGAATGTTTAGAAAAACTAAACATTAGTAAGAAAAAAAAAACTCCCAAAATACATTTCTGAATCAGCCACTGATTCTCAGTATAAAATGATCTTCAAGGTTGTATCCGGAAGATTATCGCTAAATATATAAACGAAACGAAATACAGTATTAGTTATGCCTGTACTCAAACTTCAAGCTCCTCCCAAATAAAATTAGGACATTTTAGAAAATGAAACAATCAGAGAAACCCGTCCCAAAGTACGTTTCTAAATCCGCTACTGATTATTTGTATAAATTAGTATTCAAGGTTGTATCCGGAAAATTATTGCTAAATCGTTGCACAGCTACAGTATAACAGAAATGTGGAAGTACGGTTAGACGGATATATATTGAAAAACGTACGCTTTGACGGATACATAGAAAAACGTAAGTTTAACTTTTGCGCTAGAAGCTAGAGTACTAAGCTCTTAGAAATGAAACAGACGACAAACTGAAATGATCCCGAGAAGAAAAAAATGTCGATAACTCGAAAGTTAAAATAAAGTTAAATAGCCTCTAAAATTGCCCTCAAATACTACATTCTTCACGTTAGCTTTAATTCGTAAAACATGTACTCCATCCATCTTGATGGTGAATTTTAGAGCGAAATATGGCATTTAGGTCATGGAATTCTTATCTAACTATAGAATATACTATAAGAAAGCTATTTAGATAGGCAAATCATGAAATTGAAAAAAGCCAAAATTTCCAAAATTCTCGTTTCTTTTCCCAAAAAGGCGGCTTTTTATGTGAAAAAAACCATCGATTCAAAAAAGCCGGCTTTTTTGCATCTCTAGATGGGGGAATAAGTTTTCTTGGTTTGATTTAGTTTAACTTCCCACGATTATTCCCGGTAACCTAAACGAGACGTGGACCTACTGATTATAGTGGAATCCGAATCACTTTGGTCGTTCAATGTTCTCCCAATGAGAGTCGAACACGGGACCCCAAGCGCAAAAGGCTCGCGTTCTAGCCAATAGACTAGCGGGGAGGACAAGTAAATGTAAAAGTATGTGAGAAAGGGCAGAAATATTCCCAGCGAATATTGAATATATGCACAATAGAACTTTCATACGTATGTTTCATACACAATTCAATTCAAAATCCTTCCCACAATATCGTCATGGGTTCAGATTGATTGATTGGGAATTATAATGGGGACGTCAGGATCAAGGTCATTGGCCCCCGTCCCAGTAAAATGTGCTGAGATAGTTGGATTGCCAAATAAAAGTCAAGTTTTTAAAATGCAACATGAAAACATAAAAAAGTCAAAACAAAGCGGGTCAGATGGTGTATACATTTTAATGGAGAATGTGTTTAGAAACACTTAAAAAAAAAAATCAAGTCTCTTATTGCGCAATTATCCTCAGTTGCACTGCATTTACCTATTTGTTGAATGTATCGGTTAATTTTCGAAGAAATAAACCAAGATACAACATAATTTTTCACTTCTTATGAATATAAAAATAAGGTTGTTGTAATAAAAGAAGGTTGCATAGTTGGTAAAAGTGAGACTTACAGGGCGGCTATTTCAAGCGTTCGCAAAGCGTTTTTATTGCTCATGCGTATGCTTGGAATTTGTTGACCATGTATTTAAATGTGTGTGGATAATTACAATGCGCTGCAAACGCGAAAGCAATAAAAACGCACAGAATACGTCGGCTCGAGCGTATTTGGTGCGTTTCGGAACAGTAGACCGCCTGCTGTTTAAAAGATGTCTAAGTCTGTGGCTATTTGAGAATGCGTTTTCGAAGCGTTACCCCCTAGAGCGAAAGCAACCAAGGTGGCTATTTGGTAACTTTTCTTTCGCCAGAGTTATAAATCATACTGTCAGCCAGTCAGGGTATCCAGATCTTTTTTTTACCAAGTCCGGTCCATAATAGCAGAGTCCCAGTACTCTGCACAAAGCATCTTCAAAGCAGCTGTTTCTTGCTAAAATCCCCTTGCCTGGCAACACGTCTTTCCTTTCTTTCCTTCCTTTTGACATCTTTTAAACAGCAGGCGGTCTATTGTTCCGAAACGCACCAAATACGCCCGAGCTGACGTTTTCTCCGCGTTTTTATTGCTTTCGCCTTTGTGATTAGCCATCCACATTTAAATACATGGTCAGCGTATTCCAAGCGTACGCATGAGAAATAAAAATGCGTTCCGAACGCTTCAAATGGCCGCCCTGTAAAGGAAGGAAAAAAAGGAAAGACATGTTGCCAGGCAAGGGGATTTTGCAAAGAAACAGCTGCTTGGAAGATACTCTGTGCCGAGTATTGGAACTCCGCTATTATAGACCTGGACCTGGCAAAAGAGACCTGGAAACCCTGACTGGCTCACAGTATGATTTATAACTCTGGCGAAACTAAAATTTCCGAGCTGCCACCTAGGTCGCGTTCGCTCTGGGGGGGTAAAGCATCAAAAACGCATTCTCAAATAGCCATACGCTAAGATTTTCGTAGCACTTGGCAATTTTTTTTATCAATACTTGGCAATTTCAAGTTTCATCTCCCCCCCTCCCATCTTGTAATGCTCACTACGCCGCTGAATGTGTAAGATGTTTTCTTTACATATTTCCCTGAATCGTGTTTTCAAACTTTGGTACTCATAAGTAAACCTTACGTTTGGGTGAATTCAGTTGCTGACTGAGACACATATGAGAAAGTAGTACTAAATGTGGTCAGTATTTCAGTGAAGTTGTAGGTGCGAAGCTCGAGGGGTTTAGGAGATACAGCTACCAGAACATCAAATGGAAGTACAGAATAGTCTTCATACAATTGGAGGTAAAAGCTCTGTAAGACCTCTTGTAACGACAAAAGGTGAATAACAAATATATGGGTACATATTAGGACTAGGGGGAAGTCATATAGTAAGGGTATACCTGACGACGGCCATCTTGAAATCCGCCATTTTGAATTAAGGTTAAGTTTTTAAAATAGGAATAGGGTCATGTGATACATGATTTAAGGCGCAAATTTAATCAGAAGAACAATGGTGACGTAAATTTTGATTTACGCGCAATTGGTAAAAAGTTACACGGAAATTAAATATTGTTGCAGCATATGTATTAGTCCTTTACCCCACCTTGTAAATTTTGTGTTAATGATAATAATTAAACAAAAAGCAGGTGGATAAATATTAGGTCTATGGTAAAAGTTGCCTTGATGGCGGCCGTGTTCAAATCCGCCATTTTGAATCAGACAAAAGTTTTAAATAAAACGCATAACAGTGACACCTTATTAATAGCAAATTTTACCATAACTCCAACGGTATAGCCATTTTTGATTTATCATTAATCAGCACAAAATTACATGGATCGCTCCTTACGACTACTGCTTTGACGGAATTGTTAACGACAAATGTGTCAAGTGTAACTCGATTGCCTTTGTCAGGTGTGCTCACTGTGAGCAGAGCATTTGTGCAAGTCATGTACTCTTTTCTGAACTGCATATTGATTGTACTAGTTGAGGACTTCTCTGGAAGAAATACCCAAATTCAATTATGACTCAATTCCTCTTTGGTCATTTTTCCTTAAATTAGCAACTTGTTTATGCGATAACAAATGTTGGTTAATGATAAAGCAAAATTGGTTATACCGTTGGATTTATGGTAAAATTTGCTATTAATAAGGTGTCAATATTATGCGTTTTGTTTGAAACTTTTGTCTGATTCAAAATGGCGGATTTGAACACGGCCGCCATCAAGGCAACTTACCATAGACCTAATATTTATCCACCTGCTTTTTGTTTAATTATCATCATTAACACAAAATTTACAAGGTGGGGTAAAAGACTAATGCATATGCTGCAACAATATTTAATTTCCCTGTAACTTTTTACCAATTGCGCGTAAATCAAAATTTACGTCACCATTGTTCTTCTGATTAAATTTGCGCCTTAAATCATGTATCACATGACCCTATTCCTATTTTAAAAACTTAACCTTAATTCAAAATGGCGGATTTCAAGATGGCCGTCGTCAGGTATACCCTTACTATATGACTTCCCCCTAGTCCTAATATGTACCCATATATTTGTTATTCACCTTTTGTCGTTACAAGAGGTCTTACAGAGCTTTTACCTCCAATTGTATGAAGACTATTCCGTACTTCCATGTGATGTTCTGGTAGCTGTATCTCCTAAACCCCTGGAGCTTCGCACCTACAACTTCACTGAAATACTGACCACATTTAGTACTACTTTCTCATATGTGTCTCAGTCAGCAACTCGATTGACCCAAACGTAAGATTTACTTGTCAGACTTGTAATACATAAGCTTGTATATACTGGTTTCCCTAACTGCTAATTGGTTAATAGTCTGTGAACTAACTCCTGTGCTTCCTCTTTAATAAAATCATGGCTTTGAGCCAGTCCACGGTGCCCATAGATCCCACCTAGAAGTTCAAGTCACATCTTAATTTCAAAGCAAGTTTTGGGTGGTGACGAAATAGAAAATGAAAAATGCAACTTGTGCGAAACATGTTTTAAAAACTAAATACGAGTATTATATTTTGTATATCAGGCATGGCTATTGCTATTGGTTGCGTGGTTGTGCAATCACTTACTTTTTAACTTCAGAAAATGATTTAGAAGTGTTAGAGTAGTCTCCTAATTATAAAACAGAAAAACTCAAGAGGCACAATGAGAATCCGTATAATAAAGGGTACACATCTTCACGCGTCATGCTAATCCCTATTAGGAACAGTTACACAATAGGTGTCGCTACCTGCGCGATTGTTGTGTATAAGAATACCCTGAAATAATTGCATATAGGTAACGTATGGTATGAAATTTGGGATGCTTGGTGGGCAACCTCAATAAATAAATTTAAATAATTATAAATGTTAAATGTAAATACGAGGGCCACTATTTATATTTTGAGCCTTAGCAACACTGATTGTAGTTAGGCACTATTTTTTGTTTGCATAGAAACGTTTGACATTATTGACCATAACGTATTTCAAATGTTTTGTCAATAGCTTTATTTGTGTTGTTTACGTTGACTTGAAAAGTGCATGACAACAGAAAAATGGAATTAAGTAGTGAAAATTTTCGTGCGATGATTTATTACCATTTTCGACGTGGACTATCAAGACAAGAGTGCATCGATCAACTTACTTCCACATTTGGCGATGAAGTCCCATCCTTTGCCACTGTGAAACGCTGGTACGAGTATGACGATTTTACTCGTGGCCGCCATTCACTCACTGACGAAATTCGCGAAGGTCGTCCCAAATCAGTTGTTATTCTAGAAGACATTGATGCTGTGCAAAACATAATACTGCAAGATCGTCATGTGACATACTGTGAGATTGAGGCAACCCTAGGCATTAGTTCCACCAGGATATATAAAATATTACATGATCATTTAGCTGTGAGAAAGGTTTATTCTCGTTGGATCCCACATAATTTGACAAAAACTCAGAAAGAAGCTCGCATCGATTGGTGCACACAAATGCTCAATAAATACAATGGCGGTGCTTCAAAAGACGTATATAAGATTGTAACAGGTCACGAATCATGGATATATGCATATGAGCCGGAACGTAAACAGCAGTTGACTGTATGAGTGTTTCAAAAGAACCAAATCCAACAAAAGTTGTTCGCGCTCGAAGCGTATCGAAACAAATGGTCGCCTGTTTTTACGGGAAAACTGGTAATGTGGCAACTGTGCCTTTAGTGGAACGTAGAACGGTCAACTCTGAATGGTACACAACAATTTGTTTGCGGAGGTCTTCGGTAAAATACGGAAAACAAACAAGCGCCGTCGGATCATTCTTCATCAAGACAATGTGAGTTCTCACATATCTCGTCTAACAAACGACTATTTGAACATTCAGAAAATCGTATTGATAGTCATCCGCCGTACGCTCCTGATTTGGCACCCAACGACTTATTCTTGTTCTCGAATGTCAAGAATAAATTGCGTGGACAACGATTTTCGTCGGCGGAAGAAGCCATTGATGCGTTCTGAAACCATATTATGGAGATGTCTCAAAAAGATTGGAAAAAATGCTTTGACAAATGGTTCGAACGAATGCAAAAGTGTATTGATCATAAAGGAGAATATTTTGAAAAACAATAAATCAATTTTCAATGAAAAATTACTGCTCTTTCATTGTTAGGCTCAAAGTATAAACAGTAGCCTCGTAATTATAGCTTTTAATTAAATATGATGTTAATTTACAGTGTATAGTAGCCCGAAAATTTGGACGTAACAACTACTTTGATGAAAAGTCAGGGGCGTTTATACAACGTAGTCACGAAGTCACATGTCTTCCCAACTAATATATAATATAGTTGGGAAGATAAATATTTAAAAAGAAACAATTATGGACATCTGTTAATGTATATGAATGACGAAATACCAAACATAGATTTTATTATTTTAATAGGGAGTCTACAACCCTGACTGATGTTATGACAAATATGGCAACATAGCATAAGCCACAATGCTTGATGTTACCTTCTTTTCACATGTTCTGGCTTGGCTATCTTTAACGTACACTGATAGTATCGAACAGCCCTTTAAACGTCTGGCCTTACGTACAATGTAATCACACATTTTTCGTGACTGAGAAGTCTTTCATTTCCTTCTTGCAGCAGGTGGGTGGGAAGGAAATAGGACAGAGCCTTAGTCCAAGTTCTGTCGTTCGCTACGTGGAAGGTGAGAAAGAACTGGAAAAAGGAATTCGTTGTGCTTTGCGAGAGAACGAATGACTGATATTGTTTCAAAGGACTTTCGCAGTAGATTTTCGGTAAAGGATCGCGCTTGCTTTACGATGCTCATATATAAATTATTATGAAGGAAAAAATTTAATACTTTCTTATTGTACTTTAGGACTTCAGAATTTAATAAAACCTATGACTTTTTTCTTTGCAAGTATTTAACGAATGAACGAATATTCTTAAAGTTCATTTTAAAATGATTTAACTTGGAATGTTATTATGGAAGAGCTCATGCGAGGCCACAGATAAATGTAAGTGTTACACTTGTAATTAAAATAAATAAATATATAATAGCACTAAGTAGAGAATACTAAAATGGCAAAAAATAAAACTTCAAATATAACAAAGAAATTAGCTACATAAACATGAATTTTATTATTCGTACTAGCCTGAATGTCAAAATTATCTTGGATTTGGGTCAATTGTCATGTTAGGTAGGTTTAAGGCAGAAAACATCCAAGGGGGTTCTCTATGAATTTGCTCCGGGTAGACTTAAGGAAATTCATGATTATGCTGTCGTTCCTTGTAGATATATACTTAGCAAACGCGTCTTCGGCATTATCCCGGGGCTCAATTCCCAATAGGAGCACTGTGACTCAGATTCTACTGTAATTGGTTGATTTACATCTTGACGCTGAAAATCAATGATCAAATGATTTACTCATTTGTTTTAGAACTCATTTGTTTTACATTGTTTTAGAAACGGTACATGCATCATGATTATATTATCATTTCCCTATTTTACTAGTTAATAAATATTATAAACATAGAGAAATGAAGCTAGTTAACTTCTCATCATTACTTACGAGAACGTAGGTTCTGTATCAATTTCAAACAGGTTGAGCAATGTTGGTTACATTAATTTGTTTTCCATTTCTTGAATAGATTGAATTCTTTGTACTCAGTATTCAAAATTGAGTTGAGTTGAATTGATTATAGTTTAGCGCCCCTTTCACCAGCAAGGCTATATGAGACGTGGACCTACTGATTAACGTCGAATCCGAACCACATGAGCTCCCATTCAACAACTCTGTATTCAGGGGCGTAAATAAGGGCCCCGCAGACCCCGCATTGCGGGAGGCCTCAAGCCATCAGTGGGGCCAAATGGTGAAGTGGGATGTAGAGAAGGGGCCCCACTCCACGCTGTCTGCGGGGATGCCCCCAAACCTTTAGTTACGCCACTGTCTATATTAGGTATGTTTTTCTTGTAATAGTTGTGTCTCCTCTCGGAATCGAAAGAATCCAAGGGGGAATGACTGTAGAAAAGTTAAATTAAAAAAAAAAAAAAACTGAAAGAAAGAAGACATTTTACATTTATCTTTGCATGAGTATTGCAACTACAATCAGTATTGTTCAGATTATGATAGAGACAGTGGCGTAACTAATGGACCCCGGGGACCGCAACATGGGGGGGGGGGACATGGCAAAAAAGGACCCACAAGTTTTGAAGATTAATTTTATCATGTAAAATGTTAACATCAACTTTTAAGTTTTCATACTATTTCATATTTTCCCCTCAATATTGTTCTGTAATCTTCTAATAAAAATGCAACACTAAGGAGATAAGATTGCAGCACCAAAATTGGAAATCAGATACCTGTTAATAGCAAATGGTTAAATTTATCGCGCTGTGTGACCAGGGGAGGACCAAGGGCCGGGCAACCCGGGCAACTGCCCTGGACGCCACAGTAAGAGGGGCGCCAAAACGCCCTTCAAAAAATAAATTTTATAACGTGTTTTCTATTGACTTTTTTGGTTTATATTCTCGTAAAGTAGCGTCAATCACATCATCTTTTTCCATTCCACCATAGAAGAAGAAAGTTCCATAATACTAGGGGGACTGTATCAATGAATGGTGACATGACATGAGAAGAAAGAGTTGAGTTGATTTCGAGTTTAACGTCCCTTTCAGCTGCAAGGCTATATGAGACGGGTCCTACTGATTAACGTAGAGTTCGATATTAGCTCTCGAACCCGGATCTCCCACACCAAAGGCATGTATATTAAAGAAAGCCGACAGTACAATTTTTACAGACACAGATAGCATCGTGAATGGAAGGAAAGATTTTTTTTGACGATTTGCTTAACATGCAACCAAAAACTAATGTTCGTGGAGAAAGAGAAAGGCACACAGCAGAATCATATATTCCAGACACTAGCCGAGCAGAAATAGAAAATGCTCTAAAGATATTAAAGAAACACAAATCTCTGGGTGTAGACGAAATTCCGACTGACTTAATTTTAGCTGGAAGATAAAAATTATGAAACAAGATACACAAACTCATTCTGCTTGTCTGGAACAAGGAGGAATTGTCACAAAAGTTGAGAATTAATCATTGTTCCAGTTCAAAAGAAAGGCGACAAAACTGATTTTAATAAGTATGGAGGCATCTCTCTTCTGTTAACATCCTATAAAATCCTCTTAAATATCCTATTAGCAAGATTGACCTGATACGCAGATGTCAGTCTAGCCATTTTGTCGTTACGCCTTTGGTAACCATGAATTTCCACGATGCAATATTTTCAAAATGTTTTGGTACTTGGCACAATGAATAGTTTAATAGAAAGAATGTATAAAAGAATATTATTTTTAAAATAGAAATAAAGAGCTTCGTTTCAAAAAGGTACACAGCCACCTGCAACACTTTTTGGTTATATGAGAAAAACTTTCTACGGCCAGGGCCGGATTAAGGGAGATGCTTAGGGAGGCTATAGCCGCGGGCCTCCAGATGGAAAGAGGCTTCACTCTAATCAAAATCTCAACTGGCTATCTGCAAAGAATCATGAACATACAACCATCATCATCAAAATAAAATATGACCAAAAATATTAAACATATTCCCTTATGTTTCCTACCGTACTTTTACAGAAATGTATTAGGTGAAGTCAGCAGGGGCCACATATTTTTTCTAGCCCCCGGCCTCCAGATCCAGCCCTTCCTACGGCCATCGGTAAAATATAGGGATAAGTATTTTTCTGGTTGGAACTGTTTATTTTATTCGATAGAGATGCAAATGAAAAATAATATTCAATTTGGAACTTTTGGTGACATTTTCTTTTCCTTGACACCTCAAATATAAGAGGGTATGAAATTATAATTTTGTCGATAAAATATTCAGAAATTCTTGTAAGTTTATTGTAAATTGTAAGAAAATCTCAAATCTCGCAAATTAATGTAAAATTAATGTACAGTATATGAACTTACATACTGAAAAACTAAATGCTTTTATGAGAGATTTTTTTTGTTTTTGTTTTCAAATACAGAATTTTTTTTAGCGTCAATGGCCTAAGAACACCGAAAATGACAAGATCTCCTTCCATATACTCCATGTTTCATAACCTCGTAGTTGTATAATGACGTAAAACAAAAACACAAACAGTATAATTCAAACCTCTACAATTTTACGATCTGTGTCACTATCCTAAAAATGTTGTTAGCCTAACTGCTTCACTTGCGTCTGAAAATGAAAGTCCAAAGTTCTTTTAAAAAAGTGTAAATTAAAATATAAAATGGTTGCTGGAATTTAATTAGAAAAATTAAGCGTATGATTTAGGTAGTTTATATCATCTGTCCACAGATCTGTACTCTGAATGTGTGTATGTATGTGTGTGTGCGTGTCTGTTTCCGCAATTAACATTCAAAGTGAATTTCTGTTCTAACAAAAATTGCTGCAACTCGTTGACGTCCACTTCTAAAACGAAATAACTAAATTAATTCAATCCAATTCCAGAGTTCATGAATTTTCATTTATATAATTGAAGATTGAGGGTGAGAACTTCCGTATAATGTCTTTCGCTAGATGAGAAAGGGAGAAGGGGGAAGAACAGGATCACTTTGTTACGGGCCTCTCAAACGTACTTCACTCAAAATGGATTTATATTTTTCTTTTTTATCGTATTGCGAACGGGTAAGACCTTTAGATGGTGGTATATTAATTTCATTATCACGATACAGCGAATATTCGAATAAATTATCAATATTATTACAAGTAGCATGCTTAAAGGAGTATGTGTCAGCACGAAAAGACTACAAATATAATCAGCAAGTTAACAGTGTATTTTAGTAAAATATTGTAACGTTCTCCCTGTAAACGGGTAGGTAGAACTTTGGTAGAGATAATTATTATCCGGAATCTATTCCCACTACCAGTTTTATTGTAAAATCCACTATAAACAGTATAAGTATAGTACAATAATGTAAATGTTTTTAATATAAGGTAGTAGTATTGATTTAGTGTGGTATCCATAAAAGAGATGCGACAGTTGATAAGAGATAGTTTATCGCTTGTTTAATTAAGGATAAGGGGGTAGTATCGAAGGAGGTGATGCAATAGGATTAGGAAAGGGGGAAAGGTTAATTGATTGATAAGGAACACGTGATGTGTTTCACAATGATAGATGACGAAAGGAAAGGTTGAATGACCACTACGAAGGTCACACTGGATGGTCCCTGGAAATGGCCCCATGACCCAAGATTGACCCCTGTATAGGGACCACGTTTTTTTTAGGGACACCCTTCCCCTGTTTAATGAATTTTTTAAAAAATATGAAATTATATTTATGTGGACACAGGAATTGAACTTGGGAAAATAGGAAATAACTTTATTTTATTTTATTGCATTATTTAGCCATACTTGGTGTTCATACTAAAGACGGAGTCTTGTTCTTGCACATCCATCACCGAAGAACTTAAGACATGAACTGAGGTTTAGCGCGCTTTGAAAACCCGGATGAATTGACCTTTGTACGATTAGATAAACTTGTTGAACGACGAAACATCATGTGACGATGTGTAATTTTGACCGTTGATACATGACTAAACATCATGTGATAAGTAATTTGGGGCTACAATCGTATGATTAAGTAGCATGTGATTGATGAGTAAGTACATTTGATTAGGCATAAGATGAACACGTGATGAATTTGAAAGTACTTTAAATACAAGTCCTAAGAGAGAAAATATATAAAGACACATAATGCAGTCGTATGAAAAGAAGGACCACTGCAATATTGAAGCATCATTATCTGATGCTGAAACAGAAATATATGAATCATCTTCAGATGAAGAATTTGATATTGATGAAATAGATTCATCAGTATCAACAGTTTCAGAAACCCCAGCATCATCACCATCAAGATTTTGGAGTTTAGACTGTTCTTGTAATAGTCAAAATGTGGACCGAGAATGTATAAAGAAAGCTATTGAAAAATGGAAATTTAACGACACGTTAATATGTGATGGTTGTAGAGAAGGATCGTATCATGTGTATGCGCATGATTGTATGAAATTACCCCCAAAATCATTGGAAGTTCGTGCTTGGAGTGTTATAGCAAGCCCTAGTGTTGAAGATGATGTGTTTTACCTGTATGCCAACACCCACATTATTGGAATACTAACAAGAGAAAAATTTTATGAAGCATATTTGGAACTATTAAATGATATAGACTATTTTCCGGAATTACTAGAGGTTCTATTAAGAAAAGACAGAAGGAAAAATGTATCCGAATAGTGTGAGTGTTTTATGTGTGTTATGTAGTGCTAAAAATATTAATGTGAATTGTGTATTAAAAACAATAAATGTATACTTACGTGAGAATAATCCTCTGGATTGCAAATCAAGTACTTTTCATGATATTGGATCATTTGCAGCAAAGTATTTATCTCTTGATAAAACTCTTGGTGAACTTTTTGAATTGTATGAACAAGAACATAGTGAAATTTCATTTATATGCTTTATGCGTAAAACTTGTGATCTTTTAAAAAATACAGAATTTGTTGGACAAATTATACCATATTTCATTCAGCGCACAAATGAAATTTCACCTTGCGTAAATCAATACATTATTGATATTCAAGGTTTTAAAATGTCTGATAACGAATTTATTATTCGTGAGTTTTGTCTTAGCGCATGTGATGATACAGTAAATTTTCATTGCTTGGTAAAATCACCAATAGAATATAACTTATTGTCATTAGGTTGCCAAAAACAAATTGATTGGCTGACATTGAATTTACACGGATTGAACTGGGATAGTAAAACAGGATATACTGTATCATTCATACGTAACCTTGTATATCAATTATGTGCTATGAATTCAACCTTTTATTGTAAAGGTTTAGAAAAATCTCTTTGGATTAAGAGAATATTTGCATTAGATAATGTTATTGATTTAGAAACAAAACAATGTCCAGCATTAAATGATTTGTGTGGAAATACATTTAATGAATATTGTTCTTTTCACAAAAATGTTGTAAAGAAATCAGGATGTGCATATCGTAACGCACAACAGTTGAATTACTGGTGGAAATATGAAAGATCAACAGCATTAACTAATGCATTATCAAGATTGTAACGAGGATTTGTAAATTAAATGCATGAATATAGTTTAAAAATTTTTATTGTAAAAAATATATACAATAATAAAAAAATAAAAAAAAAATTACCTGTGTTTTCTTTTTAAAATGTTGTTTACATGTTTATAAACAATATCATCATTCTTTTTTAAATTTTTGTTGTTAAACAATTTTAAACACTTTTCAAATGATTGAGTGCGAATAATATGATGCAAAAAATATAATACAAAGTATCCGCATAACACAGAATCATCGTGCTGATATTGTTCACTGTTTGTAAAATATAATTTAGTATTTTTGGATAAAAAATTTTTTATTTCCTTGGGAATGTCCATAGCAAGACTGTCAAAATAAAATCCATGTTTTTTCCCATTAATGTACACTGCGACCCAGTGTGATCCACTTGAATTGGATGTATCAAGATTAATAACAAGTGCTGCAGGTGGTTCTACCATTACAGGAAGTTTATCAATAGGATAAATCCCGGTAACACTTGCACCAGTCACTTTATCAGTCACTAACACTTTTAACAATTCGTCACTATACATGATTATTATTTTTCTTAATTATAGTAGGTATGTAATTATCACTGTTTTTTACATGTAAAACATAATCATACACTTTTACATATTCACTATATAGTAATGCTTCATGAATACTGCACCTATATTGTCCAAAACGATGTTTATTATGTGCACACTTGTGAACGTGAAAACTTAATGCAGTATACTTTGGACAGTCTATTTCTTCCAAATTTGTAACATTTCTTTGCAGAATTTCCTCAAGAAAACACTTTCTAGTTAATCCATACGTGTAAATACTGGTGGTATTTGAACAATATGATTGAATTATTTCCTTAAGAAGTGAATACTCTACATCGCCTTCGTGCCAGGTAATGCCATATACATTTTCACTTAGATATTTGTTTGTATTTATGATTGGCTCAGACAGCTTATTTAATGGATATGGTGGTTTAAATATCCAATTTTGTAAAAACGGAACGTCAGGATTTACAATTGCTAATTCCTTTACAATAAATTCCTCATCATTATTATGGAATGCGGAGAAGTGTACAACAACCCTCATTCTACTCAACTGAATAAATTAAAAGGTGTTATCAGTATAAATATTTCTATCTTTGTCTATTTGTGCTAACGAATCAAATTGCGCATAGACAATACATGTAATTGGTTCAGTTAAAGTTTCTGAAAATGATACTTTTAAATTTACAGGAGAATCACGAACTACATCCCAAGTGTTGTCATCTAAAGTTCCAGTTGGAGATAGAATAAATGCATACAGAGTATATCCATTAGGATATTCTTCAAGAGTAACAGTATGTGAATAATTTTGATAATATATACCAGTACCTGATATCAGAGTATAGTAACTTAGAAGGTATAAATCATTATTAAAATCAGGCGTAAGGGGGTTGGGAGGGAATGATTTTGATCCAACATGTAATTGCAGTTTGTTAACGTTAAAGTTCCGGAACTCATATGGATTAAGATGTGATTTACCATTGAAGGCTGTGTTGGAAATGAAACCAATAACCAGACCTTTAGGAACATTACCCAGAAAGAGATTATCAAGGTTATATGACTTGACTTGTGCAGGAATAGTATAAGATCTTGTTTCTACTCTTGTGAGAGGTAACTTGGCCGTTTCTGAAACCATTCGTGTATTTAATTGCATAGCTAAATCTGCAGCAACATCAATACGACGTACATGTAGAATAACTTCCTCAAGTGCAACTTTGTAACTTGTATTTTCAGGAGACATTAAACAAAAGTTATCTTTACTACGGTGTAATTTTACACGTAAACTTACTTTATTAGGAAGCATACGATCTAAACTTACAATATCAGTATGAAGACGTCCGTACATTTCAAAAGATTTACTATTTTTTATTTTATTGGTACGCTTTTGAAAACCATCATTTGTATTATCTAATTTATTAAAATTTTTTGCAGTATCTTTATGCCACATAGCACATGCTAAATGTGTTTGAGAAGCATCATGAGAATAATTTAATAAAGTTTCAATGTATGCACGATAAGGATAAGATCCTGATGAAGAACTAATTAATTTATCATTTAACGAAATATCAATTTGACTAAATAATGAATGTAGGAAATTATTTACTGGTGCTACAACATCATCGTTAACTAAATTTTTACCATCATCTTTTGTAATTTTACAACGTACATAAAGATATAGATATGCTGGATGAATAAATTCTCCTGTTTCTCCAGGAATAACAAATTCAATTGGTCCTTCTGATGTTAATGTAGAAATAGGTCGATATTCAGCATTTATGGTTGCTTCAATAGCTGTTTGTGTCATTGGTATTGAAAAGAAATCAAATTCATTGGTACAGCATTCAGAACTATCGGAATTTAGGAGCGACATTATGAAAAGATATCGTTTATATGTTTACGTTTTGTTGGTGGTCCAAAATTTACAATTGTAGGAGCCTTTCTTTTGCGTGACCGTCTCTTACCACTACCAGTTAGCAACTGTCCAACTTTATTAATAGCTTTTGTCTTTAAATTATTACCAGCTTCTTTTACACGTGCACGAACCGCTTCTTTAAATGGTTTATTTTCCAATACATCACCCGCAACTTGTATACCGGTTTGCAATGCTTGACGTCCTACAGTTTTTGCACCTTGTTTAAGAAATGGTAATGCAAAACGAAATAACCCTTTAAAGAAACTCCCTATACCATGTCCCCTTTGATATACAGGTCCTGAAAAATATGGTATTCCACGTCCACGATGTAAAGTAACACGTCTAGATCTCATTTTTTATTATTATTATTATTTAACAGGAGAGCGTTTAAAATGAAGTGTTACGGTCAGTGTCCCAGATCGGAATGGCAAATTTCGCCCTGCATGATCTTTTAATAGTATTTCAATTGTGTTAAAACAAAATTTTGCAAGTGGCATATAATGAATATCTTCAAAAGTAATTGTTTGAACTTTTCCATAATTAATATCTGAAATTGTTCCTATACGCAGTAACGGAGCTTTTGTATCACCTAAAAATTGATATTGTATAATGTCGGTATAAATAAAAATTTGATGTGGATATCCAATATCTACGTATGGCTGTTTGAATCCACGGCGTTCTTTTACAAGATCTGATTTTTCAGAAAAACCTAATTGTAAAGCTAATGTAGGTGACAATGTAACAGATTCTACACGTTCATCGCATTCAACACGTACAATATTTGAAAAGCTAAATCGTATAAATCTTGATATTGTATTTAATTCATCTATTAAATGATGAATGGATGGATAATATCCAACAACAACTTTACTTTTCATAGGGTTTGCATTTTTAAATTTGTACCATACAACATTTTCGCCTTCGGTGACGTTATAACATGTTAATGGAATATGTACTTCACTTAACCCTACGTACCAATCGGATTCTGATAATCGTATATTATTTTTCAACTGATTAATAAAATGTGTTGGATTATTTGTAGGATATACATTTGTACTAGCATTTGAAACTAATGTAATGTAAAAACTATCATCAATACTTTCAGAAATCATTTTCGTTTAAAGTGAAGTGTCAAGTTTGAAGTCCCGAAACGAAATGGTAATTTTAAACCGTGTTCATCTTTTAAGTTTACTTCTATTGTATCAAAATATTTCTTTTCAACTTTAACATAATGGGGTGTATGAAACACAAAAGATTTTACATTACCGTGTTGTACATTATATACACTAAGTTTTCGAATTAACGGTCCAATATTTTGTTGATGTTTTACAATATCAACACATACATTAATTGAATTGGGAATATTATAATCTAAATTACACGGAAATTTACCCCGTGATAATAATAAATCAACATTTCTAATTTTTGTGTATACTACATTTTTAATATCGTGTGTATTTTCATTAATAAATCCAAAAATATGTTGTAATCCTGGTGTAATACCAATCATACATTGATCTTCTAATTTTAAAGAATGTTTAATTACAATTTGATTTTTATTTTGTAAATATTGTAACATACGAACATTTTCAGGAATTAACTCAAGAATAGATTCAATAGAAGAATAATATCCCGGTGTAACACGAACATGATGACGTTCAACTTTATCATTGATAACAGTAGTAATTATAATTTCTTCATTTTCACCAACATTATAAAAACTCCACGGAATATTAATTTGTGTTAATGCAACACCCCATTCCCCATCACTTAAATCAATAGGTTGTGCTAATTTAACGCGAAATGAAGCTGTTGTATTATTATTAAAAAGTTTACTACTGGCATTTGAAGGAAGAGTAACGTAAAAGTCATGTGTAAGGTTTGAATTCATTTTGCAGACTGAATAGAATCGGATCTAATCCATGAATTCATACTTGACGGATATCCCAACCATTTTACATACATCCACCCATTTTTACGTTTTAATACTTTTTCAATAAGATAAGTTTTTTTTGAATTTATAATTACTTTTTGTAATTCTTGGGCGTAAAATATTCCTTTAATTTCTTCTCCATTCCAATCTTTTAATTTATAAGTCACAGGATTAGATTTAATACATTTATCGACAATAAATATTTCTTGTGACCATTTAGGTAAATATCCTTTTTCCAATACATGTTTATACTTACTAACACGAACATAATCACCCGGACTAAATTTACAACTTGTATTCTTTTTATTTATTGTATTTCCGTATAATGTTTTCCACACTTGATTCACATTGGAATCATTTACTTCTGCAGGCGCCATTTTAATACTTGAATGATATGAATGGTTATAATTATTGACAATTTGATCTAAGACATTAATATAACGATAAGTATTTTTTGCAGTAAAATAACGATACAATTTTTCTTTTATCGTTCTTATAAAACGTTCTGCTAAAGCACATTTAATTTCAGAATGAACACTATAATGATTAATTTCATATTCTTTAAACAATTGTTTTACATGACGATTATAAAATTCTGTACCTAAATCGGTTTGGACATTAAACACGGGTAACTTGAAATTTTTTAAAATTTTTCTTATTGCTTTTACCATTTCAGGACCTTTCTTTGTTTTTAAGGGGACACAATATGCATAACGTGAAAAAATATCAATACAACATAATATATACTTATAATTATTATTATACTTTGCAATGTTTTGCATATCTGCCAAATCCATTTGTAATGTTTCATTTGGTGCACTAACATAATACTTTTTCCGTTGAAAAACTTTACGAATTGGTGCATGCAATGTATATGCATCTTGAGAAGCTAACCAATTTTTAATTTTCTTTTTAGATAATTTTGTTTTACGATGTAATGTTTGTATACTTGATAAAGAATTAGGATTTGAATAATCATAATATATTTTTGATAATTTTGTCATTTTTTTACATACTATACTCTTTCCAATGTTTAAATAAATTAGATACTGCTTTAGGACTGGATGATTTTCTTATTTTACGAATACGTTGTCTACTACTACTAGTATTCAGTTTTGATGCTGGTGTACCAATAAATTCTTTAGGAACATTAAGATCTTCTAATAAATTTTTAAATTCATAAATACCTATAGGATTTCTTGAATATTTTCTTGTACGAACAACATCATTTACTAAATCTATAATATTTGAACCAGGTATTGTTTTTCCTTGGATACGTACTATGCCAGACTTATCCCACTGAATTTTATCAGAATTTGTTAACTGCTTTAATAATAGATCTGTTTTCCTACGTAGTGTTTTTGGTACTGAATGTAAAATGTCTGATACAAATGGTAAAATAGAAGTATTGTTATCCTGTTGCAAAGCAAGTGATGATAATTTTTCTTCTTCTTTTTGTTCATCTTGAATAACAGGTAATGTAATAGGTTTATGTGAAGAAGAAGAAGATGTATACTGTAAGTAACGATGCAAAGCTTGTTGATATAATTTCCATTTTTGTTGTACACTAATATCATGACGTTTTAAAATATTATTCATTTCTTCATCTAAACGTGATTGATGTGAATCTATTGATTTAAGATTGGACTGAATTTCATGTATTGCATTTTCAGGAACTAAAATCATTTTACGTAATTCTGACATAATTATCGACTAAAAATACTACTGCCTACTGCTGCTAGAAGTGGTCCCAAAATTAATGGTAAAAGTGCACCACCTTTCTGTAGTAACAACCTCTTCTTTTTCTTTAATGCAGTACGCTGCTGAGATAAAGCGCGCAAGATCTTTTTATGTCTACGTAATCGTTGCTTCTGACGAGGATTTAAAGGGATGTTTCCTTTTATTGTGTTTTTAGCTACTTGAGAAATTGTTCTTATTAAATCCCCTGAAGCATTTTGTAAAATTTGTTTCCGTTTTGTATTTTTGCATTTGCACAGAGCACGGAGCGTGCTGTAGTGTTGTTTTACCTTCAACATCTTGATAGCAACTAAATAAAAATTTCTGTATGCATGTCTTTTATGTTGGCGTATACATGCATAATTTCATTAGGAAAAATATTTGTACGTATTCGCAATGCATCGTTTGTTTTTTGGGTTAGGTCAAATAACAAATAAGTGTGAGGCTCACGTGTTACTTCTTCGAATACATTCACAATTTCCTTACTATATCGAGGCATAATTTGCCTTGCTAAATATTGTATTTGTAATTTATCACGAGGATTTTTAAATACTATAATATAATGTGCATTTAAACTAATATCACGTGCATGTTTTCCTTTTGGAAATAAATTTTGAATAATAAATATAACAGTCAACTTTTTATGATGTGCATACTTTGTAAATAAATTAGCAACATCGCCATTAGTTTCTGACATTAAATCATCAAGTATTAATAATGAATTTTCTTTAATTTCAAAATTATTCATGTCAGGTATCCCTTCTACAAAACGTATTTTTGCATGTGCATCCAGGTTTGGTATTACTGCACCATAACACCAAACAATATCATTAAATTTTATACTAAACATTTGATCACGTTCATTAAGTAATCGATTTACAAAACATGTTTTTCCTGCCCTTGATGGACCCGCAATTAAAATGGTAGAGGGATGTTGAAACTTTAACATGTTGTACTCAAACGAATGCATGCAATAGAGCTTTTGCTTTATATACACTCACACATTTAAAAAGAAAAGAGATAGAGGTTTGTAAGAAAACAATCAACGATTGTCCTGAACTTCTATAAGAAGCAAACAAATAAATAATTAACAATAAGCTTCTAATGAAGCGAAAGAACAATAAAATAATTAACAACGAGCTTCTATAAGAAGCGAAGGAAAAAAATAATTAACAATGCACTTCTATAAGAAGCAGTCCAACAAATAATTAACGACTTTCCACTGCAAATTTTAACAGACAGTTTCCAAAGAAACAAAAGAATATAAAAGCAGAGTTTCCATAAAAAACGAACTGGTTAAAAAAGAAAAAAAACATTCACACAAGTCACATTTACTCGTTCGTGGGCCTATATCCGTAAGGTAAAGTCGCACGTTTTGTTATTGGTATATTGTCAGTCACGTCATCTTCGTCAACTCGTTTACGTTTTTTATTTACCTCACGGTGTGTCTTAGTCTCTGTACGACTAAAGATACGGAACCCTGGTTTACGCACAATACTATTTGGGTTTTCTATTACTGTGGACTCTAATTGTCCAGACACTAATTTATAGAAACTCTCAAAGTTAATTTTTTGAGAGGTCCTATCGTTTAGTGTTATCCCCCTAATTTTGAGTATGTGCCGAACATCCCCATTGGCATTAATTAGCCTATAACAATAATTTTTCGCACCTAGACCGTAGAAGGTTGTAAATTCCCAACCTTCTGGAATTTCATCTGTTAGATCACCCAGATAGTTTCCAAGTGGTAACAAAGGTTCCTCATCTTTTTTCTGTATATACATAATACTGTCAGTGTCACAGTAAATGGCTCTGTCTGGTCCTACAGTCGTTAGTAATTTATATAGTTCAAGTCTAGCCCACGAAGTAATAAAGGCAGCTAATATAACGTTTGAAATTTCCAGTGGGACATTTTCAGTTTCATTATCTCTATATGTGATAATTAAATGATCATCATTAATTGGGACCACACTTTGAATTTCATACCTTGCCGACGTTAAATACCTAAGGAACGTAACTTCGTCACTAACGATTACACTATGTGACATATCAGTGCGCTGTCCCCATTTGCCATATAATGAATTGAGGTAAAGTTTTGCACATTGCCTCAATCCCGGGTTCGTCCTGATGTTATCATAATTTAACTGTATGCCTTCATGGGCATAATAGTCCTCGATATATTTTTGCTTGTCTCCTTCATTTTTACAATAAGCAGGAAAACCAGAGGCTTCCTGCTTCATCTGAAGAAAGGAATTCACATAAGTTCCGAACAAACCACCTGAATTCCCCTCTTTAGGATCCATGAGTTCGAATTCCCATATTTCGTGTATATCGAGTATTTTGTACCCTTTTTGAAGAGCCAGGTGTAACTCTGGAGTACAAAACGTACCTGTAATAGCACACTCATTGTCACTATGAGTACAATCATCAGTGTTTTCCTCTTCCATACATGTCCGGCATAAACCAAAAAGTAATCGGCCTCCAGCCACATACGGAATAATCGGAAAATACAAGTTTTTCGGGGGCAAAATAGTGCATTTTACTACACCATGAATACTTTCCACATCTGGAAAGTCCGGCCCCGTATGTATCTTAGGTGATTTAACGGGCATAGGCTTACGTGACATCACATATGGATATAACGATGTTATATCGGCGTAACATAACTTCTCATTACCCGTACAATTCACAAAAGATTTGAACACTTCAGTGCGTCCGCCGTTGTAACAATTCTTGGGAATAAGGAAATCAGGCAGGCTAGTACAACGTTCTTTAATAAACCTTTGTACGTCCTTATCCGTCTTTACCTTTTCATCCCAAGAACATTCCCAGATTTCGTATAGGTTTATACCTAAACTTTTGAGATACTTCCGGCGGAGCATTGTTTGTTCATATCTTTTTTCCATTGTATTGCATGAGTCTTGAGCGTCATGTAAAATGTCGTTACGGTTGAAAGGGTAACAACGCGGGCACGAGTGCCAGTAACAACCATAAAATTCGAAGGCAGCGTTGAGTCCCTCATGCCATCCATCAACTTGGTACCTACCAATATACTTTTCCCCACCTCTCCTAGCATGCTGGATTTCTATCCCTAATTGTTTTTCCATATACATAAGCCATTGCATAGCTTTAGTACTATACTTTGTCTTATGATGGAAACCCAACGCGGGAATTACGGGAATAGTATTTTTAGGTAAGTACAAAGTACGATATGTACGCATTGCAAGACCTGCAATGGTGGATGATGTCATGAAACATTGCAAACCATTCGTTTTCTCCTCGATAATGTCACTAAATTTGATGATCGCTTCTGCTAGAATTCTAACATCGTTTTCGCAATAAGACAGCATTTCCTTTTCGAGGTTAAACTCCTCGCCACTTGCCGCACGTTCTTGGTGCCAGGCTATTAATTCTTGTTTTTCTTCAGTGCTTCGTCCTTCAGGGTCATAGAATTCAATGGGGGGATAGGGACCAACATAATTTTGATTTTCCTCGGTGTTAAATAAATATGGGAAATCTCCCTTTCTTAAATTTCCGCGCAGGCCTAAAGTTTTGGGAAGTCTAGATAATTTACAACCAATAAATAAATAAAAATCTTTAAAGAAAATACGATTACCAATATTAATATTAAAAATTTTCTGACCCTGAATTACCACATTAGGAATAAGATGCTGCTCTTCTATTAGATTTCTAAGGCAGAAAAGACCATCATATCTGCTGCTATTATGTGCAATACAAATTATACGTCTAAAGTCAGGTCGGTCTGCCAATACATGGTTAATAAAGTCCGTCATTGTCTTAAAAGAAAACGAACGATTTCCATTATTATCACCACATGTTTTACAGGACTCATCGATACCTTTATTCATACAGTTGTGGCAAATATGCTTACAGCATACAAGTACTACCACATGTTCCCTTTCACCGCGCGCATTTGGTGCCTTTAACATCGTTTCTATATCATATGCAATGTACATAAACCTATTAGTATGTACAGGCTCTTGTCGTTGTACAAAACATGTGTGAGTAATATCGACATGCTTACGACAAGTCGTGCAAAAATGTTCACCACACACATGGTTTGATTTTCGACGCCTGTTATCAAAGATGATACCACAATTAATGCAGACCTTAACATTATCACACACAGATTTCCCGCCTTTATTACATTTCTTATGATTCTGAAAACATGTACCCTCAGCAAACTCTCTATTGCACGCATTACATTTAATTTTATTAGTATTATAATTTCATTCGTGTTTGCATTCACAAAGAGAACACTGAGTTTCACACTTATGTTTATATGCTAACCCATTATATGCTTGCAAACAATAATAGCAATACTTCAATTTTCCAAGTAATTTTTTAATGTATGGAATGGGTTCAAAATGGCCAACAGTGTCACCTCTCTTATAAAAAATAAAGATTTTATTCTCTGCATACTCTCCCGGGTAACGTACTATATATTCCCGGTCATTATTTTCATCTTCCTCATACACCACAATTTGATACTCACCACTTAAATATGATTGTATCAAATCCAGGTCTTTAAAATCACATCCACCCTTTGCTTTAACGTCAACTCCTGCCATCTCGCAGAGAACTTCTGCTTTAAGAACCCATGTATCATAATCTCTTGTTTTTAATTTATATAAACTTTGCTTACTTGCGGTGTGCTTTGTAATTCCCCAAACAATTGCCATGGGTAAGCAATACATATTATTGTTTTCTATGCGTATTAATCGCTTTTCTAAATAATCTTGATGTTTGGAATACTTTTCAACAGCACTTGCTGCATTTCTTCCGTTTCCATGCATACTCTCCGCTACATGGAAGCGAAACAATACCTCATGCCCCAAAAGGAAATCCTCATTTGAATTTAAAACTCGTTCAACTGAGGAAAGGACAGTTTGAGCAGAAAAATCGGGTTTTCTTCTAAATGGAACATATACAGACTTGTTATTTCTACTATTGCTACTATCAATGTATAGTCCAATATAATCAGTGGGGCGAGCATTAGATAACACATGTTCTAATGCGAAATTAAATAAGCTTTCAATATAGGCCTGTGGATTATCAATACGTCTTTCATTATCCACAGGTCTAACCGCGATTTCATGGCCCGTAAGGTGAAACTTACGAAACCGTTTTCTGCTCTCTCTTACTACTTCGAAGTTATTATTACTCTGATTTTCCCCCTCATTATTATTTCCACTACCACTACTACTAGTACTACCACTAGCACTACAATCAGTACTATTTGTACTTTTCTTATTATTGCTTCCATATCCAACAAACACGGGGTCAGGAGCATGTGAGGGTCCAGGTTGAGGATCAGATTGGTCCCCATAACCATGATTATCCTGTACACAAGGCTGATTGTATACAGGATTTTGTCCCTGGACTTGTTGCGTGGGTTTAACCACAGCATCGTCCACATTTTTAACCAATCTCCTCACTTCTTGTTCTTCATCAAAATTTAGATTTACTCCATCTAAAAATGCCAAGTCTTCATCACTCAAGTTACAATTTTCTTGAGGGGTCACAGTTATGGGTGATTCAGATGGAATTAAAGATTCATCCAAAACAAATCGCGAACCAAAATCAAAAAAGTTGGATAACTCTGTATTATTTATTCTATCTATTTGCCCTTCTCCGCACGCCATTAAATACATAAATCTGTCTTGAGCATAATTGTAAAACTCCTTATTACGAAAAAATCCATGTACAAATAACTCAAGCACATCGGCGGCTGAAACGCAATGATTTAAAAGTATAAGGTCATTACCTTCTAAAGCACGAAGAGCGTGTAGTAAAGCATCACATCTTACACTGGCTCGATGACCTAATCGCTGCAGCTCCATTATCGCCTTCCACGTACTGAAGACACGAGAATAGTCATCAAGCCCGCGTAAAACTTCATGCAGGAAAAGTTCATCAATCATATTGAACTCACCAGTTGAACACAGGAAATCCATCTAAAACAAAAAAAAGAAAAGATTTTGAGTTCTATGTAATAAAAAAAATCTAGCAAAACAGGCAATAATCAATAACTTGCTTTGAAAAACTATAAAAGAAATTTGTTTATTAATTACTGGTTAAAAAAACAAGCTCATCTAAAGAAATGTTTAAGAACTTGGTTTTAAAAAGTCTTGTTTACTAACTGTTGGTTAAATAATTAATGGTTAAAAACAAGCTCAGCTAAACAAATGTTCATTAAATTGGTTTTAAAAAAGTCTTGGTTACTAATTGCTTTCAATAAATATATTAATAATAATAATTATGAAATACACTCACCTTCTAATTCTTAGTTGTTCTTGTTAAAAATGGCCTCGCTAATGTTTATTCTGCAACTGCAGGGTCCACACACACACTGTAAAACAGTAATAATATTTTTTACTAAATGTTATAATTTTCAATTCAGTACTACTATTAGCACTAGTAATAAGTCAGGGGTAAACAACACGTTACGTCCAACGGCGTACAATAAAATGATATTAAAACGGAATAGATATTATTATATATATATATATATATATATATATATATATATATATATATGTCATTACATTAAACAAGTTTACGCATGTTTTGACGCAATCATGTGGTAAGTATTGCCACCTAGCGGTCTTATTCAAAAGCATTCAGTATAGTATTAAGGCGTCTGCAAACGGGTTCATAAAACAACACGTCTCTATGCATTTTTTTTCCGATTCACATTCTATACGTGTTTCCAATAACAGTAAACCTGTATGTAGCCTTGTTCCAATTGTAAAATATCCTAAAGCCCATCGCAATATTTATTCTCAAACTAAATATAGCAAAACAAAAGGCCCTCATTCTGTACTGCAGCCTACAGCAATATTCATTCTCAAACTAAATATACCAATAGAAAAGGTCCTCATTCTGTACTGCGCCCCACCGCAATATTTATTCTCAATCTAACTATACCAAAACAAAAGGCCCTCATTCTGTACTGCAGCCTACAGCAATATTCATTCTCAAACTAAATATACCAAAAGAAAAGGCCCTCATTCTGTACTGCGCCCCACCGCAATATTTATTCTCAATCTAACTATACCAAAACAAAAGGCCCTCATTCTGTACTGCAGCCTACAGCAATATTCATTCTCAAACTAAATATACCAAAAGAAAAGGCCCTCATTCTGTACTGCGCCCCCACCGCAATATTTATTCTCAATCTAACTATACCAAAACAAAAGGCCCTCATTCTGTACAGCGCCCCCCACCGCAATATTTATTCTCAAACTAAGTATCGCAAAAAAAAGTCCTCATTCCGCACTCTATAATTAAGCTTTCCCCTAAATAGTCCGTGAATATTCTTAGTATACCCCCTTGATTACCTTTAGTATCCCCTAATAGTCCTTAAATATCCTTAGTAAGGGCTAACTACCCTTTAAGTATCCCCTAATAGTCCTTAAATATCTTTAGTAAGGGCTAACTACCCTTGAAATATCCCCTAATTATTCCTTTAATATTCTTACTAAGGGCTACTTACCCTTTAAGCATTCTTAATATCCCCTGATTATTCCGTGATTATCCTTACTATGGGCTAACTAGCCTTTAATTATCCCCTAAATAGTCGCTGACCATATTTAGTATTCCGTAACTACCCCTTGATTATCTTTAGTATACCCTAATTAGCCCCTAAATAGTCGCTGACCATCTTTAGTATTCCGTAGCTACCCCTTGATTATCTTTAGTCTTCCGTAACTAACCCCTGATTACCCCTAAATAGTCTTTCATTAACACATTGTGTCTTACTGCATAGTCTTTGACTAATACAATGTGTCTTAGTAAGTTGTCTGTTACTATCACATTGTGTCTTACTAAATTGTCTTCGCATTCTAGTTTGCGTATATAATCCATCGCAAAATCCATAAAATAAGCAAATGTGTTACATTATAATCTGTGTTTTGCAGTCTAAATATCATAAAGGGTAGTGAATCGGCTCATATTCCTACAGGCTACAATACAAAATGACCTAAAGCATTTTCATTTATTTTTATTTTACAAACTAGGCAATACATATACTTTTTCCGCACTTGTAAATAAAGTATACCAAAAACAATTCCCCATTTCATAATAATTTCTTATTTATTAATCTCTTTAAATCAAAAATCTTCCATTACCATTCTCTAACTAAACACAAAGTATTAAGATTTACCAACACTGCTACAGGAAGTTGAGTCACTTCCTGTCCACGCGTTTATTAGAATACGTAAAGTTCAAAAGTGGATTAGAGATGTAATTAAAGAAGATTATATATAAAGGTAAGTTTAATATCATTTTTAGCATTAAATTATTTAGTATGTACTAAAAATCAAATATTTCAAATTGATAATCTTTTTTTCTACATTTATTTTATGAATACTTATGAAAATATATTCGTTCTTATGTGCGTTAAGCAAATAATGGTGGCCTACACTATTTCACCCATGTGAATGTTAGCCGATCGTAAGCTAATGTTGTTTTCCGTGTTTTAAAATCAATTATATTGCGTATTTGTTATTGTAGATGCATAAAAATATAGCAGTGATTAATTTTAAAAGCGTAACAATTAGTGCCCATGCGTGCGTGCATTTATACGGAAGCATGCGTGCATTAATTACATTTATTAGTTTTTAAAGCCGTGGCAGTAAAAGTCCATTTGGGAAAAATACTTGCATTTATACGGAAGCATTCATACATTTATTAATATTAATGTGTAACAGTCGGTGTCCATGCGTGCATGCATTTATACGAAAGCATTCGTACAAAAAATAGTTCAAGCCGTGGCAGTAAAAGTCCATTTGGGAAAAATACTTGCATTTATACGGAAGCATTCATACAATTATTAATATTAATGTGTAGCAGTGCAAGTCCATTCGGGAAAAATACTTGCATTTATACGAAAGCATGCGTACAATAATTACATTTATTAGTTCTAAACATGTAGCAGTCGGTGTACATGTGAAAAACGTGGGTGCGTTTATGTGGTCGGGGCAGGGTAAAGCATACGCGCAACCATGTGGTTCAGGGGGAGGGCAAAGCCGGTGTGCATTTCCAAGCAATTATTCAGTATTAGCAAACGCGTAGCAACAAGTTAAAACAAAATAATAATTATTTTATACATTATTATCAAAAGTGAATAATGCTCCATTAAAATAAAGGCGCGTTACCGACGGTCACAATACCATAGGTGGCGTTAGCAGGTATATCCAGCTTAGGTTAGTTTATTAATGAACCATATGGTTTTCAAGTAAAGGCGCGTTAGCAACGGTTACGTTACAATAGCTTAGTAAAAAAAAATGTGGTTTTCAAGTAAAGGCGCATTAGGAAGTATAGCCATCTTAGCTTAGCTTAATAATAGATGGGCAATTTAAAATTTTGTGCCAGGCAACTAATTTATCCGCAAAAGTTATATAACACAAACTATTTTATAACGCGTTCTCAAATGTAAGTTGGTGGTCGCCTTGGGTTAAATATCTGTATTAGGGTACGTGCAATTTTAAAAAGTACAACCAGTATGTGTTAGGTGAACACAATAATTTTTATTTCGCTTTCGCGTACGTACAATTTTAAAAAGTGCAACCAACATGTGTTAGGTGAACACAGTAATTTTTATTTCGCTTTCGCGTACGTACAATTGTAAAAAGTGCAAACGGCTTGTGCTAGGTGCACAAAGTAATTTTTATTTTATGTTCGCGTACGTGTAATTTTAAAAAGTACAACCAACATGTGCTAGGTGAACACATTAATTTTTATTTCGCTTTCGCGTAAGTGCAATTATAACAAATGCGTAACCAATATGTGTTAGGGGAAATGGTATTTTAAAATTATTTCCATAAATGTTTGCTATAATTAAAAAAATAAATCTTTGTGTAAGCGCGCAACATGAATAGCATTTTAAACATAGGTGCGGCATTAATGCTAAAAATATTTTACAATTAATCACTTTTTTCTCACGTTTCAATGTAAATGCCTGTGGTGGCACGTTAACGATTATGTGTTATACTTTTAAAGTGAATTACAATTTTACATTTGTTCGTTAGCCCTAGGTTTAAATATTAATGTACAACAGGCGCGTCAGTGAATATGTGTGAATATATATATATCAACTACAATAATAACTTACAGTTTTCGCTGGTCGTCCAAACTTTTTAAAAATCGCAAACACACGCACGTAAAATCACACAATTAATTATTATAAAAAGCACTGTCAGTAGCAACAATTATAATATATAGAAAAAGGGAGCAAAGGGATTTATATATAAGTACTTTATTTAGTATAGGCGGAACCATTTTTTTTACCCATAAGTCCGTGTGCTTTATTGCATATAGGCGGGGCATGGTCAATGTTCTCACTGTGAACATTGAATCCGTACAATAATAATTGTTCAGTTCGGGGCATTAATCTCTAAAGTTACAGTTTATTTTCTCGTATTAGATTGTAATAACAAAATAAATGTTTTCGACGTTCTCTGCTTATCTCTAAGTAATAACGTTTCCAAATTGTTTATATATATATTTACAAATACAAGTTCAGTTTGTAATAGGGCAAGCGTTCAATAACCCATCAGTTCTCGTGATTATCGGTTTATTTTTTTCTATCGTGAATATCATTTAAACTTAGACACATAAACTCGTGATCCATCTGTGATTAACTCTGTTAGATATCACTCATGCTTGTCAATAATAAAGGTTTTTAACCTTGCACGTGATTGTTATTCAGAGTTCTCATTAAGTTCAAATCATACAAATGTTTGTAGATGATTGCAAGCAAGCGTTCAATAACCCATCAGTTCTCGTGATTATCGGTTTCTCTATCGTCAATATCATTTAAACTTAGACACATAAACTCGTGATCCATCTGTGATTAACTCTGTTAGATATCACTCATGCTTGTCAATAATAAAGGTTTTTAACCTTGCACGTGATTGTTATTCAGAGTTCTCATTAAGTTCAAATCATACAAATGTTTGTAGATGATTGCCAGTAATCTGTGATTCATGTAAATAAGTAAAGTCTATAATCACTTTTATCATTCTGATACGGTACAAAGTTAATCTTGACGTCACTAAAGCCACGCCAAACGAATTTTCTCTCGTTCATTTCAATTTCAACGGCTCTCAAGGAAGGACGTCTATGCACATCAGTCTTCAGCTCGCAAGTAAGAAAAATGCTATAATAAATATTACCCTTTTCATAGTATATTTGTAGGAGGGGGTAGGAGGGGGAGGGGCTTATTTTTAACTTTTCACTTTGTTCAAGTCGAGGGATGCTCACATCTTTTTAACAGGTAGCTTCTAATCAATTATATATGCTCACATACTGTTCGTGTGGGTCCTGCATAGGGGCTATGGGTCCTGGGGGCCATTTCCAGGAGCCAGGGAAGGGAACCATTTCCTTTTATCTACTCCCACCTTTTTAGCATGTAGCTTCTAATGAAGCATAGGGGCCATGGGTTGGGGTCATTTCCAGGGGCCATATTTTTACCAATGAGTAATATTTTACATATTACGAACCATTACATAAGCTGCAAGCAGGGACCATTTCCTTTTATCTGCTCCCACCTTTTTAGCAAGGAGTATGGCTTGCTATATTTTTCACTTCTCACATTCTGTTCGTATGGGTGCTGCATAGGGGCCATGGTTCCTGCACAGGGGGCAATCTTCAGGGGCCATGGGTTGGGGTCATTTCCAGGGACCATATTTTTACCAATGAGTAATATTTTACATATTACGAACCATTACATAAGCTGCAAGCAGGGAAGGAAACCATTTCCTTTTATTTGCTTTTTAATAGGTAGCTTCTATTGAAGCGCAGGGGCCATAGGTCCTGCATAGGGGCTATGGGTTCTGCATAGGGGCTATGGGTCCTGCATGGGGGCAGTCTTCAGGGGTCATCCATTGTGGTCCTGCACAGGGACCATTTCCAGGGAGCATCCACTGTGACCTTCGTAGTGGTCATTCAACCTTTCCTTTCGTCATCTATCTCCAGGAAAAAAAAAAAACCTGACCCTATTTCATCACCTCCTTCGATAGTCCCCCCTTATCCTTAAATAAACAAACAATAAACTATCTCTTATCAACTGTCGCATCTCTTTTATGGATACCACACTAAATCAATACTACTTAAGGTAGATAAGTATAGAGTCCCTTCGATCAGACGGTCTGGGAAGGATCCCTTAGTAGAGAACTACTTGAGGAGATGTAGGACACTCGCTGCTCCACTGCAAGCAGAAAGAAAGGAAAAGTCTTGCACAAGGCTCCAGTGCAAGCCAAAAGAAAGAGGAACTGTTAGCTCCACTGCAAACGAAGACTTTGGAGGTAGGTTGGGTACTTCCTAGGCTCCACTGCAAGCCCAGAAAGGGGATTTGATCAATCACAGGCTGGTGGCTGTCCACAAACAGAAACAGAAAAGTTAGGAAAAAGGACGCCCCTCAGGAAAGCCCGCGTCCTGACAGAGAGTAAGGCATCAACCATTTGTCTACATGCCTCTCCTCACATGTTGTTAGTAGCCTAAACAATTTGTCGGGGGGGGGGTTATCGCGAGTAGTAGAAAATGGATCGATCTGGGCCAGTATCAATCAATTCACGAGCCCCTGGGAAATTGAGCATCGTACACCGTGAGCCCACGGTCTTTTACGACCTCCATTTTAGGGGTGAATTTATTCCCTTTTATGAGCACTTTTTAGGGGGGTGTATTCGTTCTCTTTTACGAGCACATTTTAGGGGGTGAACTCGTTCCCTTTTATGAGCATATTTTCCACCCCCTACGAACACATAGAAGAGCAAATAACACATAAGACTATGTAACACATAGCAGAGCAGATAACACATAAGAGTACGTAACATAACAAGGGTGTACTCGTTCTCTTTTATGAGCACATTTTAAGGGTGTATTCATTCCCTTTTATGAGCACTTTTTCAACCCCTATTTTAACATAGGAGATAACACATAAGATTACGAACACACAGCAGATACATAAGGCTACGTAACACACAGAAGATCAGATAACAGATAAGAATATGAAACATAGAAGGGGTGTATTCGTTCTCTTTTATGAGCATAGTTTTCAACCCCTATTTTAACATAGGAGATAACACATAAGATTACGAACACATAGAAGAGCAGATAACACATAGTACTATTTTAACATAGCAGATAACATATAAGATTACGAACACATAGCAGAACATAAGACTACCTAACATAACAAGGGTGTACTCGTTCTCTTTTATGAGCATATTTTCCAACCCCTATTCTGAACATAGCAGAAATTACACTGAGACTATGAACACACAGCAGAACAGATAATACATAGCACAGCTAATAAAAGAGCATGGCTTGAGACTATGAACACACAGCATTTTAGGGGTGTACTCGTTCTCTTTTATGAGCATATTTTTCAACCCCTACGAACACATAGCAGAGGTGTATTCGTTTTCAACCCCTTAGCATCAGACTACATAACATAACAAAACTAGTAAAAGACTATGGCTCATTTTCAACAACACATAGCAGGGCAGATAATAAACACAACCTCCATTTTAGGAGTGTATTCATTCCCTTTTATGAGCATATTTTCCAACCCTTATTTTACCATAACAGAGACTACGAAACATAGCGGACATAGCACAGGGGGTGTATTCATTTTCTCCACCCTTATTTGAACATAGCAGAAATTACACTGAGACTACGAACACACAGCAGACCAGAGAAAACATAAGATTCATTCCCTTTTATGAGTACATTTTAAGGGGTGTACTCGTTCTCTTTTATGATTGCTTTTCCAACCCCTATTTTACCATAGCAGAAATTACATAAGATTTTTTAAGACAATGAATACCTATGTAACATAGCGATTCGATACGCTCTTTGAACCGATTTGGATGAAACTCGGCATGTGGGGGTTTTCGACCATGCTGAGTACGAATATCATACTTATTTTTACCTGGGTCCTATAGTTTATGTGGCATACGCCCTTTCTATGACAACTTTAACCTATTTGGATGAAACTCGGTATATGGGGGTTTTCGAACATGCTGATTACGAATATCATATTTATTTTTACCTGGGTCTTATAGTTTATGTTGGATACGCCCTTTGTATGACACTTAAAACCCAATCACTCGTAAACGAAGCAACATATTGAGGTGCTGTTTCCACATTTAGTAATTGGTCATCAACTACTACAAGTTCCAAAAATAATGACCATCGAGGTCAAAGGTCAAAATACTTAAAACCTAATAACTCAAAAACGAAGCAACGTATTGAGGTGCTGTTTCCAAATCTAGTAATAGGTCATCAACTAGTACAAGTTTCAAAATAATGATCATCGAGGTCAAAGGTCAACATACTTAAAACCTAATAATTCGAAAACTGAGACACATATTGAGATGCTGTTTCCACATTTAGCAAGAGGTCATCAACTAGTACAAGTTCCATAATAATGACCATCGAGGTCAAAGGTCAAAATACTTAAAACCTAATAACTCGAAAACGGAGTCAAATATTGAGGTGCTGTTTCCAAATATAGTAATTGGTCATCAACTAGTACATGTCCCAAAATTAGTGGTCATCGAGGTCAAAAGGTTAAATAACTCGTAAACGGAACCACATATTGAGATATTGTTTCCATATATAGTAATTGGTCATCAACTAGTACATGTCCCAAAATTAGTGGTCATCGAGGTCAAAGGTCAAAACTCGAAAACGGAGCCAAATATTGAGGTACTGTTTCCACATTTAGCAAGAGATCATCAACTAGTACATGTCCCAAAATTAGTGGTCATCGAGGTCAAAGGTCAAAATACTTAAAACCAAATAATTCGAAAATGGAGCCAAATATTGAGGTGCTGTTTCCAAATCGAGTAATAGGTCATCAACTAGTACATGTTAAAAAAGTACTGATCATCGAGGTCAAAGGTCAAAACTCGAAAATGGATCCACATATTGAGGTGCTGTTTCCAAATCTAGCAACTGGTCATCAAAGACCACATGTTTCAAAAGTGTCAACCATCTAGGTCAAAGGTCAAACTCGAAAACGGAGCCAAATATTGAGGTGGTGTTTCCACATTTAGTAATAGGTCATCAATCACTGCAAGTTCCAAAATAATGACCACCGAGAGCTTGTAAACGGAGCAACGGATAAATTTTGTACAAAGCTGAAAAAGTGAAGGAGGAATAAATTTGAGTGGCCTATTCAATTTTGTACCAACGAGAAATGTCATTTTAACTAGCTGAGAATTATGTCTTCTTGCACTAATTAAATAAACGAAGGAATATTGTACCAATGAGAAATGTCATTTTTTCTAGACCAAGTTCTAATATTTAAACAAACGAAGGGGTGAATTTGAGTGACCTATTCAATTTTGCACCAACGAGAAATAATTGTGTATTTTAAATAAACAATCGGATAAATTTAACCGGCTCAGAAGTTCAATACTATTTTGTACTCTTGAGTGAGCTTTCCAATTTTGTAGCAAGAAGGACCATTTTTTAAAACTAACTCAGAATTTCATTTCATTTTTGTAATACTCAAATTTGGATGGAGTGTTTAGTTTTGTACGAACCAGAAAAATTTGATTGGATTATTTCCTTAGGTACCAACAGGAAAAAGTGAAGGGCCTATTCAAATAAACGAAGGAATAGAGTATTTAGTTTTTGTACCAACTAGAAAAAAAGAAGTGAAGTATGAATAAAATTTAGGTGGACTATTTTCTTTTGTACCAACTGGAATGTTCTATTTTTGTATCAATCAGAAAAAAACGAAGAAGAGCCATTTTAACAAGTTCATAATTTCTGTAACGAAAGAATAATTTCGATGTTCTACTTTTTATACCAACGAGAAAAAATGAACTAGCTGAATATTTAAATATACGAAAGAATAAATTTAAGTGACCTATTCAATTTTGTACCAATGAGAAATTGCTCAGCAAAAGGCGAAGAAGGACTATTTTATATAATTTTACTACTCAAATAAACAATGGAGTATTTAGTTTTGCACCATTTTGGACGCAAATCAATTAAACGAAGTAATGCATTTGAGTGAGCTATTTAATTTGAAAAAACCGAAGTTGAGTATTTTATACCATTTTGTATTATTTCAAAAAACAAAGGAATAAGCAAAAAAGGATCATTTTATATCATTTTAAACTAGTCTAATAAACGAAGGCATAAATGTGAGTGAGCTATTTAATTTTGTAGCAACCAAAGGATTTTCACGAAAGAACAAAATTGTACTAATCAGAAAAAGCGAAGAAGACCCATTTTAACTAACTGAGAATTTCTGTACCTTTTGTACTATTTAAACAAACGATGGAATAAATTTGAGTGACCTGTTTTTTGTACTAACCAGAAAAATCGAAGAAGGTACCTTTATACTAGCTCAATGAACGAAAGAACAAATTTGGGTGTTCTACTTTTTTATACCAAACAAGGAAGAACCATTTTGTACTACTCAAATAAACGAAAGAAAAAGCGAAAAAAGCCCTTTTTAACTAGCGCAGAATTTCTGTAACAAGAAAAAAAAGCAAAGATATGCCATATTAACTATTTAAATAAACGAAGGGATAAATTTAAGTGATCTATTCCATTTTGTACCAAGGAGAAATGCCATTTTTATCTAGCTTAGAATTTCTAGTGCATGTTGTATTATTTAAACAAAACGAAGGGCTAAATTTGAGAAAGCGAACATGAACCATTTTACTCAAATTTGGATGGAGTATTTAGCTTTGTATGAACCAGAAAAAAAGTAAAGAAGAACCATTTTAACTAACTCAGATCTTTATACCATTTTGTACTACTTTTTGTACCAATCAGAAGAAAATCAAAGAAGGGTCATTTTAACTAGCCAAGCAGAAAAAAGGAAAGAATTAACACTTTGTACTAACCAGAAAAGGAGAAGAAGGATCAGCATTCTATACTTTTTGTGCCATTTATTGGGGTGTTCTATTTCTTTTTTTACCAACGAGAACCATTTTTAACTGACTTAGAATTTTATACCTTTTTGAAAAATTTGTATCAAATCGAAAAAAGCAAGGAAATACCATTTTAAATAGCTCAGCATGTTATAGCTTTTTGTGTTTTTGGTCTACCCAATTTCTTGACCATGTTGTACTATTTAAACAAACAAAGGAATAAATTTGTGTGACCTATTCATTTTTTATAGCAAGCAGAAAAAGGAAAGAATAAATTTGAGTGGCTTAAGCAAAGAAGGTCAATGGTAACTAGCCTATTGAAGAATAAATAAATTTTGTTTGCAATTAAAAAAGCGGAGAAGGTCTACTTTCTGTACCAACCATAGAAAAAAACAAATTTGTTTGACCTATTCACTTTTATAGCAAGCAGAAAAAGCACGAAAAAAAGGGAAGAAGGTTCATTATAACAAGCTAGGTATTTTTATACCATTTTGTATTACAGGTGGTCATTATTTTTGGAACTTGTAGTAGTTGATGACCAATTACTAAATGTGGAAACAGCACCTCAATATGTTGCTTCGTTTACGAGTGATTGGGTTTTAAGTGTCATACAAAGGGCGTATCCAACATAAACTATAAGACCCAGGTAAAAATAAATATGATATTCGTAATCAGCATGTTCGAAAACCCCCATATACCGAGTTTCATCCAAATAGGTTAAAGTTGTCATAGAAAGGGCGTATGCCACATAAACTATAGGACCCAGGTAAAAATAAGTATGATATTCGTACTCAGCATGTCCGAAAACCCCCATATACCGAGTTTCATCCAAATAGGTTAAAGTTGTCATAGAAAGGGCGTATGCCACATAAACTATAGGACCCAAGTAAAAATAAGTATGATATTCAAATAAGGGTGGAGAAAATGAATACACCCCCTGTGCTATGTCCGCTATGTTTCGTAGTCTCTGTTATGGTAAAATAAGGGTTGGAAAATATGCTCATAAAAGGGAATGAATACACCCCTAAAATGGAGGTTGTGTTTATTATCTGCCCTGCTATGTGTTGTTGAAAATGAGCCATAGTCTTTTACTAGTTTTGTTATGTTATGTAGTCTGATGCTAAGGGGTTGAAAACGAATACACCTCTGCTATGTGTTCGTAGGGGTTGAAAAATATGCTCATAAAAGAGAACGAGTACACCCCTAAAATGCTGTGTGTTCATAGTCTCAAGCCATGCTCTTTTATTAGCTGTGCTATGTATTATCTGTTCTGCTGTGTGTTCATAGTCTCAGTGTAATTTCTGCTATGTTCAGAATAGGGGTTGGAAAATATGCTCATAAAAGAGAACGAGTACACCCTTGTTATGTTAGGTAGTCTTATGTTCTGCTATGTGTTCGTAATCTTATATGTTATCTGCTATGTTAAAATAGTACTATGTGTTATCTGCTCTTCTATGTGTTCGTAATCTTATGTGTTATCTCCTATGTTAAAATAGGGGTTGAAAACTATGCTCATAAAAGAGAACGAATACACCCCTTCTATGTTTCATATTCTTATCTGTTATCTGATCTTCTGTGTGTTACGTAGCCTTATGTATCTGCTGTGTGTTCGTAATCTTATGTGTTATCTCCTATGTTAAAATAGGGGTTGAAAAAGTGCTCATAAAAGGGAATGAATACACCCTTAAAATGTGCTCATAAAAGAGAACGAGTACACCCTTGTTATGTTACGTACTCTTATGTGTTATCTGCTCTGCTATGTGTTACATAGTCTTATGTGTTATTTGCTCTTCTATGTGTTCGTAGGGGGTGGAAAATATGCTCATAAAAGGGAACGAGTTCACCCCCTAAAATGTGCTCGTAAAAGAGAACGAATACACCACCCTGAAAAGTGCTCATAAAAGGGAATAAATTCACCCCTAAAATGGAGGTCGTAAAAGACCGTGGGCTCACGGTGTACGATGCTCAATTTCCCAGGGGCTCGTGAATTGATTGATACTGGCCCAGATCGATCCATTTTCTACTACTATCGCGGTTTCTATCTTTTCGGAAGACACTTACACGCGAGTCTGTAGTTGTGTTGATAGAAGGAAGGAAGGGTAAATTAGAAGATAGGAAAGCGCGAAAGAAGAGTTATTTTGATTTGGACAGAGGGACAAAAAAAAAAAAACTTTTTCGGTCGTGCTGCATGTTTAAGTATTTACGTGGCAAAACCACAATTGAAGGGTGGTGAAAATGCATGTAAACATGTCTGTAGTTTATTAAATTAGCTTATTAATGCAAAAACCTATCTGAATATTAGTGTTGCAAAACTCTGTTGTCTGTGATGGGGAGATGTGTTGTTAGTGGGGAACTATGTTATTTTTTAAACATGCTGTCCTTAATTATCTGGCCTTCTCCTTTTGCCCAGTCGTCGTCTGTATCTGAAAAGAGACTTATATGGTTTATGTTAATAGTGGAGTACATGTCTCAAGTTTGTCGTTTTGTGTTAGTATTGTTAATATGTTCTATACTGATATTTACATATTTACACTTTACACACACATGGTTTCTGTCCGTGGAATCCACTCCGTTATATAGGCGTTCCGGAAGGCGGTGACGCTACTGTTACCTCGTCGTTATGTAATCCGTGGTGTCGCTGTAATCTCCGTCGTCTGCCAAAGGTGTAGTACTTAATCGTAAGGTGCGTGGCGTATAATTGTTGTTTAGAAACAGGAGCAGTGTAGAATGTCTGTAAACGCAAGAACGTGGTACATTACAATATAGTCCAGAAATAAGTAGGCTCCAATTTCATCCAACAGAAATAAAGCTATCGGTTATTAGGCTTCCACACTACGCTATGCATAGTTCTGTAAATCACAAGTCTTACAGAACGGTTTGTCCGTCCGTTCGTCCTTCTGTCGACAAGTATTAGAACAAAAACGGTAATAAATAAATATTGAGATGCGGTTTTTTCAATCGATTCCACCCCTCTGTAAACCCGGAAGTGGTCCAATTTAGTCGTTTCCGATTTTAACGTTCATCACCATAGAACGAAAATGGCAACAGATATTGAGATGTATTTTTTCGCAAACTATTTAGCGTCTCAAAGTAAAATACCATGACTTTCACGAACACTTTACAAAAATTGGAAAAGATTTAAGTGTAATATTACGTCCGGTTTCAACATTTATTTCCACAGAACAAAAAACGTAAGATATATGGAGATGTGGTTTTCTGCAATTGATTCATTGTCCCAAGAATAGTTTCATCTTCTTAATTAGCTGTCTATTCAAACCGGAAGTAGTTTAAATTAGTCATTTCCGGTTTCAACACATATCTCTATAGATTAAAAATGGTAATAGATAAAGGCAAGGTATTTTCTGCAGTGTCTCAAGAGAGAATGCAACATTCTATCATGATTGGAAGTGGTCAAAATTTGCTAATGTTTCTAGTTCCAATACTGATTTCCGTAGAGAAAAACGGTAACAGATATAGAGATGTAGTTTTTTAAATCAATTTAGCTTCCAAAGAGTAATTCCTTCTCCTCCTTCAAACTTCTATTCAATCTGGAAGAGGTTCAAATTTACGATGTGTCGCTGGACGTTCGTAAACAATTTATTAATACCCTGGTATGGAGCGTGGCGCTGTACGGATCAGAGACGTGGACATTGAGAAAAGCTGAAATATCCAAGCTGGGAGCATTTGAAATGTGGTGTTGGAGCAGAATGCTGCGAATATCATGGACCGAAAGGAAAAGGAATGAAGACGTATTAAAGGAAGCTAATGAAGGACGACAGATCATGAAGATAATAGGAAAAAGAAGAAACAGCATGCTTGGCCATCTTATCCGATTGGATCAGTGCTGATAGAGGGAAAGGCAGAAGGAAAACCAGGAAGAGGAAGACCAAGGATAGGATGTAGTTACGAAGAAGAGGCCTTATCAAAGTATAAAACAGCTCTCCCAAGCGAGAGAAAAGTTTTAAAATATCCATGTTGCCCACCAACCTATGGTTGAGGTGAACAAGAAGGTTTCAACTTTTATATAGAACGAAAACATAGAAGAAAAAAGTAAGACATAGCAAGTAATGATTTTTCGATATGTATTCAGCGTCCGAGATTCAGGTTCTATCTTCCATCTTATTAATCTCCTACAACCATGGGCGGCGATTAGGGGGGCAAAGGGGGGCAGTTGCCCCCCCACTTTTTTGAAGTAGCACATTAATGTATATAGTTTCATTTGGAAATGTAAAGTTTTTATATGCATTACTGTTTCATAGGAAAAAATGGTGCCATATAGTATTTGCCGTTGCATGACTACGTATTGGTTGCCTTCAGTAAAGTTAAGAAAGCTACAGGAATTGCGTTTTAATTGCCACGGAAAATAACCCAAAAATTAACCTATTGGAGCACAACAATTCCAGCATACTTTCAATTTAGGGGTATAGAAGCAAAATCTGCTAAATCCATTTTTCAATTTTGCCAGGAAACGAAGGAAAAGTAACGCCCTTATGTTTCAGAATTGCTGAACATTTTATTTTGTTTAGTGGTCACTAGTTAATACAAATGAGTGAAATCAATCACTAAACAAAACAAGTTGTTCAACAATTGTGAAAACATGAGAGCGACACTTTTTGTTCGTTCCCGGACAAAATTAAAAAATGGATTTACCCGCTTCTTACAAGGGTTCGATATGGTAGTCAGCCGCTTTGAAACTAATTGAGAGAACATTTCGCAAAAAAGGAAGTATTTCATAAGTTATTCTTCAATTGCACAAAAATTGTCAGTTCCTAAAATGTCTTTTCTTCTTTCTAAAGTAAGGAATATTGATTAAAAAGAGCGTATTAAGAAACAGCGTCTACCTTTTCCATTGTTTTGGAGTGTAATATACGAGTGAAATGGTGTGTTTAGAGGTGTACGAGTGTAGTATATACAATTAAATTTAGTGAAATCAACATAATTCTAGGTTTTAGGATTATTTTATATAAGTGGAGTGTGAAGTGATTTTAAATATTGTGTTTTGATATGTTCCAAGAAAGTGAAAACTGCCCCTAATGGCAACGAACACGTTTTGGGAAGCTGCAAAAGCAAATATTTCTTTAAATGTGGTAGCATATGTTTGTAGTATTTACTGTCTTTCATTTTGTAAGCGTAATAACATACATTTAATAGCATCTGTGGAATTAAATATTAAGTTGCTCATTAATCCCCAGTTTCAATATAACTTCTACAAAACAAGACTCGTTATTCATTGCTATGATTAGTACAGGTATTATCCTTTCTATTTATTTGATTTGTAAATGTGTTATTAAATTATCTGATTACACAATTTCCCAGACAGAATTTTAAGATGTTCATGAGCAAGGAATCAAATCTCTTCTTACACTTTCGTTGTTTTAAGAGTACAAAGGGCTAGTATCTACCTCCGTTGCTTTTGTCAATTTACTTAATAAAATATGAAATACGATATACGGCATTTTAACCGAAAAAGATAGTATCCTATTAGTTATACAACCTCTCGTCAAACAAAGTGTTAGAAACACCCAGGGAAACTAAGATTGATATACAAATATTCAGATCATGTTTTGCCCCCCCACTTTTAACGTCCAATCGCCGCCACTGCCTACAACCAAAGTTATAGATGTACTATTTCAAGTTTGAGTAATGAAATCGTATTGTTTGAAAGTCATAGTTACATAGTTTCACACTGTGAAACGAAACTCACTTGTTATTGGCAAGGAACAACGAACTTTTTAGCGCCGCGGAAGTTTGTTTTATTTTCTCGAAAACAGCGCATGAGAATTGTTATTTTATTCAGCTCGATGTGATTTATCGACTGATACATATATCGACCAGGGTTGCCAACCGTCCCGATTCTGTCGGGATTGTACCGATTTCTCACTTATTTGTCCCGCGCCCCGACCGGGCACTCGTCGGGACGCATATTGTTCCGATTTATCGATTTTCAAAGTTAATTAATATTTTATTGGGCTATTTTTACGAAGTAATAACTTATTCTTTTACACCATAGTTTTATGTATAGAATGAATTTAACAAATTTGTATTTTAATTTGACTCACGCACAAAATAGCAGGTTGTCTTTAATTTATAGTTATTCCCTATATGTTTTGAGTTGATAAACCAGCCGACTCCATGTAGCCCTAAGAATATTGTTTTTGCAACATCTACATAAAAATGACTGTCACCGCAGTGGCAGTAACACTAGCGCTCAATTCAGCGGGTGGCCGCCACGCTAAGTCATTTGTTTGTGATAACTAGAGCCCGGATTTCCATGCACAGACAAACCCCGAGATATGCATGCAAATATGCACGAAAAATATCAAACTTATGCACTAAAATATGCATTAAAAATTTTAACATATACACTGAAATATACATTAAAGAATAAAAATTTCAGTTTCTTATAAAAATATCTTAATCACTTCTGTTGCTTGAATTATATTGTCTTTCTTAGGTTTTCTTTGGTGCATGCGAAAAACATCAAATGTCTTCCTGTGTTAGGTCCTCTTCCAATTCCATGTTTTCACCAATAAGTACCCTTTCAATGTCACAGATTTCTGCCTAATACTTTGCAAAGTTCATCTGACGCTATTTTCGCAACACCGTGAATTTCACTGGACAAAGTCTGCGATAATTCACCTACCAAGGAGAGTGAATGCTGCAATGCATTGTTACGGGATTCCAACTGTCTGATAATTTCAGGTATTCTCGAGAAGTGGTTGTGTTTCCACTTGTAGAGAAACATTTTTGTGACACTTAAGTAACGGCTGCATCATCGGGATTTAGTGAATCTACAATAGTCGTCACTTGATTTAAGTTATTTGTATAATACGATACAGCTTCTAATGACAAACCCCATCGGTTAAAACATATATAAAAACATAATCGATATCGAATACCGCAGAATATCTCGCGAACAAATTTTATGGGACCTGCTGCATACATTATTGTATTCTTCAGATCCCGTAATATCTTCTATCTCACAAACCACTGTTATCTATGGCAGTCATACAGAGCCTCTTTCACCAGAGGTAAGAATATTATTGTTAGATCCCTTGCTATCTGAGCCTGATGGAGTAACTCAGGATTCAAGCACCGATAGCGAATAGGTACGAGTGATAATATGTACTAGCTATACGTATGTAATACATAGATACGTACGTATGACATAGCTGTAACATATTGTGTATATCTAAGTGTAGTTTTGTTGAGTGTGAATCTATCTATATGTCACACTACATGTTTCTTCGTTAATTTCATGAAAGGATTCATACTAGAAGAAAAAAGTACATACGCATACCACACTATTACGTTACTTCTCTCAACGAAGTGGTTATGCATGGATCACAAGAGTTATGTTTTCCTCGTTAACTTTATGCAAGGTTCATTATACTGCAAAAACCACACATTCTGTTTTCTGGAGTAAGTAGCTATATATGCAGAGAAATACTTCGTTAATTTCATAAAAGAGTTCATACTACTACAATAGAACATACGTATACCAAATTACGATGTTAGGTCCTTCTCTAAAACAACGTGAAATATGCATATACCAACATTTGTGTTTTCTTAGTAAAATTCATTAAAGGTTAATTATACTTCAAATCATCCCTCTCGAGACAAAAGAGCATAAAAATTTAGTTTTATTTCGTAAGTTATATACCTGAAACGAAGGAGACCAAACTAAATTTTAAAAGAAGACGATAGGATAAATAGTGAGAAAAAGTTTAAACTTATCTCCTGCAAAAATTAAGAAAATGAGATACTCCCTTTTGTCTCGAGAGGGACGATATATATTTGTTTACTTTTGTCTCTAGCACACATGGATACACGTGCAATAATATTGATAACAAATGTTCATGCTACTACAAATAGGTACATCCATATACACAAACATAATGTTAACTCTTTCTCTTTAAGAAATGTACATGTAATAATTTATATTTTCTTCGCGAATTTCATATATTCTTATTATTACTTTACATGTATATTACCATCTCATGTTACTTTTTGGTGTAAAATCAGTGAATTTACACGTAATACTATTGTTTTTTTTTCTTCGTTACAAGGTTCATACAGCTTCAAAGACATAAATACGTATTGCTGTAAACTTTGCTACTACTACTAGTCTATTTCTCGCAAATAAATGCACATACTGATAACAATATGGGTGAGTGTTTTATTATTTAATTTCCTAACAACATGTTATTACAATACAAAAAGTACAAAAATACACAAAACATGCTTTACTACAGCGTAACCCTTTTTTTCAGCTGCTAGAATTACATTTTTTTTTTCCATTGTGCAGTGGTCCGTATCCTTTATTTTATTTCTCTTTAAATATACCGTATACGCTCGCATAATGTGCGCACTCGCATAATTGTCCACATCCCAACTTTAGAGATGTATTGGGGGGGGGTGACCCGCGTAATGTCCGCACTCTACGTCTTGTGGTATTTTTATTACGGAACCAATTTTCGTACTTCTGGCACCAGACACTCCATTTAAAAATTTAGAATAAACTTTACAAAATAATTGTGGATTATTTTATTTTGTGTGAAACATAATTTTAAGCTAAATAAAATAATTTATATACCGGTATTACCTACGTATTATTTATGAATCTGTAACATTTGTTTCTTTCGAGTGGAAAACGCTGCTCACAAGTAATTTTTAATATTTTTACATTTATGATTGTGTTGTGTTTGTGACTTTACATGAAATGTGTGCTAACGTGGTTGAAAGTTATGTTCGAGGAGAAAATAAAGGTAAGATTTAAGTAATTTGTTTATTGATTTTAAATGCCAAAATTTGTTTCAATTAGTGGTCTTCATTTGCTTTTCGTTTAATTATTTACCGATATTATGTAGGAAGTTCAAAATGAAATTTACTTCGAAAAAACTGTGACTGAAAATTACGCGTTTTTTGAACGATCCGCGTAATGTCCGCACCTACATTTTGACACCGCGATTTTAGTAAAAAAATAAAAATAAATAAATAAAATAAAAGTGCGGACATTACGCGACCGTATTCGGTATGCTTTAAATAGATTTCACGGACAGCATTATTAATTAGATAGTTTAAAAAGTAAAGAGTATTATATTTATTTCATCAAATCTATCTCTATTTTACAATCAATAAATTAGTAAGAATAGCATTAAGAACCTCCTACATTTACCTTGTTCAGATTAAGGATAAAACACTTTATTGACATTTGGGATGAAAGAATTTGACAAAACAAACCTAAAAGTTTGATAAAGAAAATGAATAGTCCCATTACGCTACTAAAACGTTGAACTACTTGCAACATACTTCAATAAATGATATTTCATTGTAGGAACTATCTCAGGAATCTACACATAACTATCTCAGGAATCTTCTGTGCGGGTTAATAAAAGTTTTTAAAATATCTATTATTATTATTACTATTATTATTATTATTATTATTATTATTATTATTATTATTATTATTATTATTATTATTATTATAGAAGGTAGACTGAAGGTTTATAATTAAAATTATGGATACCCCGCATACATAATCTAAGTAATTATTAATATAGAGCGGTTTAAAGTTTTTAATGATTTGTGCTCCCTCCTAACACATTTATATCCCACGCTCACACGTCTGTGGCTGGTTCAGAATTAAATATTAGGACATAAGTGATACGTTGACGGAAGACACATATATTCACATGTATCCCAGAATATGAAGTTCATAAGTGATGTGATGAATGTCTGAAAAAGAAAAGTGAACAGAGGACAAAAACATTTCCAAAGAAAGAGTAACTCTCTAATAGCTCTAGATCAGGGCCGTACCTAAGTTAGTTCAGAAGTGGGCAGGGGGTTGAGCCCCCTGCAACAACGCTCAGCCACCTGGAATTTTGAATTCTTAGTTCGTATGTACACTAAGAAAAATCTGTTATCCGGACAATGTTATATTGTATATACAAACATATGGAATCCTTATATTATTATGTAAATCTGTACGGAGCATACATTATTCATATGCTACATAAGTACTGCGTTATTCCAGCTTAGATGTTGCATCATGTCGCTGCAGGATTTCTGTCATCTAACAGTCTTCCGTATATTATATACGTACATGTTACATAATGCTATATATATCCATCTATATGTGAGATCATGACCGCTTATATACAGTTCTTTCTTTCATACGGAAATTACGTATTGATAGAACACTTATGAGGAAAGTATTATAGAACAAACGTTTTCAGTTTTACGTTTGCTGCAAGATCTTACAAATAGTCGTCCAAAAACTACAGGATTTACGCATGTAACATACGTTTTGCGTACGCCACATGTGTTTTTGTGTATGAACTCAAGGTGAGCTCAGGTCAGCTCTCTCCAAAAATGATCTCGGTCCGCCCTGTTCCAGTATTCTGCTACGGACCTGCTCGGAATCAGAGGCGGATATAGCCCGGGACTGGGAGGACTAGGCCCCCAAGTTTTTTGAGTGAAAAAATAATTGATGCTATTATTTATATATATATATATATATATTTTTTGAAAGTTTATAGTAAACTTATAATGTACCTATCATAGTCTGGGTTATAGTTGCCTCCTCTCAGTTTTTAACTTCTAGAGCCGCCTCTGGCTCGGGTTAGGAATATTGTATCCAACATCATAGCTGAATGTTACTCTTAAATAGATGAATAAAGATTTTTTTTTTTACACCTAATCCTTTTCTTAAGAGTCACGGAAGTGGAAGTTTTTCTATGCTGTAACTTTGATTCAGCTTAAACCACAAAAAAGAAAGAAAAAGAAAAAAGAAATAGAAACAATATAGAATATGAGTCGTCTAGTTCCAAAACGGTTCTTGTTCGTTTACAGAAAATCCCAGAAAACCAAGAAAAACTGTAGAATCGATGCGTTTTGTAGAGCTGGAAATATTTGAGGATGTTGAGGTTTTTCACATGAACACACTGAAGTATTCCCAGTTCTACAAAACATGCAGATCCTACTTTTGTTGTTGTTGTTGTTGTTGTTGTTGTCAAGTTTTCTGGGATTTCCTGTAAAGGGACAAGAGCCATTTTGCAACTGGACAATTCATATACAAATTAATCTTTGAGACTTCATCTTTTTCGATGTTGAAAATCAGTGCCTCTATCTTAACTTTCCACAAATATTGCTGTTTGAACGTACCTATTAATATTTCAGAAGTGAAAGCAAACATCATTAGAGCTTCCTTTATATTCAATTATCGCATACGTACTTGTATTACCTTCTTCTTGGTTCTGGTTGCTTCGAACATAAACATTTTTTTATATTCATGCGAATTGTTAATATATTCGTATCTTTGTTATATTTATTGAAAATTCTCGAGGTCTCAAGGGCCGAATATACGACAAAGCTAGTTTTCGCTTGTTAACTTTTCTTTAGTACCACACCATATTCTTCTATTCCCTTCAATATAAGTTAAACCTTCTGTTATAGTCATGATTATAATATTATAGCACGCAAGACGGTATTTCTATTGTAAATAGCTTTACGTTTCATATTCTGAGGGCACGACGACTCAGTGGAAAAGCACTCGCTGTTAGCTTGAAGAATTTCTCCTTCAATCCCGGAATGTATAATTTTGCGGAAACATTGTGTTCGTGAATTTTCTTGGGGTCATTTTGTTTTCTATCATGCTCATTTCACCAATTGTTTCGTAATCATTCATTGTTAGTATCACCCGTGCCCTTCATCGCGTTAGCCATGACCTCAAATAAATTAAAGATGACATTTCTTTCATTTTATGACATTTCTGACAGAATAATTCTGCCATTCTCAAGACCGTTCCGAAAGATATTACGAGTTACGTCCGGAAAGTAAGTTTCCCTAGGGCGGTAAACACAAGGAAGACATATTCACTTTGAAACATGTATTGCCACAGGTACACCACAGGTGACACTGCTTTTCAACATATTCATCACCGGGCTTCAGACACTTGTGTGGTAGAACCAATTTTAAATCAATAATTTATATTCTATAAATCGTAAACCAAAATTGCAATGAGTATTCATACACGATTTATTTCAAGTTGTTTTCGTTTATTCAAGACGGAAGAATAATATAAAGTCAATTATGTTGTGTATGCTTATTGTATAACAGTTTTCCAAATTACAAATGTAGAAATGTTATATGCATCACTTTATACACAATGTTTAAGCCTTTAACTGGTTATGATCTAGTACTACGTCATGATATATGTGCAATGGAAACTGCTATGACGTAGTACTACGCAGTGGCGGCTCGTAAGTATATGATATGGTAGTGCCAAAACGTACACAATAAAAAAAGCGCATATCCGTAAAAGAAAGTACATGTAAAGGCACAAATAACATTATTTCATTACAGTAACACCCCCCCCCACACACACACATATATATATATATATATAGTTACTTCGAATGAATTTGTTTGTGCTTATAGTAAACTTATAAACATAAAGCAGATTTTGTCCTGCTTGCGTCCCACCTTTCCAAACAACACACGCGGAAAACAAATTAAAGCATTGGCTACATTACAACCACAAATCCAAACTGTTTTTCAAATATATCTTCATGTTAAATTGATGTAATCTTTCCTTATTATGGATCCCTTCCTTAACATACAATTTTAAATTAGGCATTGACTTTCCTAAATTTTTTAACAGTTAGTTTGCCATCGTATGATAGGGACGAAAACGGATATTTCAGTAAATTACTTGCAGCATTCATCGTACTGTATTGCCCTGGTTTCACGGAAAGTAGTTACAAATATATATAGAGAAAGAAGAAAACAGCACTACACTTAAATACACAGCATCAAAACTTCGCAAAAATATATAATTTACAATTTACATACACACACACATTCAACACCTCACTCAGAGGCACAATTGTGTTTATGTTTCAATCAGGGGGGAATCATATCTGCGTTGACAACACAATGAAATAAACTCCAAATAGATTTTTGGGAGGGTCAAGTCTAGATGGTACATATTGATATGTAATAAGTAACTAGTTTGGAAACACTGCAATGGGAACAAGTGAATCAGCAGTCACGTGTTGGAATTCCAGGCGACTTTAACTCCAAACCAAAGCCCGCTTTCCTAGAGCATCAAAATATAACACGAAACAAATCTCCCGCTTCGAGCCACCTTCGATCGTGGCACAAAACGCTAGTTATTTCTTCGTACTTTCTTCCTGGTCTCCAACTAACGAGCATGCGCACAAACCATTTTTAGAACAGTCGGGAGAGCACGGGAGAACTTGGCACGAACAGAGTAGAGAGGCCTACGTACTGCTACTAGCGCGCGAGTAATTCTGAGCGCATTCAATCACTGAGCGCAACTCAAATCAGCTTCTCGTGAGCAATGATGACGTTGCAAGGAAAGTATTGTGCATAAAATTAAAAAGTTTGTTATTTAGTAAGATGCAAATATTATTTATATTATTTTTTGTATTATTTGTGGTAGTGCCATGGCACATTGGCTCCCCCTCAGCAGCCGCCGCTGGTACTACGTCTTGACTAAAAAGTCACTGATGTTCAGTGACAATGAGGAAGATCTCTCTTGAAAACTTTTCTTCTTACATTTAAATCGAAAAAAATCAGTATATCGGCTCTGAATAACCATAATGTGCAAACGACATTGGCTTTTGGAGTAACAAATGGCACATGGCACAAAAAAAAAAAAGAAGAAGAAGAAGAAGAAGAAGAAGCACAAACTGCATTTCAAAACAACAGCGAACGTCTTGGTGAGGCAGGGACGTCTTTGTAACGTTTTTTGATTATTCTTGTGTGCTATTGTTTGTGTGAAACATACATCATGAAGAAGAAGATGAAGGAGACATATGCATGATGTCCATAAGCAGAAAGAAGAAAGAAGAGATGTGTGATGAAGGGACAATGCTTGAAGACGGCGGTTCAGATTATAATATGAATGACTGGTTCAATACAGGTGATGAAAGTGAGTCAAAGACCTCAGGAAATGATTACAGTGATGATGATAATGATGATTCAGACAGCATTAGTTGGAGTTCCAAGCCTTCTTCAAGAATCTGCTTCTAATTTACACAAACTGCGAGAATTCGGGCACAAATTCAAAACCACGCTAGTGTTCTGGATTATTTTGAAACGTATTTTGGAGATGATATATGGGGAATGATAGCTCAAACAACATATTTATATCAGACAGTTTGCTAATTCACATCCAAATCTCTGACAATCACACAAACTATATATATATATATATATATATATATATATATATATATATATATATATATATATATATATATATATATATATTGTGTGTAGGATATCTACGTATATGAAGTGACCACAGCAGAAGTAACAAATGGTTAAGATTTTATGGTACGAAGTAGTACTGCGTCTGCCAGCTGAGAGTACACATTTTCAGAAAAATATGCCAGTTAAAGAGTTAACGCTTCCTCCTATATAATACTGATACATGCAATTCTCTTACTCAAACTGACAGTTCTCTGCACACTTCGCGATTTCGGATTTGAGACACCACAGGCAGTATTTTTCCACGTTTTCAGTACTATCTCTTCTGTGGTGTATAAACTGAGGACTTCATAGTCTCATTAATTCGGTCTCTAATATAGTTACCTGCTAGAAGTAAGCCAACACCTTAACATTTCATACATAAACAATCGAGTGCACAATGCTAATTCCGAACTCAATTCATTTTATGAGAAGTAACACACTTAATCATCCGTCTCCTGAGTCTAAAGGGTATAGCCATGGGCAGGACCGGATCCAGGATTTTCTGAGCGGGTTCACCAATAACTATCAGTACATTTGAATCAAATTTAATTTGTTTTAAGTGCCTTTAGGCATCTGTGATGTGTATGAGGAACTGACTTAAACTATTGTATTTAGCAAAACCGCTTTCTTTTAAGCCCGAAACGGAAACATGACATGAAATTTTAGGAAAGTATTGCTATTTCCACTGCCAGTTCTCACTTTAGATAATGTATATTCAGAACGGACGCGGGGTGCACGTGCTCCGGTGCACCCCCACTAAATCCGGCCCTGGCCATGGGACGTTAAATTAATTAATGTAATTTCAAATCTAGGTTGTTAAAAGACTATATTCTGTACTAAACGTTGTATGAATAAATACATGTTCGAAGTAGTTCGGGAGAAAGGTACAATATTGGAGATAGATAAAGAGAGAGAAAAAATTCCACAAGCAGTATTGAAGAAAATTGTATTTTGTACAGTGGCGGCTAATGTTAGTGTTGCTGCGTTGCGCAACGACCAAAGTATTTCAAGAAAAAAATATTATTATCAATAGTAGTAAAGAACAGTAAAAATACTTTTTAATACTTGCATATATACACTTTAAATAACATACTTTTTACTTCTGTTAACTGTCCATTCCATTAATCCGTTTTAAAAAGCGAAAAATAATCCGTCACAGAGTCTCTAATTTACATTGTGTTGCAGCGAGCATGCAACGACCAGATTCCTTCAGCGCGGCAATTGGAGCAAATGTTAAGTCTCCTTTCCCCTATCTCAGAAGTTAAAGGGACTGGTCGTTGCAGTGCTTCTGCAACACAGCACGGTTTCCAGTGAACGAGAAGGTTTTTCACGATAAATAAGATTTCTGAATTTTCTTTCACTAGCAATTAACAAATGGAATTTGTTTTTATGCATCCATATTTTTAAATTACGGGACCATACTGAAGCAAATCAATATAATAACAATTAAAAAAAGTGATTGCAAAATTACAAAATAAGAAAGAAAATATCTAATAGAGGAGAAAACAAATGAAAGTAGACCCGCATTTACAAGTTAATTCTTAGCTTATATTGATAATAAAGGCTTCTTCTACAGTAATTTGTGAATCAAATATTAATAAGTCAGTATGTAGAATCGCCCCCCCCCCCCCCTTCTGGGGATAGAATTTTAGTATAAACATATTCCTTTTATAAAATAAGTACCACATAAAACTGCATGATGGGGAACGCCACATTGAATTTGAGACTAGTTACCAATGCTCAGGGGCGTAGCCACGAGGGGTCCACCGGGTCCGGACCTCCCAAAAATTTAGAAATTTGACTAACATTTGTAGACTTTCTTAATAAACTATACTTTTATAACACAGAAACGATTGATGTAGGCTAAATATTTTATTTTACGACTCATCATGTACTCTTCTTTTCTTATAAAAATAATCGTTCTATCATTTTTTCTAAAAATATAGGTGACAGTAAGTAAGAATTACTTGTCGTTTTTCGGGTGCAGTATAAGACAGGTTCCATATTATGTAGAATTATTGGACCTCCCTCAAATACTTTGGACCCCTCCCAGTTAACATTTCTGGACGTAGAACTGACAGTGCTGTTTGTTTTGATGTTCTTTGATTTTTTTTTTTATTTTTTTTTCTTCTGTTACATGCTGATCCTTCATCTGGCGGGTTTCGAGGTTTCCTTTCCAGAACATATCACATTGGTAAGCATTGTTTCGCCTCATGTGGAAGTATATTGTGTTCATCGTGCATTGCGTAACAAGCAAGACGGATGATTTGAAATGTAGTTTTTTCTTTTACGCACATGTGTGTGTGTTGATGTATGAATATGTGACATTCGGAATTCATATACCAGTACCTATTTTGTATCAGCTGTTTTGGTTTTTAATTATTAGGTTTAATTTTATTGTGTGTGCTTTAATTCTGTAAATAACCTACAAATTCTGAATGAGTTGTATACCATGACTTCTGTAAATAACTTACAAAAAACATTGACCAGCTTTCAACTGAGGAAAAATTTGCAATTAAGGCTTAGACAAAACAAGCAAAGGGCAATTCAGGAGAGTGTTCGAAAAAAAATCCAATTTAAATTTACAGGATATCTTATGCAGTAGTGTTGTTTGCACCAGATACATTTCCTCAATTTATTTTAAATTTTCCTGGATAAACTGTGAATAAAGTGTGTTCAATGTACACTTTTTATAACACTAATCTCTGCTACGAACTCTCTTCAGTCAACGCTGAAGAGAAATTCGATCACTGTCAGGGACTGAGTTTGCTAGAATGAATCGTTCGCAATAATCTAGAAAAAAATATTTAGTGAATCTACAAAGCTTTGAAATTAATATTAACAGTACCTATGGCGTCAGCAAAAGACGAAAAGTTTTTTTTTTTTCACATGAAAAAGAATTGATACTTTCAAGGAATTGAATGTCCCACGAAAGGTTATCACCATTGGTTATGCTTTCCATCGAAAATACCTCACAATAAGAATACCAGGGTTCAACCAGCATGTATTAGACAGATTTGCTCCAATCAAAGAGAGGAGAATGAACTTACTAATTAATTAAGGTGATTAATTGGATAAAATGTTCTGCTTTTTTTATTTTTTAAAAACAAAATTTTATTTAATTTAGCATGTCACATAGCATTTGCATCTAAAGTTATGCTGTTTAGTCAATGAGTCAACTTTATATCTTCTGTCTCTTATCGTTCGTACTGCAACACCCGAAACCACAATCCACCGGCCGCCACTGATTTTGTATAACGTAGCAGAATGTGTGGTGAAAGGAAAACGAAGAAGACAACACTTAATGAATGTTATTAAACCGAACAACATCAAGATGAAGGTAAGCTGAAGAAGAATATGCATGAGTAGGCTGAGTGATTTTCAGTAAGCTAATTTATAGTAATGTCAGAATGTTTATGATGATAATCCTGATAAATAGGTAGAAATATACTCGATTTATTGGTGAGACTTACTGAGACCTGATTCTGAGGCGCGTCCAGAAGGCAAGTTTCTCTAGGGTATAACAACAAACACACGTTTACACAAAGTTCCCGAGGTTTCAGTTACCATTTACATTATATACTAAGTCACTGGCTCTTATAATTATAATTGAACCACATAAGATTACACAAATATCGTTTTACTCCACTATTTGAATCTTTAAAGGTAAGACACTTCGAACATTCAAACTTACATCATTATTAGATGGCTTCCAGTACACATAGTTTGTTTATTTTTGTTGCTATGACGACGATCAACCCGTCGTCCTTAGTTACACAAAAAAGCATTCAATTCTACACATTAAACATACATAATATTATTTTAAAGATGATCAAGGATCTTATAATGTGTGTGTAAAGCCACATTGTCACGTTAGAAAAACTTGTAGCTGTCATTAAAAAAAAAAAAATCTATGAAAGCCTACCATATTTCACCGTGTACACATAGTTTTGAAAGGGTCATAAAACATTTTTTCCATCTTGCAAGGAGTTGAACGATGCACAATTTTCTGGGACGTCTTAAAGCCACATTGCTACGTTAAATAAATCTTGTAGCTGTCATAAAAAAAATAAAATAAAATAAAATAAAATAATAATAATAAAAAAAAAACTTTCAACCCGATCTTTCTATTTACTCTTTACATGTTACAACTTCTTGAAGTCAAGATAGGTTTCTTCACACATGCAGCATTGTACTCTAGTGGACAGACGGTGAATCTTCTCATTAAAAACGTGTATTTTGGTACACTTCCCCTTCCTGTCCAAAAGAATCCGTTGTTTCGGAAGCGGCGAAACTGTTTTTTCTTTTATGTCAGCGGGAAGGCGATAGGAGGTAGCAAGCAAGACGTCCTAGAAAGTTGCGCATCGTTCAACTCCTTGCAAGATGGAGAAAAATAGTTTATGACCCTTTCAAGACTATATGTACACGGTGAAATATGGTAGGGTTTCAAGTTTTTTTTCTTTTTCTTTTTTTTTTTTTTTGACAGCTACAAGTTCTTCTAACGTGACAATGTAGCTTAAAGCTTATTTTTCGTGACAAATTATCTATATAGAAGAGTCACAACATGTTTAAGCAAAAAGTTAGAAATCAAACATACTATATGAATTCAGAATTGTGTGGGAGACCCGGGTTCGATTCCTGGCGGGAGTTTATGTGGTTCGGATTCAACGTTAAACAGTAGGTCCACGTCTCATATAGCCTTGCTGCTGAACGGGATGTTAAACTCAAAATCAAATCAAGGGGTTCGGGTTCAAACCCGGCTCCCGCCAAGTGAGCTTTGTGGTGGACAAAGACCGTGTGCGTGGGTTTCCTCGGAGTTCTCCCGTTTTTTTTCCTACTTTCTTCATTCCACCATCTCATTCATTTTTCGTTATCAGTGTCTCCTTTAGCCTCGCCGGCATAACGTGGGACGTAAAACTCAAAAATTTTATGGGGGCGCGGTAGCTCAGTGGTAGAACGTTCACTTCCGGTGCTTGGGGTCCCTGGTTCGATTCCAGTTCGCGCCGAGTGGACTTTGTGGAGGACTAACATTGTGTTCGTGGGTTTTCTCGGGGTTCTTCTCCCGCTTTCTTCACTTCATTCATTTCTCATCATCACCGTCTCTTTTAGCCTAACCGGAATAACCGTGGGGCTTAACTTAAAGATTTCATTTATTTTTCAAAAATTTCATATCATTTCAAAATCAAATAAAATCAATCAATGAATTCAGAATCTATTTCGGTATCACTGTACTAAAGGAGGGAAGGCTTGAGCTGAGTTAGCATCCTGCCTATGTCATTGATACTAACTAGGTGCATAGGGTTGCTATTTTATTGAAAATGAAATGAAATCTTTGAGTTTTACGTCCCACGCTTATGCCGGTTAGGCTAAAGGAGACGGTGATGATGAGAAATGAAGGAAATGGTGGAATGAAGAAAGTGGGAGGAAACGGGAGAACCCCGAGAAAACCCACGCACACGGTGTTTGTCCACCACGAAGTTCACATGGCGGGGGCTGAGGTCGAACCCGAGTCCCCTAACACCAGAAGTGGACGCTCTACCACTGAGCCACCGCGGCCCCCCGGTTGCTATTTTATTAGCCTGTGTACTATAGCATAACAGCCTGAGAGTGATCTTATTTTCTCTTCTATTTTTTTCTGTATTTTTACCATTTTTACTTTCGAACGACGATAGGAGAAAAAAAAGATTATGATCGTGAAGGGAAAAGAATTCGAGATTTCATCGGATTTCATGTCCTCTATATGATGGAAAACGGATTTTTGGATATCTATCCGCCTGGTTGTCCCTTTGCCCTTTCTTCCGATGCTCTTTCTTCCACCTTCAAGCCATACTGTTCAACGCATCGAGATCAAATTTAAAACTTAACGTTTTTATAAGATTCCCTACTTATTTTTTAAACATTATTCCGACCCCTAAAAATAAGGATAGAGTGAATATTAAAATTTCCTATTTTCTCAAAAATAGCTATAAAGATTTCGTTTCGTTCATATTTCATAAATTAACGTGCCAGTAACGACTCTTTTTTTTTTTTTTTTTTTTTAAGGAAAACTCCAGAACGGGTAGTGTATTCCTGCGGGTGTTTTCTGCACTGTCTTCTCAAAAACGACATAAGGTGATTTTGCTCATATTTTTCAAATAAATGTTTCATTAATAATCTGACAATATGGCATATCTCACTTGTCTCGAAAAAATCCACAAAGATTAGTTATTCTTGGGGGCTGTTTTTTTTTTTTTTTCGGGTGACTCTCACAAAAATGACACAGGCTATTTTGTTCATATCTTATGAATATATGTTTTATTAATAACCGAACAATATGGAATAACTCATTTGTTCTGAAAAAAAAATCACAAAAGGAATTTTATTCTTGATAACGAAGAAAATGGTGTAATTTGATCCCAGATCTCGCTAAGTGAGCTTTGTGGTGAACAAACACTATATGCATGGGTTTTCTCGGGGTTCTCCCTTTTCATCCTACTTTCTTCATTCCATTCATTTCTCATCATCACCGTCTCCTTTAGCCTAGCCGGCATAACCATGGGGCCAGTGCAGTAACTTAGATTTTTTCTGGAAGCAACCATTAATGTTTGGGCCCCCTACAAAAATTTATTTTGGGTCCTCCCGCAAAATTCGAAAATAGACCCCTTTTTCGATGTTTCTCCTACTCTTTGTAGACCTTCCGGAGACTGTGGGTCCTCCCGCACGCCCCTAGATCCTTTCCACGCATGACAAATTAATTAAGGGGACAATATTGACAAATCTCAAAGCCATATGAATAAATATTATTTCTAGGGCCTCTAACAGTAGACATTCTTTTACTGAAATGGGTCCACGACTGTAGTTTTATTTACCTGTTGTGTGCTGTTTTGTTTATGTAATGTAGTGAACCTGTTTGATGCTTCATTTATGATTTTATGTTCGTATCGTATTATATATGGAGTAACAAAATTTTGTCTTAAAGTGGGCTCCCTCGAAGGGAAGGAGCTTCTCTGGGGAGGGGGCACTTACCCCTCCTGCGCCCACAATTTACGGCCCTGCATGGGGCGTATAGCTTAAATATTTCATTTCATATCATTTCAAAATGATGGAATAAAGAAAGTGGAGGAAATCTCGAGAAACCCCACGCGTAGGATGTTTGTTAACCACGAAGCCCACTTGGCAAGAGCTAGGATCGAACCAACGATCCAATACACCAGAAGTGCGCGCTCTATCACTGGACCACCGCATCTCATGTACTATAGTGTTATCGTTTTAGTAATTTTAAACTAATTAGAGCGCACCGTTACATTATTTGGTACGGAATAATATTCCAATAGACGTGTTCAAGTAACAAACAGACAGTCAATCCATACCACCTAAACATACAAACCAAAAGAGATATAACATAGACAGTGGTGCCCCCCCCCTATGTCCATGACCCACCCCCCCTCAATTGTCTATCCGTAGGTGCTCTTCCATGAAAAAAAAAATCTTTTCGATTAATTTTTACACACTCTCAAGCATATTTATATAGATTTTTAACCCCCCCCCCCAAATATTTCAATGACGCAGTTTGCGTCATAGCCCCCCCCTTGTGGGCACCCCTGACATAGAGTACAAAGAATAAACTTTACTGTTACTACTCACTCGTATTATGAGATAAGTAGAAGCTGTCTTTATACGTATATTAATATGCTAATGTGTATCTTGTGTTTTATGCATGTTGCTCGCCAGTTGGGTTTTCTGGTTCACTTCTGAACAAGATCTTCGGGTTATGAAATAAAAAACATATAAATATGCAATTTCCAACTATAATTTTACAGTCGAATTATTTATATATGTACATACTGTACACACATACAAAGCACTCCTCCAGTCAGATTTCAGCCCCACAGCTGGTTTGACCACCTCCCTTCCTTTGTAAGATACAAAACCTTTTTTTTTTTTTTTTTTTACTATGCTTTGAAAAACGGACCAGTGGAAACTCCAGGATCGGCACAAGTGTTCTTTTTCTTTCTTTCTTTCTTTCTTTCTTTCTTTCTTTCTTTCTTTCTCGTGTGTATTTGTGTAGGTCGATGTTATTACTAGATTTCTTATCTGTTCTGCGCTGGCAGTCAGTTAGTCTAATTATAGTCGTGATTACATGGTGGTCTTTGAACCCTCCAACTGCACTGGATTCAAATTCTTGTAGTTCTGAGCTCATGTCAGTGGCGTATTTACGGGGGTGCTTCCGGGCTTAAGCCCCCCGAAATCTTACTATAGTAAAGTATATGAAGTATCTTGCAGAATTTTTAATTTTCAGGCAAATCCCCCCCCCCCGAAAGTTAGCAAAGCCCCCCGAAACAAAATCGTAAATACGCCACTGGCCCATGTTAATAGTAGATCATGTTCTTCATAACCTTAGTATTGCCTAAGGACGTCAAACACCTTAAAGTAGCCTTCACACTAGGGTTCTGTGAGATAATGTTATTCTACAACAGAAAATATCAATCTGAAGAACTTTCAGTGTTGCCATCCATAGAAATCACAGTGTTGCCAGAATATCATTTTCCCCAAAAATCTAACCTAAGGCAGCGACTAGAGGAAGGACTCAGCTGCATTTGATTACGTTTCATGTTGTCTTGGAATCCTGTGAACTACTTCTTAAACAATAGTTGTATTTAGTTCGTAATAAACAAAATAGTTTTAACCTACAGTTATTAAAATTAAATAATAATGTTAATAAGTAGTTTACACGATTCCAAACATGATACGTAATCAAATGCAGTTGAGTTCGTTCCTCTAGTCGCTGCATTAACTTAGATTTTGGAGAAAATGTTATTGTGGTAACACTGTAATTTTTCTGGATGGCAACATACTAAAAATTCTTCAGGTTCATATCTTCTGTTGTAGGATAACATTATCTACGATTGTGGTAAGTTGCATTTCATTATCTCCTTTCACTTATGAAAAACAAGCAGAAGAAAATGATACATTTTGATTATTTTTAATATATCGGGCTCTTTAGGACGTGAGAAAGCTTAAGCAAGTTCAACTACAGGGCCGGATTAAGGGGGGGTTTAGGGAAACTATAGCCCCGAGCCTCCAGGTGGAGAGGGGCGTCCACTCTGATCAAAATCTCAATTGGCTATCTAAAAAGAATCATGAAGATACAATCATCATCATAAAATATGACCAAAAATATGAAACATATTAACATGAAGTCAGCAGGAGCCACATATATTTTCTAGCTCCGAGCCTTCAGATCTGTTAATTCAGCACTGTTCAACTGAGTATAGTTTTCTGTCACTTAGGGAATATACTCTCTTTAAGCTACGTAAAGTGTACTCAAATAACTGCCTGCAACTCGAAACTACTAACAAAAGAAATTGTGTAGTGGTATTACAAAATTTGTTAGCAACTACTCATTAATCGTTGAATCTCAGACAATGAATTGGAATAATGTTTCACATCCTGCTCGTTCACATGGTATCGATTTATTTTCCTTCCTAACTAATACATCCTGAGACGTCTAAAACAAAGACAAAATGACGAACTGTTACGTTATGAAGTGTTAAGTGTATATTTCGAGGAATACGGTTAACTTTTTTTAAGATTTTCAACAGATGGAAGTCAGAAAAGATGATGGAATCAAGCTATCAATTTTTCTTCATTGTAGCCATGCTAAAACGCAATGAAAGTGGGCAGCGACCGTGGCACCTACATAGTAACATTCGTATTTCACGGTAACAGAAAGGAAATGACGACATTGCTATTCCAAACTATAGTCTGCGCCTTTTTCTTTCCTTCATAACTTATCATTTGATCATCATATGACAGGAGATTTATTATACGTTTATTAATATAATTGAATATTAAAATCACCAGGAAGGCATTTAATATCACGTTTTGTATTTATTTATGAATGAGAAGTATTCGAAGTACATACTCAACGCAAGCGAAATTACTGTACATCGTATAAAGCGTTTAAACTCAAGTCGTATTCTTAAGAGTCTTCATCCCGGCAAAATTAAAATACCGCTAATTTTACAGTAATTATGTGATATCTTCAAATAGATAAAAGATAATCGAAATGTGGAACAAAAGCGCCCTAGACAATATTATTTTACATTAGAAATCGTTATCACGACTCACTTATCTGTTTTCGATTTCGAGCCAGTTTGAAAATCGCCATTTATTTTCGCGTTTCTAAACAGCTGAAAACGGAAAGCCACTAGGTGACTTGTGATAACGGTACTTCACGCAAAATAATATTGTCTAGGACGCTCTTGTTCCACATTTCAATTATCTTTTATCTATTTGAAGATATCACATAATTACTGTAAAATTAGCGGTATTTTAATTTCGCCGGGATGAAGACTCTTAAAGACGGAAAACAAATAAGAAGACCTAAATACTATTCTAAACTGCTAGACTCAAAGACCACTTGGCTTAACGACCAGATTTGTGGTCCTAAGTCGCTCCATGCCATCTATTAGCGACTGGTGGAACTACGTTCAGTCTAGCGATATACACGTAGTCAGCACGCTGCATCACCGTATCGCAAATAGGGATGGCCACAACCGGTCCCTGGTGGAACCGGTTTTCGGGTCTGAACGGATCCGGTTCTAGAAGATCCGGTTCCGGAACCGGGTTTTCGGATCCAGGTCTGGAACCGGTTCCTAAGATCCGGTTCTGGAACCGGGTTTTCGGATCCAGATCTGGAACCGGTTCTGAAAACCGGATCTCCGAGAACCGATTCCTCGTGGAACCGGCTCCGCCGGAACCGGAACTTTGTGCTCATCCCTAATCGCTAACCGGCATATCGGGAGCTTTCTTTACCAAGTGGCCGTCACGTGACTCCCCAGTTTGCTTCACTACGCTGGATAAACGACGAAAATTGGGAAGCATCGGCCGGAAATCGAACCCGGGACCACGCGGACATGAATCCAACGCTCTAACCACTGGACTCCACGGCGTCGCCTCCTAGACTCAAACTATGTATAATTAGGGGAGAGGAAGGGAATGGCGATCAGCCCACTTTGCCCTCTTTTGTGACCCGAGAAGAAGTCAAACTAGTGCTGCCATCTGCCTCTTGTAGCAAGGTTTCTTCTATATTGTCGAGGAAGATGTCAGAGAAGACTGAAGTCTACAGCGTGCTGAAACTTGTTTTTGTTGATTTTCTTATAAGGATCTGCATATTTCAACTCACGATAGGTACAATTTTAAGTTGTAAGATCTTGAAGTTACTAAGATTTATAAAAAGTTATATTTACATCTAATGCACGACATATAGTTACATTTCAAATAAACTTCGTTTTACAGTATAACCAGCTCAATTTTCAAAATGGCGCAATGTTGTGAATGCCGATCAACGTGATCGGTTTACCATCATAGTGATCGCCATTCCGAACGAACTTTTGGAATACTTATCCACCCAAAAAAATATGAAAGGGGCTAGACCTAAGATAAGTAATACGCCTACTTGAGTCAAACACTAAAACTTTGGTAGCGGTGTAACCTTTGTGGATCGTGGGTGCATGCTGACTGTACTGCTGTGGACTGACCACGTGGATACATCTGTGTCGTGTCTTTGAAGAAACGTCAATAAACATTCAGTTGACGTTTCTCAGTCTTTCGAAGGCGCAGTTTAGGGGAAAAAAAAAAAAAACATGAACTGCCTATGGAACTATGTGTCTTTATTAACCTTGTACTGTGATCGCCATTACCAACATGTGTTGGGAATGGCGACCAAAGTAGCAATTTGAGCTTTTTCCATCGTGTTCCCGAACTGAAAGAATGATTCTCTTTCTATTTTACACACTTATTGTAGAAGGATTGGAGTATATATTTACAAATTTGTTTCAATATATTTTGCAAATGAAACTACGTAATAACCCATTTTTCTTAGGTGATCGCCATTGCCCACCTCTCCCCTATGTTTTTGCGTAGATTAATTTTAGTTGTAGTCGTAGGCTAAAGGAGATTGGTGGGATGAGAAAGTGAGAGGAAACAGGAAAACTCCAAGAAACTCACAAACTCGCGTGGTAGAATTGAAATGATAGTCGTTATGTGATTTCCAGCAATTTGAGTGCTCATCTAACAGTGCTAAGTAATCGAAGCTGGAAGAAAATGTATAAATGATTGCTCGAAACACTGCTTCCTTAATTGAACTGAACGAGAGACCCGAGTCAGACCTCCGATTGTAATATATGCATTTCCATGATTTCTCAGAGGAATGTATTGTGTATATATCACGAGATCACGAGATCCTTTAAGTAGGGAAAGGGAACGTTAAAAGTCCAAATACTTTACTATTTATTTTTACGTAAAGAAGGAAAACTTCAATCAAGCTGACACATTTCACTGAAATAGATAAATAATAGGTAGACGGAATTCCGGAATCTGTATTTGAAATCTGAGCATGAAGAAATGGGTGAAAATGATGTTTGTGTGGAGCAGGATAGTGTCAGAGAAAGAAGTGGACATATACGAAACAATTGGACCGAGATATTATTATTATTATTATTATTATTATTATTATTATTATTATTATTATTATTATTATTATTATTATTATTATTATTATTATTATTATTATTATTATTGGTGGTGGTGATGATAGTAGTAGTAGTAGTAGTAATAGTATCTTAAATTTCTAGAGAAAACTCCACAAAACCTTCCTACTTTTTGGTACTCAAAGAAAAATCTCTCTCCTCCTCTGCATCAAAATTCTTGTGCTGCTCGTGTCTTCATTAAACAGAACACCTTGCCTACTTATTACTTTAAATACACACAGTTGAAGATACCTAAGCCTTACTTTATCTGAGGTCAGAAATTGTATTTCTTAACTATTTTTTGCTTTAAAACAACCCCACGTTTTTTTGTAGTGACCAGTTCGTAGTGGTATAGACTATGATGGTCCTGCTAGGCTTTGTTGTATTGATCTACACAGTGCTTGCTTCCTTGTCCTTCCAATGTCACTTCCAACCGACGTCCACAAAACCCTCTCTTAGCCGCCATGATCATCATCTACGGGGTGGGAAGCAGAGAATGGATATTTTGTTCAGCACATCCCAAAGCTTTCCTTTCAAAATGGTTATTACTCTTTTTCAGGAGCTCCGTTCTCGTTTCTTTCCTTACTTGGAACGATTCGTCGAAAATTGGCAGCCCTGCGAGAAGCTTCAGGCAACTTGACAAGCGAAATTTACGGGCCGGCCTGCCGGAGCCCCTGTCCCGCTCGCTCCCTCCGCACACTGCGCCCTCTGCCTGTAGCCTCCCCATTCGGTGGAGCCGCACCTTGCATACCATGTGGAGAATATAAACAAAAGTTTTTATGCCTTTCCAAGGTCTCCTACCCAGGGGCTGTGGCCCCGCAATCAGCATAACGATTACACTCCTGCCAGGCAGCTTAGACAGCGTTGCAAACTAATATGTTTTATTATGTTTTCTTTTGTTTTGTTTAACACTGGATATTCAACCCTAGGTTCTGTTTTAACGAACATCTTAAACTACAAGATAATATATTTGTGCTTGCTCTGGAAGTATAGTTCTAAGCACATTTAAAGAAGAAAATATTTATTTATTTACGTAAATATTAAGCAGAGTAGGCGAAATGTAGTATCACTCTATTTACACTGCGACCAACACCAGCACTTTCTCACCCATAAATATTCGTTTAACAAAAATGTTTGGAATAAATTGAACTTGAATTTAGTTCGAAATATTTACTCGTACATAACTGCAGTCTTCTATGCCAAGAAAATTATTGCAATATCTTAAGAGATCCAACAATTTCAAAACAATTGATGAACGAATAACTTCAGAAGCGTGTACGATCAAAATATTAAATTATACTGCAGCATTTTACCCTTGTGCCGATAATATATAACATAAAATACTGTTGCAAGCCATTGAAGTATAAAATATACTACCAATATTAATTCTCTGATTAAGTTCCTTATTGCCTTTCTGTATTTCCTTACAGAATGAATATCATCAACTCAATCTGCAAAATAATACCAAAATGAAAGACTTTTATTATACAATACCAAAACAGGTAAAATGATAATCATTATACACAAAGCAACATGTTTCTGACGTATTGATGTAACCGTATCTCAATTTCTCGTTCTGTAAAACAACTTTTTAAACCATACAATATTCAATGCTTGTTTGTTTGCTCGTTTACATTCTGCACTTACATGTAGATAAATAAATACTGGACGTCCGCTTGAAATCAAATTCAGGAACAAACACTTGCCACTCCTATTCAACACTTACATAATATCTAGACTGATACTATTATGTTATGTTGTGTTCTAAGTATGACTTCCTTTAGCTTCATTTATGATTACATATCAGGGCCCCTTTACTGAATATACGCCATCTGTATGCAATAACAGTATTTTCTCTTTTTTTAGTTTAAAGTGCACTGATGCTAAAGGAGACGGCGATAATCAGATAAAGACTGATGCAATTAAGAAAGTGGGAGGAAACGGGAATACCCCGAGGAAACCCATGCATACGGCGTTTGATCACCATAAAGCCTACTTCAAGTGTAATGAAATATTTCAGTTTAACATTCCAGGATTATTCTCTTTAGGCTAAGGGAGACGATGATTAAAGTAAGTGAATGATGATGGAAGAATTGGTGGAATGAGACAGTGGGAGGAAAAGGGAGTACCCCGAGAAAACCCACGGGCCTTGAAAGCTCCTAATACGCCTTTTAGGTGAGACAAGATGGCGCGATACTCTGACGAATTGTTCGTCGCTAGACTGGGCGTATTTGTAGTAACATGTTTTTACATGGAAAATGCTGTTGTAAAAACTAGCATCCAACTATACTGAGGTTATCGCTTGAATTTATTGAGTACTCAAATAGAAGATAGGCCACTAGACAAGACGAGACAGAGCTATGCCAATGGAAACAGATACACTTTCTGACCTTTTTGAGACGAGACTTCGATTCTCGGTTTGAGCTCCGTAGCTTGGGTTCTACATTAAGCTGCAGGTTCTTGTTTCATGTAGCTGAAGTACTGAACAAGGAACGAAACGAACTAATCATATATTGATATACCCAAAGATCAGAACCGTGCCGACGAGGGAATATTGGTGAGTCAGAAAACGCACTGAAAATTCTCGACTTTTCATTGGTAATATCATACTTTAAATTATTCTCAACTGGCTATCGTTTGACATTCTTCTTCGTCGTCTCCGCCTTTTGCCATGCTTACATGGGATCGTCCCTAATTCCTTTCATCTAACCTCCTTTATCCTGAGCGTAATCTATTCTCTATCCCCTCTTCCTCAGATCATATTTATCCTCTCCTTCTGTCTCGTTTTGGGTCTTCCTCCTCTTTCTTTTCCCTGTTACCTCCAGCTTTCCAATCCTCTTTCCCAAATAGTTGTCGTTTGTTCGTTCTACGTGTCCCAGCCATCTTAGTCTCCATTCTTCAAACTTTTTACTTAAGGATTCAACCTTAATAGTGTCGCTTATATGATCGTTTCTTGTTTTCATATCCTTCCTCATTACACCACACATCTATCGTAATATTCTCTCCTCCACCACTTTCACCTTCCTTTTCTAGGCCCTTGTAATTGTTATCACTGAAATTGTCTGCAGTATTAATATAATGCTATCAAACGAAAGTGTGATGCCTTTAATCACAAAGTTGGTGGTTGTACTTGCAGTATAACAGGCATACAGTATATCGTCTCCTTTATGATGCATGTTGCTCTGGGTTCAAGAAACCCAGCCATTTCTGGGTTATTAACTACTAGCGTCAATTAAGGTGTCTAGTATCAAAATCAGCCACATCCATTTCGCTTAGTTTGGAAATGAAATAAAATCTGAATTTTACGTCCCACGATTATGCCGGTTAGGCTAAAGGAGACGGTGATGATGAGAAATGAATGAAATGGTGGAATGAAGAAAGTGGGAGGAAACGGGAGAACCCCGAGGAAATCGACGCACACGGTGTTTGTCCACCACAAAGTTCACTTGGGATCGAACCCGGGACCCTAAGCAGCAGAAGTGAACGCTCTACCACTGAGCCACCGTGGCCCCGCGCTTAGTTTCGGGTAATCTCGCAAAACGTGCAGTGAAGCTCCATATACATGCGTACAAAGTCCCATATTTGAACTACTTTTTTAGCTTGAAATGTTAAGTTTTAAACAAAATTCTGTTTCCATGGAATGCCTTTAGATCAAACATATAACAAACGATATATAACTCAAGTGCGGTAAGAAATGATTTGGAGGCTTTTGATACTAGACGCTCCAATTAAACACTTCACTGGGTTAAAATAAGAAAAAATGGTAATACTTAATAGTTCCGTTAGTCACTTTATACTATTACTAAAGCGCTCTATGATATCAGTCTATATATATATACACCCCTCCCCTCACCCAAGTTGCAGGGCTGAATTTGGATTTAAGTGGCATCGGAAGTGTCACTGTCCATCTCAGCGACCCCGAAAATTATGGGTTCTACACTAATATGGATTCTATGAATTCTATTACTTTTGATCATTTGTATACATATATCTATCTCCTCCCCTACACGTAGGCTACCGTCAAAGTGAAATAGTAAAATCCATCCCAGCTTAACTTCATCGATGTTGAAAATTTGATCTAGATTGGTCGGGTGGTACAAGAGATATTAAGTCGCAAACAGAGTCTCTTTCATTTTTATTTACTTATATGGGTAGGTAAATGTTTGACATTAGGTTAAATCAACAAATGAAAATTAATGGTCTTTTGTTAAAATATTTCCAATTAGTCTACTATATTGAGATTATTATATTTCACTTTATTTGAACAGTACTGTACTTCCCTGAACACCTGGAGGTGCAATCATGGCGAGTTATGCAAATAACTCTAGTTCGATTCTACATCATCTGGAGTTGGAAAATTAAACTTCTATTTTTACATCCCACGATTATGACTTGTAGGCTAAAAGAGGTGGATGATAAATGAAAATGAACGATTATGACGTAATTGGTGGATCAGAATGTGGGAGAAAACGGTAGAAACCCCATGGCTTCGATGCTGTTCACCACAAAAGCATATCGCCTAAGATTGAATCACGAAACATTCGCACAGGAAATATATACGGTCTCCCATTGAGCTACGTGCTCTCTGGTATAGTGGTAGAGTACGTCGTATCCGTGGGAGTTTTTAGGAGTCATTACTCAAGTTTGAGGTTTCTATCCGAAGTGGTGATTGTATCCGAAATCGTCCCATACAAAGCACTCACGTGTGCCACTTGTTCATAAGAAGGTCTTTATTCAATGGCACCAATTTCTGTATAACTTTAAAAAAGATCTGCTGTCGTATGTTTCGCGGTCAGATATTGTCTAACAAGATATCAATGAGGGTCTTAACACAAATATTGGGAGCCCGTGAAAACTTCAGGAGGAAAGGCCGGGGTCCGGAGAAACATTTCAAATTTTGTTTGGGGCAGAAATTCACGTTTTTCATTGCTATACGTATATTATTTAAACTACTAGCTGCACCTGCGCTCTCTATACATAGCGCATCTTTCACATATGAGCATGAATCTCTGTGTCATTTATCACAACACCTATACATGTCCCTTTATAGCCATAAATGAAGGATGTCTTGATAAAAATCGGTAGGGAGTATCATAAAAGAGAGATTTTTTCGATTATTTTTTCAATATATCGCATCGTTTGCAAGATTTGAACCTATTTCCGATTGAAAATGAAAATGAAATCTGAAAGTTTTACGTCCCACACTTATGCCGGTTAGGCTAAAGGAGACAGTGATGGTGAGAGATGAGTGAAATGATGGAATGAAGAAAGTGCGAGAAAACGGGAGAACCCCGAGAAAACCCACGAGCACGGTGTTTGTCCACAAAGTCCACACGGCGCGAGCTGGGATCGAACCAGGGTGAACGCTCTACCACTGAGCCACCGCGTATTTCCGATTGGAGTTTCTCATTCATGTATGATTAGTGTTTTCTTTCTTCTTGCATGCAGTATGTAATAAGCAAATATAGTACATTACACACACAATTAATGTCAGTGATATATGGTGTTCACTGGGCAAAACATTCCAAACAATAAAGATTCGTCTTAGACTGGAGAAATGGTTATCCTAAGTTTTTCATTATCATTTGGCCATGAAACAAACGCCGAAGAGATATACTACCCCAGTATACAATTATGTGGTGTTGGAATGTATAACTAATTGGATATGATGCTTTTTCAACATTCCAATACTTTCGGTGTAAACCCTTAAAAAAATATAATAAAAAAAAAAAAAATTTTTTTAAAATATTCAATTAGAACTGAAAAATCTACACAAATTTTGCAATCGATCAGTGAAAACGGAATCTTTCTAGAACTTGTTTCCGAGATACCATTATCAAAAGAATTGGTCACAAGCATATATTGGCTATAAACATATAAACCTAACATTTTAATATACAGATATATTTCCTAACAAGAAGGACTAATTACCCTCCTGTGAAGCCCCAAATGACGATCCTGGCCGAGGCCCCTTCAAGAACGTGGCCTGGGCCATCATTTCATTTTGAAGCACCAAAGTTGGCGACGTTTTTCATTTCTCTATCATAGCAAACAAATGTTTACCAATATTGTAAATTAGTCGGACAAATTAATTACAGAACTTTTAGTAAAAATTAGATTTTCCCTTTTGTTCCTGTAAAATAAAGACGGAACATCATTCCCGATGCTGGAACACTATGCAAGTAATTGTAAATTGCGTCACGAATAGCGAATTACACTTTATGCTCATTCCTTCCGAAGCGATCAATACTGAAAATTCTCAATGTTCTAGTTGGATATCCTGAGCGCATGCCCAGTTCCAACATTAAAGTTCTGTCGCTGTGCACTGTGGGTATCACATGAGGCACAATGGCCGGAGCGAAGAGGTTGTGTTGTTCCCGTGTCGGCAGTTTTTTACCGGATAATAGTGGTTCTTTTTTGGGAACGGACTTAAAATTAATTGGTGTTAAAAATCCAGAAACTCTTCTTGATGTTTGTGCAAAAATAGTGGCGGAAACATTACCGTTTCAACGAATAGAGGAACGGTATGATAGGATTCCTGAACCAGTGCAGAGGCGAATTATATTTTGGTCGTTCCCACGAAATGAGAGGGATATTTGTATGTACTCGTCGTTGTCGAGAGTGCCAGTGAATTCCAGTGAATATCAGAATCTACCGTTTTATAAAGGATTAAAACTATTAGAAGGTGGATGTGTAGAAAATGTCTTGCAAGTTGGTGAGTACAAGTTGTTTTGTGTCTGTGTGTGTGTTGTGAATGCGTTTTGAGGCTCAAGCATTTTTGGGTGTTAAAAAAAAAGTAGTAAAAATGAGACGTCGTTTTACAAAGAAAACGCTACAAGCTGTTTAATTTTCAGTTTTAATGTTCAACCCAAGTGATGTGCTAACTTCATAGGAAGTTTCCGAAGGTGAATTTGATATGCAACGACGCAAGTTTTTGTTAAGCTGCTGCGTTCCCAGCGCAAGAGGAAGGATGAGTAGATGCTTCGATGGCCCGACATCCTTTCGTATCCGCCGCCGGCGAACCAAGCATTCCAGACGATGGTCCGTGTTACACAGTGCTGTCGTGACGTAAGATCCGAAGGGGTGTGGATAAAATTATGCAGGGTCCTTAGAGGTCATGTAGTTCCCACAAAAATAGCATGGGATATCGCTGGAAGGTATATATTGCATATTTGTATGTAGCGTGGAAGACACCAATAAACCAAGGGAAATAAGTTTTTTGTATGCAAACAAAGCATTTTAGCTGAAAGTTGGGCTGTTAACTAACAAGGAAGGCGAGATTTTTTTTTTCTTTTGAGCCAAGGAAATGTATATCCAGAAAGATTCTGGAAATAAGTTACATGCGTTTGCGTTATCCGGTGTTGTGGTCAGTTAGGTTTTTTTGCTGGAGTGTATTGGCGTCCAAGGATAACAGTTTTTGTTGCTGTCGAGAGTTTCGTATTTACGTGCCCAGAAGGGATCAAACATATTCCTTGTTCTTGCTCCTCAGAAATTGTCCGCGCTGTTGTTCAAGGGCACATTCCTAGCAAACCTTTAAAAATTAAAAGAGCAATTTAAATGGCGCGTTTTATTTATTTATTTTTTCTTGATAGTAGTCTGTGATATGTACAGCACAGAAAATGTTGAAATTAAGGAATACTTGGGCCAACCAAATGTATTGATTTTCATGTTTCTCTACTGAGAGATTTGCCTCACTTTAATGCGTTTAAAGAAAATCATCATATAAATGCGTCATTGTTTTTGCGCGGACTCTGTACGAGTTTAAAACAATTTAACTGAAAGAATCATATGCGTAATGCGAGTACTGAAGGGTGATGACTCATGTTAAGAGGTCATGAGCTATTACTTTCGTTGTTTGTGGCTTCGCCGGTCACTGTATAATTCTCAGTAGTCGAGGAAAGTGTTGATGTGGGCGTCGTCTTGTTTTGTTTTTGTCCAATATGATTCATAGTTAATAAAGTGTTCGTTATTCTGGATTTCGATTTTATCGCCTGTGACGTATTCCATTATTTATAATTTTTAGTAGAGAGTTCTTCAAACGAACGCTGGAATGATGACATATTCGAACTCGCTGAAAAATAAAAAAATATATCCATGAGTATCATATTTTTTAATAATTTCTTTTTCATCACAACGTCCATCCTCCTAACAAGTTTACATGGTTATCATTGGTCTGAGATCCCGTTTCGATTTACAGGACAGTACATATGCTGTTATTTCTAGAATCATAAACTGTAGATGATAGGGGTCTCGGGTTCAAACCCTGCTCCCACCAAGTGAACTTTGTGGTGGACAAACACCGTGTGCGTGGGTTTTCTCGGGGTTCTCCCGTTTCCTCCCACTTTCTTCATTCCACCATTTTCATTCATCTCTCATCATCACCGTCTCCTTTAGCCTAACCGGCATAAGCGTGGGACGTAAAACTCAAAAATTTCATTTCATTTTCATAGACTGTAGACTAGTTTCATGTAGCATCAGTCCTGTTATTTCTCCTGAGTATTAGCTATATATTTATTTAATCAATAGAATTTGCCTGGGGTCTCTAGTTTGATCCCCGGACAAGTAAGAACCCAGACAACACCATGCTCGTGGGTTCTCTTGAGCTACTTCCGTTTCCTCCCACTGTCTCATTCCGCCAATTCTTCCATCATCAGTTACCTGCTTTAATCATCGTCTCCCTTAGACCAATATGCTATCGTGGGACGTTACACTCAATCAATTAAATAGTAATATACTGATGAAAACGTGAAACGATGTGGATAAATCAACCAGCTTTTCTAATTGTAGTTGGCAGTTTGTGACCAAAGCATAGTTTACAATGTTTTCTTGAGTTTGTCTGATAGCTGTTACTGTGTATTTCATATAGCTAGAAGCAGGGGCGGATCCAGGACCGACTTCTGGGGGGGGGGGTTGTCATACTGCTACTTTTTAAGGGCTCCAAACTTTGGGATCGCTTTTACTTATATATATAAAATAAGAAAGTTTCTTTTTCTGGGGGGCGATCGCCCCCCTGGATCCGCCTTTGGCTAGAAGGGGATCGAATTTTCTGACATTTGAGATTAGTTCGTTGTAAAACTCACCATCTTTCAAGTTCAAAAGGGTCAACAACTGTTTCGTACTTGACGTGAAGAAAATTGACGTTCTTAGCAGGCCAGTAGTGTATAATGACGACAAGGATCAAGTCGCGCATTGACATATTATGTCAGTATTATTGTTGGTGCAATGACATTTTCCGTAGTTGTGTCGTGAGCCAGTTTTTAGTGTGTTACAAACGTGTTCCGGTAGAAGCGTAAGTTGCGATTGACAGTGAAAAGTAAATGTAGAAAGGAGGATCGCATCCAGGAATTTTTGAGGTCGGTGCACCATAACTACCAAAATGACCAGTTTCATTGAAACTCTTCAAAGTGACGTGTGACAATATTCTTTACCCCTGACACCCCTGATACATACAACGGAGGGCGGGGGGAGGTAGTATTCTAAAGAGGGTCGCAAGTGATGTGCAGGAAAAAGTATTCTCTCCTCTTGGTTTCTGTTTTCTTCCCTACTTCACATATGTTATGTTGCTTTGGGTGGTGAATCCTTTTCCTTCAACTTTCAGAAAGTCGACTCAAACTATTCCTTTTGCAAAATTTATCTTTCTTCTAAGACCCAAACGGGAGCATGACGGCACAAAGTTTCGGAAAGTGTTGCTATTTTCACTGCTAGCTTCTCATTTTAGATAGTGTATATTTACAACTAAGGGAGGTGCACTTACAACGGTGCACCCCGTTCTAAATCCGGCCATGGTAGAGAGTAACATGGGATGGAAATAGTGAACTGTACTGTAGTTCCATTAAAACATTATAAGGTGAATAGGGACATCCCTCTGTGAAACTCTAAACACACTGATCTTTAGCATACGGATTTGAAGACGATCGATAGATGTCTGTGTAGAAGTACAAACCATAATTGTTGTCTGCAGGCAGATGCACTTTTCCAAAATAGAACAAGATGGTGTTGGAATGCTTGTGTTCTTGATTCCGTCCTCGAAAGGACTTTTAGAACATTTAAAATTCCATTGTCATTCAGAGTTAAACGTTAATTCACTCCAGTCTCTGTAATGAGGGTGACTTCTTCATATGTTGCATTCCGCTTTTATTTGTGATCAAACATTTTATAAAGAATTCACAACAACATAACATACGAATTGTAATGTCAATGACTGCAGTATAGATGTCTTTTGGCGCATCTTTCAGGGAATGTGATGTTTTAAGAGATTGTCTTAATATTTTAATATTGTCATGCTCGAATGGGGCTCTAGCCCACGTAGATGGGGCCCTGAGCTATAGAACAGGACAGGGCACTCCACCCGGGTCCGGACCTCCTTCAAAATATAATTTGTTACTCTACATACTGTACATACGTACAGTTTCTTAATAAAACCAGAATTGTTTAACAGAAAAATGGTTGATGTAGCGTAAATATTCGGTCTTATATTTTATTCGTACCCAAGGGCGCCCATCAGGGGGGGTAAAGTGGGGCGATCGCCCCCCCCCTTTAAAAGGAAATTGTGCTTCGGAAGATCGATACCCAATAGATATTTTGGAATAGTTACCGCAAAATTTGAGACTACATTTGAAATGTCGCTTATACTTGCCACCCCCCTTGGAAACCACAACATGGGCGCCCTTGTTCGTACCTTTTCTTTTCTTATAAGAGCAATATATATATATATATATATATATATATATATATATATATATATATATATATATATATATATATATATTCTCAGAATATAGGTAGCACTGCGTACCTTATCGTCTTTTCGAGTGTAGGCTAACAGCGGTTCTATATACTAGACGCAGTAACATATAATATTGGACCCCAACATAAATTTCCAGAGTGCACGGCGGGAACAGGGTTAAGTTGCCAAAGTGTGTTATGGGGAAAACAAAATTAAGAAACAGGATTTGAGGAATGTTTTTAGAATTACGACTAGGGATATCACGAAAAAGGAAGGAGTAATTGTGATTTTATAACTCAATTGTTTTCTTCACACATATTCATTGATGTTCCTCAACAGTGGCGTATTTAGGGGGGGCGTCCGGGCTTAAGCTCCCCCCCGAAATCTTACTTACTATAGTAAAGTATATGAAATGTCTTGCAGAATTTTCACATTTTCAGGAAATGCCCCCCCCCCGAAAGTTAGCAAAGCCCCTCCCGAAACAAAATCGTAAATACGCCACTGTTCCTCAATATAAAGACAGTCTTATAGTGTTGAGGTGTAATGGGTTTTGGTCGGAAGAATCAAGGCAGGTAATTGATTTCCTTATTGGCGAACTTGCTTATGTTACTTAACAATGTGTGTTTGGGTATAAGTTAGAAGTAAACATCAGTATGCATGTGTGTAACTATAAAATAGCCTGTGACCCAGGACCATGGATTTATCATTTCCTCACTATTTTGAAGGAAATATAGGGGACCAGTTATCGTCCATTTTGTTGTGGGAAAAAAAAAAAAGGTTGAATGCAAATTAACAATCAGTATTCCGAAGAAAGGGAAATTAGGCGAACTGGACATCCTTCAATATTTCATTCCATTCTGTCTTACTGTTGCGAACTAGCTCAGTTTGTTGCTGATCTTATTATGGAAGATTACATACAATATTGTTGCTTGTTTGCATTTACTTGCACTATACCAAGTAAAATGAAAATGATCGTCAAATTTCGTGTTTCTACTTTGGTGGTTCCGCTTTTACTTCCTAAGGCAATGGAAAATTCTACTGTTGACGACTTAGTCTTCTATTAAAGTGGGCCAGGGGCGTCATTTTTGGAGGGAAGGGGTAATTGTCCCCCCCTGAATTTGAAAAACCTATACATGCCTTTAATAAAAAAAAATAACACTTACATTAGTGGACAATCTTGCCCCCCCCCCCCTTCTCCCCCGGCAGAACCAGAAATGACAATACTGGAGATAGCTCTGTATTCAATGTTTGTCCTAGATACATTGAAGCTTCGCTAAGACATTTCTAGGAATAATGTGGTTTACAATTGGAGTAATTGCGTTTCAATTGATATTGTTATCTTTTGAATGGTTTATTCGTTACAGTAAGTAATTACTTGGGGAAACGTGGACCATATCAAGGTTACACCCACATATACGTTATTACATCAGAAACTGCTCCTTGTGTAAACATAGCTATTCAATATAACATTTGTAGGCTCTGTTATTATTACTGGTGAAAGCGTTATTTATCTAGCATATCTAGATATGTGTAATAGATACTAGCATCGGAGAGAACTTAATGACGCTTTTCTAATGTTTGAAGTGCGTACCTCTATGTTAAGTGTCGTTTCCTGTTGATCGGATTATATCATTGTGCGAATGACTTCGTTATTTTTACTACAATGATGAGAGATGAAAGGTCTCTGTAGGACCGTTTGTCAAAGGGCGTGAGAATATTCTACCCGCTTCAGGATTACGAACTCCGTTGAAGATGTGATATCTTTGCTATAAACTGCCAGAAAATGTTAATTGCTATGTGGAAGTCGATAAATGAGTGATATTATTACTGAGTTCTTGAAGTTTTTTTTTAAACTTAGTTTAACGTCGCATGATTGTGCTCTTTAGGCTAAAGGAGAGGGTGATTAATGATAGTGAATGATTCTGAAATTAAATTTTTATGCTCTGTCACCGGGAATCGAACCCGATGCGCCGCTAGCTACTAGACCAGTGGGGAGGGCTACTAGATTCTTGTATTTGTGGTATTCATATCTTCATTACACTTTTCTATTCCCTAAACCACACTAAAAGAAACTTGTCGCCTTAGCTATAACCAATGGGATGTGTCTTATCTTACCTACGCTTACTTCTGAGGATGAGCCGCCCATGGTCTACTACACTCGAGATGTAAGCATTATCAGGAGAATTCATGACTCCCATCATATTGTTGAAAAACATATAACAATAGCGACTTCCAATTGCAACCAGAGCTTCAACTTTACTGATTTTATTTCGGATGGGACAAAACGAAAAAAATAATTACTCTATATATTAGAAGCGTGGTTGCAGTTTAGTATTTATATTGACTTACGGGAGAGTTTGCGCCAGTTCCTTGAATAAGTTTCTGTTTGTAAGCATATATGTTGAGATAGAGAATTGGCCATAATTATCAAAATATGACGCTCTCCGGAAAAAATAGATGATCGGAAATTCTAAAGAAAGATCGAAGCGCTAAGTATTATGAGGAAAACGTCGTACAATGTACGGTAATGATTTTGTAAAGTAAATTGCAAACGTGTTCTTGTGCAGTGCCGGCTCTTGACAGGTCACATCGGTAAAAATTAAATTTTTATCGCTAGAAGCTGAGGGAAGAAAGCTTCATACAGCATTTGTAGCAATAAAACTTAAATGTTTAACGCTGTGATTTTCCATAAGAGCCATCGAGCTCAACACCGAAGAGTTACTGGAAGTAACAAGTCGCTATTGTTATATATTTTTAGGAATGGAAAGGACAAAGGCTACATTTTATTTTTCTATTATGATATAGAACATATCCAGGAATACTCTAGGTTTCAAAGCTGGGGAAAAAAAAGTGAAGAAAATTGTATACGAAGTGTCTTACTACAGTCTAACAGCCTTCGAGTCCCGTAGCCTAAGGTCTTTCAGGTCTTGGCGCTGTCGGCTTATTTTCTTGATCGTCTTTGAAATGAAATTTTTGAGTTTTACGTTCCACGTTTATGCCAGTTAGGCTAAAGGAGACTGTGATGATGAGAGATGAATGAAATGCGATTCATTTTTTGATGTATCCTGTTGGTGTCTGCCTTCGCCCACCAGTTCTTAGTGACGTAACCTCAGAGTTTAAATTGCTCACGATAGAAAGGTGGGCTATTAATACATTTGTTAAACATCTTTGTTGGTTCTTCTCCATTTGTTGTTGGGCCGCGGTGGCTCAGTGGTAGAGCGTTCACCTCTGGTGCATGGGGTCCCGGGTTCGATCCCAGCCCCCGCCAAGTGAACTTTGTGGTGGACAAACACCGTGTGCGTGGGTTTTCTCGGGGTTCTCCCGTTTCCTCCCACTTTCTTCATTCCGCCATTTCATTCATTACTCATCATGACCGTCTCCTTTAGCCTAACCGGCATAACCGTGGGACGTAACACTCAAAGATTTCATTTCATTTCCATTTGTTATTGCTCTCTCATATTGCTCCATAGTTTTTGCGTTAGTTCTTGAGATGGTGCCGGGGAGGGTTGCTGTGATTTGTTTCAGTTTCAAATAATACACCGGGCGGGACTGATTTTAAATAAATAGTTTTACGAAAGAATGAAAAGAAAAAAAAAAGCGCTAGAAGGAAGTAGCAAACAGTAACTGCTAAATTTTTTGGCAGCGAAGTTGGTATGGGGAAAGTTAAGGATTCTGTTTTTCATAAGGGTAAAGATTATATTTTACATTGCGTTGTCGAGAGTTATGTTTCCATTTCTAAGACTTTCTGTTTAACTGGTTTCAACTGAGATGCGGTGATTCAGAAGAGAAGTTAAATTCGTCAGATTAGGAATCATGTCGCGGAGCAGAGAATCTTGTAGGAAGTGAGCGCGTCTGGTCCGCAGGCCATAGTTTGCCCATCATTGTCGAAATCATGGTAGAATGGTCATATCGTAGTTGGTTGTCGATTGTTCTACTGTCCCAAAAATAGGTATACATACCCTTCATATTCTTTCTTAAAAATTCATGAAAAGTGTTGAACAATTGAAACACTCTTCAGATGTCCAGACAATCTAGTTTTTTCTGCGAAAATGAATATTCAATTAAAATTAGTCAAACGTATAGTGCTTTTTGGCGGCACGCAACGATGCGGCATACTGTCACCTTTTTAATGAGCGGAATATTTCCTCTTCTAAACTGAACTGAACCACACTTTCTCCTCCAAGAAGGCTCAGTTTGAGGTCCTGACTTTGAGAATCTTCAGTCACGATGGCTAAAGAAAGAACTAAAAAGTCGTGACATCTCGTCTGTCAAATATACAGGGTGTCCCAGGACGAAGGGGCAATATTTTGCGAAATGGTCGTATGGATGATTCTAAGTAAAAAGGTTCTTATGAACATTCGTCCTAATCTCAACGGTTTGAGAGCTACAGGTTGTGAAACATTCTTGATTTCATGTTACTTATTACTCACCCTGTATTTATTCAACAGTGGTAGTACATAGCGGATTTGAAAGGTGATGAAATGACCTTTCCAACGGTATGCAGCATTTGGCAGTGGTGTCTTTGAAAAGGGGGTTATTGAAGGAAAAGTTAAAGATTATGTGAGGGAACAGGATGGCAACACTGATTCACAAATTTCTCTCAATAACTTCCCCTCCAAAGAAACCACTGTCACATATTTCATACTGTTGAAAAAGAAATTCCATCAGCTTTCAAATCCACTATATCCCACTCTGTAGAATAAATACAGGGTGAGTAATAAGCAACATTAATTCAAAAATGGTTCACAACCTGTAGCTCTCAAACTGTTGAGATTAGGACCCATGTTCATATGAACTGTTTTGCTTAGAATCACTCACAGTACCATTTCCCAAAATATTTCCCTTCCTCCTGGGACACCCTGTATATACACTTCCGATTGACCAACAGCATATTTTCTCTATAGTATTCCAGTGCAACATAATATTTTCACGCTATATTTAACTTTGTTTTTAACGCTGTATCTGGAATTTCAGTGTATGTAGTTTCTCTTAGTCTCACTTTCTGTAAGAAACTTTTATATTCAGTCTGTTTGGAGATGACATTTCCAGTCTGTACTGCTCTTCTGCGTAGTTTCATGGTCTGTTGTAGCATAATAGCCGTTGGTTGTGAATTCAGAAGAAATATTTCTTCCTTACAAATGCCTTTTTCCTCGATTATTATTCTCGATGTTGCTTTCCTTTCATGTGTATTAATATATTGTTTTCTACACTAAAGGCTACTTCCGGTCGGCATGGCCTCTGGGTTTCCAGAGTCCATTGCGTCTTTTGTGCTACACGTACAATATTTTATTCATTGTTGTATTTGCCACTTCGCCGATTGGTCTTCAGAGATAGTGCAAGCAAACGCACGAATGTTCTTGTATCCATGAAACATCTTTTAACAAAATTGTCATTTATTTTTGCTTTAACTGCTAGTTTAAAAAGAGAGCGAAGCTGGAGGTGAACTCCTTGTACTTCGCTTTGAGGTTCGATTTTTTGTTAGTATTTCCATTACCTCCAGCTCTTATATAATGGCGCAAGTAAGCTTTTTTTTTCTTTCTGTGTTCGCTCTCTTGCTGTGCTGGGAGAAAACACAGCAAGTGTCTCAGCTTCATCTGATGATTTTCGACTAACGGGGAGGTCGAATGAATTCGAGTCCTACTCAGATTCCGTAGTAGTAGTTGTTGTCCTTGTCACAGTAGTAATCAGGGGCTAGATTTGGCTGTCCTAAAAATTGCTTTTAAAAGTAATACTAACATTCTTTAAAACTAACGAAAACGTCCTTTAAAATTCCGGTTTCTAAATGCTTTTGGTTAATTAATAATGAGACGTGATGCTGGAGTATAATGCTGCGTGTATCGTTAATACATGGAAATAGGAAGAAAGAAAGAAAAAACGAACAATGTAGTTGGGCAGAGATGGAAAAGGCAGCAAGACATAGTATGATTGGTCATTTAATTCAGGATTTACTAGCATTCTTGTAGAATGAAAAGTTGAAAGAGCAACAATGTAGGAGACCAGTAGCGGATTTGGACTATATCGTGAAAGAATAACAAATTTTATCATGTTAAACACCGCTACATATACTTAATTTGACACTTAACATGTAAGAAATACAGTCCTCCCCACGATCCCTGACACATTCCCATAAATTCACTCCTGAGTCCTTACATAGTATTATAATTTCTCTTTGAAAATTTGGGAATATTCTTTCAATCATTGTCAATCCATTGCTAAATGAAGACTCTCCAATTCTTCCCCATAGATGACTAGGACAATCTGTTCCGTGTTAATCAGTCATGCTTCTTGATTTCGTCACACTACCATGTGTAGGGACGTTTCCTAGGCTCTCTTCTTGTCTCTTGGTCCCCAGTCAACAACTGTTTTTATCCATCTGTTGATCATTTCTTCTCTCAATATATAGGTCCATTGTTACTTCAATATCTTTATTTTCATGATAATATTCATCAGGCGTGCTTCCTTTCTCATCATGTGATTATTTTCCTATCTTTGCTGCAGATCCTTAGAATACATGTTTCGATGCTTCGATATGTAGTCTACAGTCGGTGATGTCTTGATTTAAAGTGACTATGTCCCCCATCAATAAATCAATTAATACAAAATGTTATTCATTTTGTTTTTAATGTTTGAACTATTTTTTTCTAGATTCCCCTAACATTTCAATAATATAGCCTAGTTTCCGTCATAATGTCCCCTTGCATCTCTTGCGAGCACTTGAGAGAAATGCATTGAACTTCAGATTACAGCAGACATTATTTCCGGAAAAGCAAATTTTCTACAGAAGAAACAGTAACCATTTAACTTCGTGTCTTTTGACTCTCCTTCGAAACTATGCGTAGCCTTTTACTATCTTACGCAGCAATATGAAGGAAATGACCAAGAAAAAAAGTAATATAAAAATATGACAAATGGCAAAAACTATAAAGTAAGAATTGAAACTTAAAATATTACATTTAAAATGTGTTGGTTTAGAACTTGCCAGGAATATAAATTGTGTTCTTCCCTTGTACTTTCCTTAACTGAAAAATTTGCCAGTAAAAATCTACGTTCTACGATTCAATCTTATACTAAGTTACTTTGTAGTTACCACAGCACGGTCCTTGGTTTTAGAACTGATTATTTTGTTGAGCACTTTGTCAGATAAATCCGTGTCAGTTAATCATAGAAATTATTTTTATGAAGTTTTGAAGATACGATCTCAATAGCAAGAACAACTTCAATGGCGTATCGGTTATTGGGAGTCTGCGTCATAAATAAGTATTAATTTTCATGTCTTGAACAGGTTGAAATTAAAAAAAAAAAGTTTATAAGGACGAGCAGCGAGAGTAACTTGGAGATATGTTTTGGGCTTTGATTTCCTATAGAGTTAGTAGTTAACCGAGAAGAAGACATGCCCAGAGACAATACGAAGGAGAACTCCCAATTGTCTTCAGTTCGTCGTGCCTTACAGCATTTGGGAGGTGCTCCGAGAACTTTCCATGAAAAAATTTTTCTCCGGTGTCTGCGTTCATGTGGCGTGGTAAAGTTAAAAACATCAGTTAGCTGTAGCAGTTCTCCGAAAACACTTCCAGCTACATGGGAACAATACACAGTTTCAACAATTGTAATAATTATATATTTTTTGTTGCGTTTGTTTTGCCCTAGGTTTCTCTTTTTTTCCTTTTTTTTTTTTTCGAAACTCCATATTCCTCGAAAGTGTGTACTGAACTGTAGCATATAATTGATATGCTCGGAAAGTGTACTTTGGAGCTTTGCTGGATATATCGCTCATTTTATTTTTATTTACTTATTTATTAAACACCAGAATCGTTGATATTTACAGACAGATTAAGATATGAATTCTCTGAATACGGAAGTTCTGGGATCAAATTTCGAAGTTGATAATCCTAATTAGGATTTCCAATCTTCGTAGTTAAATGCCAGCATGGCACCTTTAATAGACCTTGATCGAACTCCTTCCAAGCTTTTGTTTTCTTTGTAGTTTCTAGTGTAGAATGGCCATTCGACTAATTTTTCGGGTGGAAGTCCTAGGTTGAGATGGTAGGAGTACGTGTGGCTCTATCCTACGTTAAATTGTATGTCTGAGTCTTCATAAACCTTGATGCTGCTGAAGAAATGGTGTGATCTGTATTCAGGTTCCTAGTCACTACATTCAGATATTATGGATAGAAGAAATATTGCAACAGGAGATCCGCTTTCAAACACGGTAGCACGATACATTGTTTAAAGCTTATAACGATAATTTCATTAAAATAGTTCAGAATCTTGTCTTGCTAGCGTCGTAACGTAAGCTTGCTTGATTCATTGGCAGTGAGCATCATTATTGTCGATTCAGTTTCAGATCTAAATGCAGAGCTGTGCCCAAAGTGTTAAGAAGTTTTTTGATGTCTAAAATTTCTCGGAAACATCCCCAAAACTATTCTTACCAGTTTTCCCTTCCCCTCAAGACTTGCCTCCCTCTACACTTTAGGCTAAAATAGTCCTTAATTAAAAGCTGTCATTTACATTTTACCCTTTTAGTTTGCCTATCAACTAGGTTGCAGTCACTAACTTACTCTATGGCCCCTGAGACCCGGAGATTCAATGCCATCCCTATCCTTAGCTAACTGGATCCAGTTTTTACTTTGTATTCCTATTTCTGCGAGATTAATCTTAATATTGTCCTTCCATCTGCGCCTAGGTCTTCCTAATGGTCGTTTTCCGATTGGATTTCCAGTTAAAATTTTGAAAACGTTCCTACTTTCTTCCATTCTGGCTACATGACGTGCCCACTTGAGCGTCCTGAACTTGATGACCTTAACAATGTTTGGTAAACGATATAAATTATGTACAGTTCCTCCTTATGAAGTTTCCGCCATTCACCATTCCCGTTTCTCTTGAGTCCCGAATATTCGTTTTAAGGTCTTATTCTCAAACACTTTCAGTCTACATTCTTCCCTCAGAGTAAGCGACCATGTTTTGCATCCATACGGGACAACAGGCATGATAATTGTTTTATATATTTTAAACTTCAAGTTGCTCGCCAGAATTCGCGACGACAGAAGATTTTGAACTGAATAATAACACAAATTCTCTGTTTTTAGTCGACATTTAATTTCTTCGTGGATATGGGTTTGGTCTGTTAATATTGATCCTAGATATTTTAATGCATCCATAATTTGCAGTATTACGATCCCGGCTAGCTTTATAATATAATATAGTTTTCTCTGCATTTACTTCCAAACCCATGTCCCTGCAAGCGTTTAATAAGACCTCTACATCTCTTTCTAGTGTTCTCTTATCATCCCCCTACTAACTTTACATCATCAGTATGCGCCATAACCTGGTGAATACCATGCAGCTCTAAGCCCTGGTTGTTAGTTTTGATTGCAGTTACGCGCTCAAATCAAAACTTGGTTTAATCAACCCTTGTCTTAATAATAAACTGCAAAAGACGTTCAAGTCCAGCAGCATCACTATCCATTTTTCAAATAATAATAATAATAATAATAATACATTTTTAAGTTTGAATTAAATTGTTTCATTATATAACAGTAGAAATTCAAAAATATTAATGCTTAAATCCAGATATGGTTACAGCGTTGTCCTGTTCTGAAATAATTAAATTAAAGCCGTGTAGGTCTTTTTAGTTGAGACTAATTCGTCACAATAGATTTAAATCTGCAAATTGCTCGTACGCTAGTCTCATCCAGTGATGTACGTAACGACACCTATTACCGTGACTTTTAACTAATATGATAGGAATTAGCGTTACGCAAACTGAGACGTTCTATTATATAAAAAAGGGTAATTAAATTAACGATAGTGGTATTTACTCTTAATGAATATAACCATCGTGAGCTTTACCTTGAACAGATAAAGACGGAACAATGACTAACCCTCGCGTTTGAAAAGAAAGTATGAAGTTCTGTTCAGAAATGAGTTGAGTGGTAGTACTTTTCTCTATTTACGGGCAAAAGTTTTCCATTGCTTCAAGGGCATGGAAAAGCATTTAGCCATTCTTAAATTCCAATGTACTTAACAATTCAGATCAAGAGGGTCATTGTGTTCAGTGGTCTCATTGTTCTTTTTTATTGAGAGTTAAGACATACGGACTACGTTTCCTTATTTCCACTTCCCCTGCTACAAAATACGGAAATTCCGTTATGTCTGCTGCCAACAAGGGAAGCTTCCTCGTATTATATGATCATTACTAGGGGCAGGAGTTTTTCGCAATTTGAAATTAAATATTTCGCATTTGAAATTTATTTAAAATTTTGTATTTTGTCGCATTTTGAAATATAAAATTTCTCATTTTGTAGCTAAGTAAATTAGCAATAAATCAATAATGCTACGTAGGACAATAAAATTATTCTTTATGTAGTTACTAACAACAAATTACTTCTTTCTTCTTTTACAAGTCCAAAAACTTAAAGTACACTAGCACAGTATCATTACGATGGCCATCACAAAACACCACACATTGTATTAGTTATACACCGAAAACATATATACATGTAAAAACACATACATACAATACATTAGTGCAGTATCTTCTAGTATATCTCGTCTGCGAATTATTATTCTAATGAAAAGTGCAGCATGTTGCATGTTTCAACATTTTCTTCTTTCATTTGTAGTTTTATCATTGATTACCAACTGTATTAAAAAAAAAAAAAAAAAAAAAAAAAAAAACTTTCAGTCAGTATTCGTAATTGGAAGCCATATTGCCGACAGACACAAGTTATTTAAGTTTAAATTTTTCTCCCCTTTGAAAAATTGTACTTTTTATTTCTGTATTTTAACAAGTAAAATTGACGTTTTTAAAAATTCGCAATTTGTCGCGTTTTGCGACACATTTCGCTCAAAATGTTAGTTATCGCATTTTATCGCGACTTCAAAATACCTATTTCCTTATTTAATCTGATGTAGTTCGTTGGAAAACCAACTGTCGGCTTTGTAGGAAAACTTTCGCGATTTCGCAACTTGCGAAAAACTCCTGCCCCTAATCATTGCATACGCATTCGGTGTGAGAAAGCTGGATTCGATTGTCGGTAGGAAGTCATGTGGTATGAATCCTACGTTAAGCTGTAGGTCGGTCTGTACCCTCATAGTTGAAAGACACGTTGAACTTCGAAACAGTCAACCTATCAAGCGATGATATATATTTTTTTCTGCTGCTTAAAATCTGAATACTATTTGAGATAATATCAAATTATATACAATTATTAAGTAACTGTCTTTAACGTTTTCTTTTTAAGTCTTAATACTAAGATCGACAATAATTTGAATGTGGACTTCATTATGTTGATTCATTTAAATTATCTTTCCAGCTCATGTAATGTACACTAAGCAGTCGCAAGGGGTGTCATGGGCGCTACTAACTTAAGCCTACCTTAGCCGCAAAGGAAAGTTTTCAGTAGATAAATGTAAAATATAAATACTATGAGTAGGTCTACTTTATATAAGACTTAACGCGTAGTGGCAGAATGAATGAGAATATGACTAATGATAAAAATAGCCAGGCCCATATCCACGTGGGGCACACCCCCTAAATTTTCACGGTAGGCTTGCAAATGAACTATATGGTTGGGTGGGGCCCTCCTAACTTCTACCGTCCTCCTACATTTTGGGGCTGGCTACCGGCCTGAAAATAGCATGAAGTTATATATAAGACAATTCCCTGACAAGGGCGCCGACCCTAGGGGGGATCCCCAAAGCTTATGTGCGCCCCCCTAGTGTATTTATGAATATACAATATTTGGCATAATTTGAATGCAGTTTGTCTTAACACCCTCATATGTATACCTTCTATGTCTGAATGCCCCCCCCCCCCAAGTTTACAGAGAAATTGGCGCCCTTGTTCCCTGATATTCATTGAAACTTAAGTATATAATCACTCTGATCTGCCAATTGATAGTGAACTGAACGTGATTGCACAAATAATCCAGATGTTTAAGAGTTAACGAAGAAAAGTGGAGAGATATGCTAGGAACAATTGAAAGATAAACAAATGGATTTGTCCTCAAACAAAGATAGAAGACTTCCTTTCCGCTGGTGTAGTGACTACTGCGTGTACCTTTGGTGTACATGATCCCGGGTTCGATTCCAGGTGGATGTGCATTAAAATTTGAGCGCATGAAAGTGGTTCAGATTCCACTTTAAACTGTTGGTCCATGTCTCACATAGCGTGGGTACTGAACAGGGACGCTAGACTTCAACAAAGGTAAAATACGTGATCAAAGTGTCACATTGGTAAACATGGAAGATATACGACAGTGGTTGTGTATTATGTTCCCAGATTTAAAAGAAAAAAAAAATCACTTGTTAGAGGAGGGCCAAATTCAAGATAAATGGATAAAATTATTTGCAGAAAATCACGAATGAGAAAAGCAGCTTCAGAAATCTATGGTAGAGAAAGATAGAGGCCTTCGTGCGGCAGTAAATTGACAACTGCTAAATGTGATTATATATAAATGTGACTACTATTAAATGTAATTTCGTACTCAAACCCACCCGCATTCACATTATCGTTATTCTGTCTCTGCATAAGTTTTGAAGCAATTACACAGGCACTACATTTTTTTTTCTGAAGTTCATTTCTCAGAAAAGTAATAAACGCTTTCATAATATGTTAGGTTAAGGCTGTAAGGTAAAGTCTGTTTTGTAAGGCTGTGACAAAAAGTTGAAAGAGGTTAAGTATAAAAGTAATTCATGATGAAATATAATAATTCAGATTCGCCATTGCATGTCACGTATAGCCAAACCCTAGTTGCGCTTGTGGGTATTCCATAGACACAGCTGACTGTGTTTCAGGTAAACGAGTTTCGTTCCAAGATAGTAAGCATAAGAAGTACAGACAGGACACCCCCAGCATCGCCCTCCATTTCCCCTTTCATTGTCATGTGATACTGATCTTCAGTGACGTTGGTCTTAAATGTGTTTAGATGAGTTCTTGGGTGTTGTAACAAGTTATACTGGCTCCCCTTTTGCTTCGCCACGTTACTTTGCAATGGAAATTTGTTTCCTGCCGGGCCGAACGGACATCATGGCAATGGTGGAAGGGTTGTGAGTGGAGCCAACCACCTGCGAGCGGTGTTGGACGACGGAGCGGCAGTTCCTCGACCTCAGCGGAAGCGTTACCGGCTTTTCCTCTAGAGTCGCCTAGGTCCATTCCTGCGACTGGTTTACGTGGTTATACCATCGAGTGAAACATGTGAAAGGCTGCTTACATCTAACTGTAGCCCTGCAGCTGCTGGTTGATAATTACTTTCAGTTCTTTCGGTTCTTGAAATTTTACATCACTATTCTGTGAATGTCCAAACACTTCATTATTAATATTACTAATTACTTATTAATTATGTTGTTCCTGTTTGTGTAACAGTATCGCAAGTGTCGACAATTGTTTTTTTTTCTTCTTTTTCGTGGAAAGTGAGAGAATATGTCATTTATGTTCCGAAGTGGAGATGTATAGAAAATATTTTCAGCTAACGGCTGACACAGTTTGAGCTATTTTGACTGAAGCATTAGTAGTAATGTGTTGATTTTATCATTCAGTATTTGAATACGTGGACCTGATTACCTTGACTAATTACGAGTCAAGATAGATGAAGAGGAAAGAAAAGAGTCTCCAAAAACTGTCTGCAATCTTAAGATGAACGGCGCTGCCAAAGGGCAAGATGTGTAGTTTTTCTCCTAAAATTATAGTATTTCCTTTCTTCTCCCTTTGTTAAGTATATAATTCAATGAGTGGATTTTATTCCTCACGGTTGTTCCCCCAAAGATAGTCTGAAGTTGAACTCATTGGCTCCATCTGAATGGGAAACAGAAACAATAACAACCATCCCCTCCATCAGCAGGACCATCGCGATTTATGTAATAAATAGAAATTCCAGATTGACACGATTTTGTGAATCTTACTTTATCTGTAGTAAAGATTTCAGCCGTTTCATCCCCTTTTGGATGGCTGAATATAGTAGACTCCATGTTAACCGATCACCACGGGATCGGGCCCTGGTCGGATAAAGAAAAAAGTTGGTTAAAATGACAATAACCATTTCATTATCTAGTATCTGTATAATGGTTAACGGAGATTTACAGTAATTATAATTCAATAAATTTAACTTGTCAAAATTAATTTTTGACCACGAGCTGCTCCAGTGATACTCAGGTGAACGAAATACCGTATATGAAATAAATGACATTAGACTATCACGTAAACCACATACTTATTTACCGTATATGTGTACTAATTGAAGAATTGGACAAAAAGAAATACGATTGAATCTATATTACTGAAGCTAAACTAATAAAAAACACTGTTGTAGAGTATCGAGCGAAGCTGATAATGAAAATGACTTTTATACCTTGGTGGAGTTGGGCCGCCAAGCCGACGGACGATTAAGAGAGAGTCCACTGTATTCAATATTATGTTGATATGCCTTCTCCAGTTGACTATAACTGTCATACTACAAGAGATCATCGCGATCTACAAACTAATTTTTATGTAAAATGCGACGTAGGAAGGTCTATATCGATTCATTCAGTAAATAACATTCGTATTTTCTATATCAAAAAGTTCGAACAAAATGTAAGAGGGGAAACCGTCTCTAAATATGATGTTTTCAATTTAAATTAAAGTGAAGTTTTTTTTTTTTTCAGCCGTTTGGACTATACACTCTTTATGCTCCCAGTGTTAAATTGAAATATGACGTTGCCATTTACCTGGATCCACAACATAAAGTGAATGGGGGCATGTTTGAAAGGAGACTGGCTATCGACACGTTTACGCAAAAGACAGTAATTTCATTCACTTACGTTATTGGTCCAGGTAAATGGCAACGTTGCATTTTCATTTAACATTGGGGACTGGGCGCATGAAGAGTGTATAGCCCAAACGGCTTGTCCGATTTAAAAGAAAATCCTTCACTTTAGATTGAAAACAACATATTTGGAGACGGTTTCCTGTCTTACATTTTGTTGTAACTTCGGTAATAACAGTGTTACCCTATGTCAGGGGACATTTGAGACACCCTGTATAATATCAGATTTTTGTGCCGTTATGTCCAGCAGTTCAAACCTTTTGTCTGGTGGTCACAAGAAGCACGCCCTTTTAAACCCACACCCTGACAAGTTGAATTAAAAAGAAAAAAATGTGTAGCACCTTTCAAATCTACTGTCATAATCTCGACATGATCTTAATACTTTTATAGGGATCCGAAAGCAAGCGATCAGACAGTTGTATTTCATTCTTACATAAGCCGTTGTTAAGAATTCAGTTTTACCGTAAGTTAATACACGTTGTAATACGGATATTTCATATTTTTCTTCACGAATAGTATGCAAACAATCTGCAAAAGGTATGATAAGGATTAAGTTCTTTCACAATGCAAGGGTTTTCCCCATAATTTTGATTGTATAATAGAAATAACCATGAGAGAAAATCTGCTTTTGATGTATCTGCTGACGTTCACGAGGCTTCTTTAACCGCCCTTAATAATAGCGCTTAACTTAACATTGCGTAATGCATTTTACAATAAATCTGAATTACCCGAAGTGCACTTCCGTCGACGTAAACAGCTTTGGTTTATGTGGTACATTTATTATTATTAGTGACTTTTACATATCTAGTGTAGACTGTCAGTTTTTTTTTTTAATATTAATACAGAAGTAACAGTTGAATTATGTGTAATTAAGATTGTTTTGATTATGAAGCGTGTCTCGGTGTAGCGTAGAACACCAGTATTTATTTCCTATCTATCGTTTGTTGTGAATAAAGATCACGCAATCGTTTTTATTCTAGATGTAATTACAGCAATAGAATCACATACTATATTTAAGAGGTTATTATTCATAGTTTCCTATTACATTGTATTTGCGATTTATTTAGTTATAGAAGTGTTGTCTCAGAACATCAGCGTCACTTTGTTTCTGGTTGGAGATTAAGACTCTTCGATAGAAATAGTTTTTATGTTTTTCATTGGTATATTATTATGCTATTGGTTAAAAAGTAAATATACCTGAAACTCGGGTGGCGAGATTTCCTCCCTGAAGTCTGAAATTAATAGGTCAGTTTCCCGTGTGTCAGAGAGACAAAGGTAAACAGAAAAACTAAACACTTCAATAGGTGTTATAGATTCCGCACTGTGACTTAGAACTTCATCTCAACCTCAAGTACAAACGAGAATTATTTCACGTCATCTAGGTCCGACGATTTCATTTGAGCTTGTCGAAAATTCGTATTCTGCTAAATAGCTACACACACGTACTACAGAAAATAAAAATGAAGAAACAAGCAGAAATATTTTATTACTGCCGAATACTAAAAAAGAAATTTCAATTGATAGTGTTAATATAGGTAATGCTATTTAAAGTATCTATATAAATAAGAATGAAAGTGGTTGTGACAACTTTTGAACCACCTGACTGCCGTTGATCAAATTTTCCATGTAGATGAGGTTCAGGCCTGGGACGGTGTATATAATTTCACTTTGACGGTGCAACTTAGGGGAAGAAGAGGGATATATATATAATAGTGACGGATCCAAGGTGGGAGCTATAGGAGCTATAGCCCTCCTTCCTTGACGCTCAGGTATACACTGGATAAAATGGGCTTCAATCCTGCTTTACACTGGATAAAGCGGTAAATTATGGGTTACCCCTTCTCTTGATCATATCCTGGGTCCGTCACTAATTATATATAATGACCTATATTAGTATCGAATTCATAGTTTTCGGGGTCGCTGAGATGAATAATGGTACTTCTGATGTCGTTTAAATCCAAATTCAGACCTACAACTTGAGGGAGATATATAAAAATGATCGAAAATGACTGATATCAGAGAACGCTTCAGTAATAATGAAAAGTGACAGACTAAATGAAAGATATTACTAATTTTCCGTATTTTAACTCAGCGAAGCAAGTAATTAACGCTAGTCAACAATAAATGCAATACAAAACAACGAATTAAAAATATATACTGATGAAGTTAACAATTCATTCTCTGAGAAGTGCAGCGACCTAATTCCATATTAGTTCCAAAAGATTCTTCAACTTTTGCTTTGTTTTTCCATTTACATATGCAGTAATTTACTACTTTCTAGAATTTCTTTTTCATTGTCAGAAAGGTTTAAATCGTCTAGGTGGCGACGTGAATAGGAACGTGACATAACTACAGTTTCTATAGAGCCAGGCTATATAATCAACTCGTAAAACCTATCAGCGACTTTGTCTTTTTACTAGCTATGATTGCAAAAGGGATAGACTAATATATGATGCAAAGTACAGAAACAAACTCTATCAGTGCTCCATGCCATTGTAAAAACAATTTCGATAAATATTTTTTTTTTTTCTTAAATCTGTGGAGCAATGTGATCGACAAAATCTCGTGTTGGATATCGCACTTCATTATGTTTCATTTTGTTAGCTATTACCGGAGGAGATTCTCTTAGATAGAGATGTTGATTGATACTTTGTTTCAACACGATAAAGCTTCCCAAATTACGATTTTTCTTTTAGTTGTAACTTACTTGTGTGTTCCCATCTAGGTGATTTAGAGGTCTGCACGGGCCGGAATTTTGGCCCGAGCCCGGCCCGGCCCAGCCCGTGAATTTACAATGTGAGGCCCGACGCGAGTCCGAAATATGTTTTAGCATTTGGGCCCGAGCCCGTACCGAGCTCATGTGATAATCAAATGAGCCCAAAGTAAGCCCGTATTACAGAAACTTAATAATTAATGCAAAATTGTATTAGAGGTTTAATTATATAGCAATTAGATGTTTAATTTCAGTTGTGCTTTAAAAGTTCTCCAGAAAGAACGGCCCAATAAATATCGTTCTGTAGTATATTTACAAAGTTAGGTCCGGAAAGGTCCGAGAAATATGATTTTATATTTAAAAATTTACGGCCCGAACCCGAAATGATATATGCTTTGTAGGCCCGAGTTCGGCCCGAGCCCGTGCAGACCTCTAAGGTGATCGTTTGCATATGGTATTGGGTTCAATTATTGATGGAGCATAACATTTTTGGTGTTCACCGTAGACAGTTTGGACAGTTTCTTATTGAAGAAGGAACTTTCGGGCTAGAACGGGAGGAATATGACACTGGCCATGCTTTACTAGTTAACATGCACCACAACACATCCTTTCATAGGCTATAGCGTCAAAAATCTAAGTTCTAGTAACGTATCTTGTATCATCCAAACAGGCAGTATTTAACAAGGTAAGAACTTATTGTTCGTACTTTAAAGAACATTATTTTTGAGCATCCTGTTTTCAAATATATTGACGCTAAGTTTGTGAGAGATTATTAGATCATCAGTTGATGCTTCCACCTACAAACCGTTTTCTACTTATCCTGGAAACAGGTCTTTGTTCTATGACATTGCTAAAAGCAACATTTTTTTTACAGATCTGTAGTTAGAATTTTGGTGCTAACTTTGGTCTACATGAAAATAATAAGTTCAGAGTTCGTTTGGTTCTGCTGTATGTGACTGTGTCTACATGCTGCACGTCAAAAAGTGTCCAGTTTGGATGATTGTTCTTTCTTTTGTTTTTAATATTTGTGAAGTTTTTGTTGAACTATTTTTTTCCTCTTTCCCTTTATGGGATGACTTACATTCCTGAAAAATAGGGCGGATGGACAGCTGCTTGGCTCCTAGTATGGTGAAACTTTTTTTTTTTTTTGTATTCATACAGACGTATTGCAGGTTGTTGTTGTCCTGACTGCTTTTGGCCAGGTTTCATTATCCTCCTCCCTTTTTCTTTTGTCTGGTTTTTGAGGTATCCATCCATACATTCGGTGGCTGTGACGTGAAATGTTGGAGGAACAGAGAGTAAAAGCTGTTTTTTGTGGATCGGTTTGGGTTTCCATTGGACAGAATAACCTGTAGATTGAAATGGTTCAACAAAGATGTTTTTGCAGGTTAGCTACTTTCGGGCATCCTCCTGGGCGATTGTAGGCAGCTGCAGGGAAATAGGTAAATTATAGTGGTTCAGCAACTGAATACTTTTTTTTTTTTTCGTTCAGTATCCTGTATTTTCTTCATTCCTTCCAAGTCACAGGGTCATGGTCCGTCTGCACCAAATATGGTTGAGATAACGAAAATCTTACAAACTGGAGATAACCAATGATTTTTCTGTTTTGATGGGAATGGACGTTGATAGTAAACTGCAGACAAATTAAACGTTTCATGTGGATGTTACTTGAAATACAGTTGCAAAACTTCAAACTGTTTCAGGGCAAATCGCTGCAAGCTGTTTATGCAGGAAATGGAGGACCTCTGCGAGTTGGTTGCTGGAGGTGCTTTTGAAACTCATTTGCTAACCGTGTTGCCTGCGGCTGTGTGTATAGCAAATAGAAAAGTAGATATTGAATACGCACGCGTGTTTGTATTTGAAACAATAGAAATAGATGAGCAAATGCAGAAATAAGAATAGTAGGTTTTCCGTGAATCATGTTTGCATCTGAATACAAAACCTATCTCATTTGTGTGCACGTCCATGAAGATCACCCATTGTAAATAAAATGATGATGATAATTTCACACATCATTGACGCTGGTTTTCAAACTTCTACCAAGCTATGGGTGTTACGAACACCAGCTCCTATGTAACCTTCGCAAAATGTTATGCCTGCCTTATCAGTTCTTAGATAACTTAAAAATACTGCTTAGATAATAATAATAATAATAATAATAATAATAATAATAATAATAATAATAATAATAATAATCTGCGAATTGTGTAATTGACCATTATATTTTTAAGATATGAATTACTTTAATTTTCACGAGTAGCTAATATTGGTTAGTGTATTTATCCGAGATAATTAATTTACTCAACCAATTTGAGAAATGCTTTCGCAGTTAAGAGGTAGTCTTTTGTTGATAGTTTTGAGGTACCTCTCTTAGTACTCCTTGAATCCATAGAACTGACTGACCAATAGGGTAAGAGTTCGTGCAAATTTTGCGAGAAGCTGATGACTAATGTGAACTTTTTATTGTTATTATATGTATATTTCCTGTCGTAGATTTGAATCTAAAGTTAAAAATTTTGGCAATTTTAGTCTGAAGAGTTAAGGGATTTCAATATGGCGGATGTATGAAGATAAGGAAGCTATGTTTTAAAAATACATTTTTCATGGAAGTCACAAAATGTTGTGTATTGGGGCTTTTTGCTAACCAATGCGAAAATGGCTTTCATTTACAGAAATTTTATTATTATTATTATTATTATTATTATTATTATTATTATTATTATTATTATTTAAAAAGAAATACCCCGAAGAAGTGGAACTATTATTTCAAGTTTCTTCTGAATCCTTGAAGATAAACCCTCTCAATTTGATTTGTAATTGTTTCCCCTCAGGCAGTGTGAAATGTGAATCTGTAACTCACTCAAGTGAATAGAAAACTACTACGTAGCCATCCGTAACGAAGGGGATGACTTGCTACGTAGAGCACATTCAGCTAGGAGTGATCCATGGTCAGCACATTACCTTCCAGCTTCTTGATTTCTGTTTTTCTAGATTTCAGTTCGATACTTCATAACTATAGATATACCACATTGACTTGACACCTAGTATCCCACACTAAGCGCTGGTATCGTCTGAAGGAATTATATTCCCAGGACTGCAAGGCTCTCTCGCTTAGCAACAGCTGAGCCCTTATGGGCTCAACTCGTGGATGTGTCGAGGGTGTGAACTTTAGTTCACATTTTTGCCACAGATCAAGACATCTTGGCAGCACTATAGTTTCTCATTACTTGCCCTAACAGTGAAAATTTCGTGCCCCCACCGAGAATCTAACCAAAGTAGACGTCGGTATACGTGAGGACAGGATTATGTTATAATTAGGAATAGGGAAAGCCGGCTTTTATAAAAACCGGAAATTAATTTCTAGAAAAACTATAACATTTAGGTTTTCTACAAAATCTAGTCGGTTTTTCACCGAAACAAAAACTCAAAACTGTTTTGGAAAACACACAAAACTATTTCTGTGGAAACGGAATCGGTTTCCGGAGAATAACGAAACACTATTCTGGTTAAAAATAGAACCACTTTTGGAAAAACTGAAATCGGTTTCGATGAAAAACTGAACTGGTTTTGAAGAAAACCGAAACCGGTTTCAGTGAAAACCGTTTTTTGAAAATTTTTGAAAACCAGTTTCGATTAACTGGAAACCGAAAAACCTGTTTTTGTGCCCACCACTAGTAATAATATAATACTTGATCGGATTTCCCAAAATCTGATACCGATGTTTATACGGAATTTATCGACTATTAACTGTCCTCAACTATTTTGACTTTTGTGTTTTGCTTTTTTATGCAATGATGAAGGGTGCTAGTAGGCTATTAGCATGGACTTCGGACCAGGACTGAGGATTAAATCCAATTAATTAACGAGTCTACAGACCATCATGCAATTTCAAGCCTCATACTGTAGTCGTTGCCCATTACCCAATGCGCTATCAAGAGGGGTGGATTCCAGGACCATATTAAGTATGCATTGGAAAAAGGAAGTTAAATCCTTCAGTTTAACGTCCAACGTTTGTATAAATGATGAGCAAATGCAAGACCAAGACCAAGACCCGGGTGGTCTTGGTCTTGGTCTTGGTCTTGCACATCCAGTCTTGGTCTTGGTCTTGCACTAGAACCCTTGGTCTTGGTCTTGGTCTTGCATATCCAGTCTTGGTCTTGGTCGTGGTCTTGCGTGCAAGAGTCTTGCAAGTCTTGCTTTTAAGTAATTTTGTGCTTTCCATAGGTAAATTTTACTCTGGATAAATTTTACAATGCGCCAATAGTAATGGAAATACAATCTATGTTTCTAAATGTAATTAAGTTTACATTCTTGTAAGTATGATGATAGTGTATTGCATAGGCGATGACCTTTATTTTTTTTTCAATGGGTGCCCACGCTTCACTACTTATAAGATAAATCACAACGTTCCGTAATCTTTTTATATTTTTGAACAGGTCCAATATTCCACTGATTCCCAAACTGGGGAGGCTGCCCCTGAGAGACATGAAACAAAATCAAGACGGCACAGATTATTGAAATATCACGAATTGCATAATTATTTTTACACTCTAAAGGCGTCAGATTTTTTTTCTTTTCAACCACGATTAGCTAATCCTTGTATTGAACAAACTTCCAAATAAATATTGAGCTTTACTGACTCCAATATGCACTCTATGGAGCAGAAACATACACATTACGCAAAAGTGATGAAAAAATTTGAGACTTTCGAAAAAAGGAGAAAATTAGCTGCGTTGAACGGAAAACGAATGAGATATTAGAACTAGTAGTAGATAGGGAGAAAAGAAGAATTTTAGATGTAATTAAGAGGAGGAAAGGGACTAGTTAGGACGTTGGATGAGGAGGAACTGTATTATGGAGGACGTGCTAGAGGGTATGGTGGAAGAAAAGTGAGGGAGGGGGCAAAGAAGACTATAGTTGAAGGAAGGTATTTAAACAGAAATTTGCTACGTCAAGACGAAGAGACTAGCTAAGGACCATCGTACATCGAAGCTTCTGAATTGCAGCAAGTGACCTGCCAATAATGGAAGAATAGCTATGATGATGATATGTTTAGCAATATTGGCCAAAAAGATAGAAAAAATTAAAATAATAACAATTATAATCAAACTTCTTAATATTTTAGAATAATTTCAGTGAAACTGAAAACGACTCAACTATGCCTTTTGTGTATACTCAATTTATATAAAAACTTTTGACCTATATTAAAAATACAAAATAATGGCATCAAACTCCGAGATATTTAAAATAACTTTACTTTCTCACTTGTGAATATGAATTATTTATTGTTGTATAATGTTATATCGCTCAATCCTCGATGTGCCGTATACCTGAGGAGGCTGAAAATTTTACTGATAAACAATTATTCATCGTATAAGCATCCGCTCATGAAATCAAACTTGCAGTCACATGCACCAAGTTTTTGTTAATGTCAAGAAAATGTTATTTCGATATTAATTTTGTGAGCACACATTAAAAATTTCTAACGGATGCTTGAGTTTCGGAACCAAGGTCATACCCATGTAGTCGGCACCTATGGTATACGGAATTACCGACGTTCAATACTATATTTCTCTTTAGTTTTGGAAGAACACTACTAATCAGGAGTAAAAGTGGTTCTGAAAAGGTAGGATGATGGTAGGTAGCGTCATGACGTCACGCCCGTCCTTCCTGCCTATCTTTGCCCATTGTAATTTGTTTTAGGAACTGGGGAGACGCCGTACATATTTTTTCGAGGTGGAGGCCGCCGTTCCACCGTATTCCCCCTCACGTTTACCCCTGCTACTAATATGTTTTGAAATGATGTAATATCTATTTTAACATTCCAGGATTATGCACCAAGGCAAATAAAGACGGTGATGATGAGAAATGAATGAGACGGTGGAATGAAAAAAGTAGGAGGAAACGTGAAAATCCTGAGAATATTCACGCCCACGTTGTCTGTCCACCAAAAATGCTTACATGGCGCAAGCTGGGATCAAACCAGGACCTCATGCACTAGAGGTGAACGCTATACCACTTAGTCTGTACTTGTGCAAGACTCTTGCGCAAGAGTCTTGGTCTTGGTCTTGGTCTTGCAGGTATAGTCTTGGTCTTGGTCTTGCAGGTATAGTCTTGGTCTTGGTCTTGGTCTTGCACTCCTTGGTCTTGGTCTTGGTCTTGCATCCAGATTCTTGGTCTTGGTCTTGGTCTTGCATGCAAGACTCTTGCAAAAACTGCAAGACCAAGACTCTTGCGCTCATCACTAGTTTGTATGCCCTTTAGGTTCAGGGAGGCGATGATTAAAACAAATGAATGATTATGGAAGAATGGGTGGAATGCGAAAGTGGGAGGAAACGGGAGTACCCCGAGAAAACCCGCGAACACGGTTTTGTGCACCACAAACTTATTTGGACTGATATCGAACCAAACCCCTGAACTTTGTGGTGGACAAACACCGTGTGTATGTGTGTCTTTCTTCGGGGTTCTTCCGTTTCCTTCCACTTTTTTCATCCCACCATTTCATTCATTACTTATCATCACCGTCTCTTTTAGCCAGCCGGCATAATCGTGGGGACGTAAAACTGAAAGATTTCATTTCGTTTTCAGGACCCCAAGCACCAGAGGTAAGCGCTCTTGCAACTGAGACACCGTGCTCCGTCTAAGTATGCACAGGAAAAATGCATATGTATATAATGAAAGTTGTCTTTTCAATAGTGTTGCCTACGAAACGAGACGACAAATAAGATTGTCTCGTCTTGTAGAGTCTCGAAATATTTCTAGTCTCTCTTTATTAATTTATGAATCCATTTTTTCCTGAGACGAATATTCGGACCGAAGAGGAACGGGAATGGGGAATGGCGGAAACTTCATAACGAGGAACTACATAATTTATATGGATTACCCAACATTGTTAGGGTCGTGAAGTCTAGGAGGCTTAGGTGGGCGGGTCATGTAGCTAGAATGGAAGAAAGTAGAAACGCTTTCAAAGTCTTGACTGGAAGACCAATCGGAAAACGACCATTAGGAAGACCTAGGCGCAGATGGGAGATGGATCTCGCAGAGATTGGAATACAAAGTAGAAACTGGATGCAGTTAGCTAAGGATAGAAGTCAGTGGAGAGCTTTTGTGAACGCGGCATTGAACCTCCGGGTTCCATAGGCCATAGAGTTAGTTGGTTAGTTAGTTAGTTTTTCCTTAATTTTATTTAGAAGTTATCATAATCCTTTCAGGTCACGATCGGTCTACGAAGTATGTGGTATAACATCACTTAGAGAATATTTATTATTGGATTACATTGTGTAATGGATTGCGTAACTTTAATTGTTGATAAATGCTTTTCATTGTGTTCGTACAATCACTTTTTCAGCCTACAGTTCTTATAGTATCAACATGTAACATGAAAACAGTTAGCAAGTATTAGAATACATTAGTTCTTATTCGAGCAAGAAATTTAACTTCTCGATCTTATTAGGTCTGTTTATTTATTTATTTATTATGAATTTCTGCATTGGGTAACATTTTCCGTTCACCCGTTTGTTCGTCTCTTCTTGCAGTTGTATCTGTATTTCCAGGAAATGCCTAACAAAGTGTGATTGAAAGATTCATCTTTTATGATCGTATGTACTGGCATACTCATTTTATTAACTTTTTTTTTTTTTTTCTTTTCTGTCTTTGATAGAGTCTTCCAGAAAAGTGAACATTCTCCCGTACAATTTCTTTGTCAATTTATTCGAAATAGAGACAGCTATTGAATATCTGCACGTACACTCATGTCCAAAATTATTGTCGCATGTCTATAAATATGTTGTTATAGGAATATAATTTGATAACGATTTCGTCCGGTATTTCTTATGTTAGTATGTGTATAATCGGCAAACACATGTATGTGGCAAATCTCATGTGAAAAGAGTAGTAAATAAGAACAATAAAACGAAAATAAAACTTTCTTATCCATTTAGCAACATTTTGTTTTACTCATTCTAATTTTGGTATTTATAATTCTTTTCCTATGAAATTTACCACAAATATACATTTTCCGATTATACACATAGTATCAGTATTAAAAGTACCCTGTGAAACCATTAATTTATATTCTTACAAGAAGACAGTTATAGATATGCGACAATCATTTTCGACATGCTTGTATTTGGAGCACATGGTTTGAAAGCAAACTGTATTTAAAATTAGACACTCATTTTGAAATTCTTGACAGAACGGTGTAGATAGTAAGTAGTACATTTCGCTATCTACTGCACAGGCCTGTTCAAATGCCGACGTTAGTTCAAGAAGGTGTCTACTCACCAGACACGTAAATAGTTGTGATCAATAGACTTGGAGAAAAAATCTGTATTATGCAATCATTAAATTTAAAAACGTCAAGTTTTGCTCACTTGATTTTTCGAAGTGGTTATCCAATGTTGCTATGATTTATCGATATTTTATGTTATTCTTAAAATCCAGATCAGAATGTTAAGTGTGTAAACCTTAAATCATGAGAACATTTTCTATCTTTGTTTTTGCTTTATAGTAAACATAATCCTTGATGAACTGCAAATGCCAGGCAATTTAGTTCTAGTATAGCATTTTCCCTCACGCTAGGACAGTAGTGAACACGTAACACCAAGTTCTATTCCCAGCATGGGTTCAATTTTTCGAGTTATCCTATCTTCATGATATTTGAAGAACCATTTTAAAACAGATTCGGTAAAGAAGTTGGAAAGAATAGCATTGAGTCATTGCCCGTGTCACACATATCTCAGTTGGAATCTGGGTATTCATAACTTCCTGTGCCTAGATTTATTGTTATTAATAACATTAATAGTGTTTTAATTATTATTCGGAAAGTTAATGAAACAAAACCTAATTCTGTAGTTCATAATTAGTTTAAAATCATCAGATGAAACAACCAAATTTACGGAAGACAAGAGGCACAGCTGCAATATTCAGTAAGGTACAGACCTAAGGCTACGCTGAGCATCAATGTGGCAAAACAAGTTGAAAACCAGAAAATCGTAATGTTTAACATTGTGGAGGGAAATGACCTCACGTGATGACGATCAAGGTCACCAAAGGGTCACGTGAAAAAAAGAGGCCTTTCTCTCTCTTTTTGTGGAGTGTCGCTTGTGGACCGCAGGTTTTCTTTTGTCTGGCTGGGTATTGATCGAATGGGAACTGAAGCTGGATGGCGATGGATGTTCCGAGAGTGGCGAAGAGCGAGTTTTTTAAAGGACCTTGAGGATTATAATAGTTGCAGTGTTGGCAGGTGCTCTTACACATTGGAATGCTGCTTAGTGTAAGAAAACATTAAGAAAGGGAAGGGGTAATGCTGTCTCGAGTAAAAGTGACATATTTAATTGATGCAACATAGATTTAAAAAGGAATGTCTACCATAATTTGCAAATATTGCGGTATGCAAGTAACATTGTAGTACAGTCAGGTTTTAGATTTTGTTACCTAATGTGTTCGCTTTAAACGGAGGTAAATACCAAAGATTTAATTGTAGCACCGCTAACTTCTATTTTCGCGCGTGTGTGGGGGAGGGGGAGAGTTAAAATAGTATGGAAATTACTAATATAGGAATATGTTCATAGTGTATTTGTCATATATAGTAGTTATATTTTGATCTCTTATTATGGATAGGGAAGGAGGCCAGGGACGTCAATTGCAGAGGGCTTAGAGGGAACCCCTGAGTTTAAGAAACACGTGTATTTTGAATCGAAAGATCCAATATATTTCCGGTACGTGACGTTTGGGCGCCGCCATTTGGGCGCGGACGTTTGGGCCCCGCCGTTTGGGCGCGAAGCCATTTGGGCGCCAGACTTTTGGGCGCGAGTTAAATTAAAAAGACTTTATGTTAGGCGCTGCGTACTAAGTTCGAATCAAGATATCACAAGGTGTCTACTGTAGTAAAAGTCCTTGAATTATACTGGATTTTGTTTTACATATTAGAAATAGGTCTACTGGAATTTCAAAATTCTAAAAATTCTAAATTGAATTAACAATTAAATTTTGTAAATTTAAGTTTCAGCCAAAGTGTGCTTTTTGTTTGATAACTTTTCAAGCTAAGGTAGTAGATCAGACTAGATAAGATTGCCTGCATTACGTACATAGTGAGCCTATTCCATTAAAAAACTTAAAGCAGGCCTTCTACTGTAGTTATGCAATAAGTGTAAATGTCAAACACATTTCTAGTGGCCAAATGACCAATATATGTACACTTAACTATTGTTTTTCACTTTGAAATCGTTCCTTTTTTTCCTTTCGCTACTTTCTTCAATGCAGGTTAAATGCTTACAATGGGACGAAAAAAAAAGTGTGTTAAGTTTTGATTTTTATATTGGAATGTTAAAAAGAAGTGATACGGCATACTTCAGTTCCTAAACTCAATATCGTAGACACCCTGTATTAACATCTTTCCCTCAACTCGATTAAGATTTCTGGGCTTTCGGCATCTAAGGCCATTTAGCCCGTCACTTTTGAGGGAGCACACTATCTGGGGGAAGAGAAGGAAAGAAGCGGCCTGACCTATAAATTAGGTACCACCTGGTGTGAATGAGGTAAAACCAGGAAAACATCATTCAAGGTGGCTGGCCTGAAAGAGCATGTTATAATTTTTCGACAGAATGCTCCACCGGGAATCGAACCCGGGACCACTCGCACCGAAGGCGAGAGCGTTAGCGACTACGCTACGCGGGGCCACTTCCCTCAACTCGAGTGCGCGGAAATCTTTTGTTGGTAGTTCTTTATTGGACTTAAGAAAGAGAAGAGTTTGGCAAACGTAATACGAAAGAAAACAAATTTTAATATTCATAAGTATGTAATTATTAACTTTAAAAAAATACGAAAAATAAATCAATATGTTTTAATTAACATTAAGAAAATTATTAACAGTTCGTCTGATTCCTTAATTTCCTAGCTTTCTTATATAATACAAAAATGAGATCATTAGATCAGAAGTACAAGAATCGTAAACAAGCGAAAAATCAATCCATTTGACGAGGTTAGGCAACAAATGCCACAAACGCATTAAACCATTTAATTTAGATGAATAAATAAGATATAGAAAATATACTGATAAATGAGGTGAGATAAAGATAGAAGTGTAGGAAATATATATATCTTGATTCGAGCTTAATTTTCAGTGCCTAGCTTACTTTATATGTCGTAAATCGTGATTTTTACTATGTACCTCGCGCCCAATCGTCTGGCGCCTAAACGGCTTTGCGCCCAAACATCCGGCGCCCAAACGGCAGCGCCGAAACGTCCGCGCCCAAATGGTGGCGCCCAAACGTCCTGTCCCGTATATTTCAATAAAAAAAAATAAAAAAATCTTGTACGTCTTACTGTATATCTGAAGAACTACATATAGTGTAGCCAAACCCAAACTATCACTTAACTCAGTATGATGTGCTTATTCCGTAGAAAATACAAAAACTCGATTTAGTGATCGTTCAAAAATTTTGTGGGTTCTGATCGAAAAACTAATTATTGGCCAAGATTGCTATCTTTTGATCCATTCTTTTTTTTATCATTCCTAAAATTCTTGTTAATAAATAATATACTAATTTAAAAAGTGAGTCTTACGTCGATGAAGAATCTTGCCCTCCCTCCCTTCTCCTAGTAAAACCTAATATAACGCTACTGAGGGAGACAAATGTCCCAATGCTTTGGCATCCTACATTTGTAGTAGTGTTGCTAACATTCCTCGAATATTCGTTTTCAGTATTCAGTAACAAATATTTGAAAACTCCATTATGATTTATTCAAATTCCACAATGAATAATTAAATTTTAACCAGTAATTTGTATTGAACAACATTCAATTTTAAATTGTTCAACACCTTTTTATTAACTATTGAGGTTTCGCATTCTCCTAATCAGAGGTATGTGCACGACCCTGAGTAGAATTGCTCTTTTTCTGGCTTGAAAAATGAAATGAAATCTTTGAGATATTCGAGATATCCTCACACAACAATGTGCACATTCACCTTGTGATTCTTGCGTAGCCATACATTCCGTTCGAACACTGCTGAATAGGCAATGTTGCTTTTTCATTTAACACTGGGCGCCTTGCCTAGGGATGCGCACGAGACGAGTCGAGACAGGATTTTCCTGACAAAATTCGAGTCGAGAGACGGCTCTTCCAATAGATATATAGATACATTTTTCAAGTCGAGACATCGCTTTTACAGCACATTTTCGAGACGAGACAGCCACAAATCTTGCCTTACCTGTGTAAAGCCCAAATGGCTGGTGCGATTTGAAAAATTCCACCATTTTTTATTGAAAACCACCTATTTGTTAATGCAGATTCAAATTTGTACCTGCAAGTAATCGAAGGTTGGTGTTACAGGGTAGCATAAACAATTCATTGCGTTATGGGTGATACATGAAAAAATACATGCACTCAGCAAGTTGTTGGTGCTAGGTGGCGCGTGTTCACACGCTAGACGGCAGTTTACAAATGGTGACAATGTAAGTTGAGCGTGCTGATCTGCATGATGTTCCTCTGTTGACATGGCTCTCAGGTCTCCAGAACACAGTTTATATACCACACTGCTGATGTGACGTACATTGACGGGAAATGCTATTGAACGTATGGAGTGAACTGGATTACCGTTCGGATGTATGCTATGTGACCAATGGTGCACACATTTAACATTTGTATGTGTACCTGAAACTTCGTGTCTTTTCATGTATCATCTTTGTAGGTCTTCTAATTATTCAGTGTTTTCTAACTCGATGAATTATTTATGATAACCCGGATTGGAGGATTTATCAGTAAGCAGAGGTCGTGATTCCGAGTTAATTTTATTTAATGTTTATGTTTCTTTAATGTTCGTATCGTTGAATGAAAATTACATTTGCCAACATGTAAGGTTTTGATTCTATAAACTGAATTTGTCTGCATACACCGATGCATTCAGTAAAACTAGTGAATTTGCAGTTCTCTTTAATTGCCCTTGGAATACAAATTAAACTATGTGTTTGTTGAGAAAAATGGTGAGAGAAAGTGCAGTTATTACAATGTAAGTAGGTATTTGTTGCACGAAATGTTTATATTTTACTACTGCGCATACAGAAATTGAATACTAAAAGTAAAATGGAGAAAGAAAAAAGGAAAAAAACCTTGAAATGAAATGATGTTTGCGCGTGGCGAATTGTGACTTCTACAGTAGTTGGTAGCTTGCGAATTTCTAGTGTTACGCAACAGTGCTAGATTCAAAGTGCACGGATTGACTTCCTTGTCGCAAAAAAATAGTATAAAAAATATATTTAAAAAAATATAAATTGCGTTGATATCTGAAGGTCATCATGTATCTAATATTAACTTTTTTTTAAAAAAAAGTTATCATTAAGATGGTTTGAATTTAAGAAAGGATATGTCAATATTACGTAAGGCGGTAACTATCTTCTTAAGAGGTTGTCTCAGTATGTACTTTTTTGTATATATTGTTCTAAAAATACGAAAAGAATGTACACCATTGAAGTATGTGGGCTAATATAGTACGCGTAAACAGTTCTCATGGAAAGTAGCCACTCTTAAGCTAACGAGATGAAGGCGAGACAGGGGATGATGTGTGTACTTCATATATTTTACGGCAATGTTTGTTTCTTTCTAAATCAGCAAGTTTTTAGTAATAGCGTAAAGGTTTTTTTTTTTTTTCGTTTCATAAGTATATCAAGGCTGAAGCTGGTTGTCTATTGGGCGATGTTGCCAAATGCCAGGAACGGATTACAAAAGGATTGGGTATTGGCGCTAGACTTTGTAGAACATCTGTCAGTCTGCAGATATAACTAAAAATAATCGTGATGTACAATTATATGTAGCGTGTTATTCTTAATAGATTTATCTTTAAAACTGTGGACACACAGCAACATACTAGCAACCTCATTTTTAGGAGACATCTCATAACAGTAGTATGGGGGATGTAATGGAGCGTATAGGCCGTATACCACATAATAATGTCTTACAGTCCAGTGTACTCACCTCAAATTTAGGAACAAATGAGCGAATACATGGGTAGGCGTAGGCTATTCTAGCGTATATGCATCAAAAGTTCTAGCATCAAACCAATGGTTCACTCGCGCTTCGTGACAATCGTGTGCCCTCTTGTGTGTAACTAAGCATTGTGTTTCAGTATGTACGTATGTATCCAATGTTCTATCCCCGATGTGGGATTCTTGCCTAGGAAACAAATCCAAGTGTGTTTCCGATTCCATTTTAATCAGTAGGTTCAGCCTAATGTAGCCTTGGTGCTGGAAAGGGACATCACACTCCAATCAGTGACGACTTACGTATGACTACCCTCTTAGTTGGCTGTAGGTAGGTACGTGCAAAAAGTGGCTTGCAGAGATGGCGTCTTCTCAAACTGAAGTTAAACGCTGCATCACACATTGATTCCTCATGATGGTTGAAGTTAAAGTTGCTCATACAAGAGAGCGTGAACGTAGAATACTGCGCTAGATTTTGTTGACGAGCTGCTTTAATCTCCTTGATTCTGTCTATCCAATTAATATATTCTTCCGACGCATTACTTATAAAGAAGTTATACTTATTTAAACCTCTTTAAGAAAACCTCAGAATAGTTGCAAGACGAATATGATTACCTCTTCTTTTCGCTAAACTTCAAAACTTTACTCGATTGTCTTTTAAACTCATAGTGATGATCAAGGGCGCCGATTTCCCTGTAAATTTGGGGGTCCCATTCAGTTGTAGAAGGTATATAGATGAGGATTTTAAGATAAATTGCATTCAAATTATGCCAAATATTGTATATTCATAAATACAATAGGGGGCCCACATGAGCTTTGGGGGGGGGGGGGGCAGAATCGGCGCCCTTGGTGATAAGCTTATGTATTTGGTATTTGAATATGCCTATTAATAAGAAAAGAGTTTTAATACAGATTAGTGCCGTTAAAATTCGAATTGTTCGTTATTGGGGTAATGGATTCTTCGAATATTCGAACGAATTTCGTTGTTCGAATAGCGAATGTTCTTTTTTTTTTTCAGCGCAAATACAGGTTTCTCCCCATCGCAGTGTGTTGATGTTCTTATTCTGGTGTGGAAGATAACGCAGTATGCACATATTAATATCTCAATCTGGTAGTTGCTTTTGACTTGCATTGTGAAAAGTCAGTTCAAATGTGGGACCAGAAATGTGTAAAGAGTTCTCTGAGAAAAGAGCCGGCTAGAATCCCTGACCAAAACCATTTGGAGTATCTTCTGTATTCCAAATTAGGAAACAGAGTCTGATTAAAACATAGGATATGTCCAAATACATTGACTTATCCAAACATTCTTTGGCAAGGATTTGTACTCATGCATGCGGACATCCAGGAGAGGGCATAGCGTTTGCAGGCTTGTGGGGCTTCACGCGGTAAGTAGTTTGAAGTATACTGAGCGTACCGGTTAGTAAATTTGTGCATTGTGCAATCCATTCGTCTTGTTTATGAGACTTCCTGATGAGTTTATTTGTATCGGAGCTTTTCTCTATGTGAAAGTTTATGAAGTAAAATACTATACAAAATTCTTATTGTTCGATCTAACATATATACAAACACAAAAGTACGTTTAAAAGGCAGCGCGATGTGCAACAGGCGTCGAATCACGTAGACCAAGGTTTCTCAACCTTCACCGGCGTACCACCGAAACATATTAATTAATACTACCATAAGCAGGACGTACCACCAACAGCTTGTCGTGTACCATAGGTTGAGAACCCCTGACCTAGGCTATGTCGTATGTGAATATAAGCTTCTTTTCTGCAGTAATAATAACGTTTCACTCGTTTCCCCTCAATATTAGTAGCGTTCTTGTCCCCTAATACCTGTACATATATATTATCCTACATTATTGAGATCACAAGGACTTCAGGAATCAGGAACAAAATATCATTTTGTGCTACGTGTCTTCTTATGAACAGTACTTGTCCAACACAGAACACACTCGATCCCTCAATTTCACATATTGTTTGAATCGAATGTCATAGGACTATTCATAAGCCTGACTGTTTCTAATCGTTTAGGGGTTTCATTTCTGACATTAGTGCACCCTGGTTCGATCCCAGGGCAGATTAGTTTGTTGTGGACAACATTGTGTCTGTGGAGTTCCTCGTGATCTTCCCGTCTCTCACCATATTCTCATTCCAGTTATTTTTTCATCACTCATCTTCGTTAACTGGCGGAAGCTCATGTTGGTCTGCGTCTCATATAGCCTCGCTGCTGAAAGGGACGCTAAACTCAAGATCAAATCAACTCAGCCCAAAGAACAAAATCGTAGGATATTAAATTAGTTTTCATTTCGACCATCTGTTCGTATCTCAGCACACCGACTGCTTATTTCAAAGTGCTTTTGAATGAATTATGTCACTGAATACCATAATGAAGTATATTATAATGGGTTTATTTTCCTGGGGGCGCGGTGGCTCAGTGGTAGAGCGTTCACCTCCGGTGCTTGGGGTCCCTGGTTCGATCCCAGCTCGCGCCGTATGGACTTTGTGGTGGACAAACACCGTGCTCGTGGGTTTTCTCGGGGTTCTCCCGTTTCCTCCCATTTTCTTCATTCCACAGTTTCACTCATTTCTCATTATCACCGTCTCCTTTAGCCTGACCGGCATAATCGTCGGACGTTAAACTTAAAGATTGTGGGTTTATTTTCCTTTTTGCGAAGTTTCGAAAATAATTTTTAAAAGCTCTATGATAAGAGGATTCTCCATTTCCTGATTGGATTGAATCGGCACAGTATAAATTCTCTGGCGATGAATTTTTCTGATTTCTTCCACCTGTGTAAATAGACATTGATGCAGAAAAGGCCTAAGTGCAGTTCATTGTCGAATATTGGAAATCAGTTTTCGAATTAAAACTTAACCGAAATATTTTTCAACCAATCATACCAACTCCTGAATATTAGTGCTGCATGGAAGATTGCATGTGTTCCATGTTGTTTAGTGGTAGCAGTAAGATATTGATTTCTTTCTTTTCCAAGGTACAAAAATAAAAGTTCCATTTGTTTGGGAGGACTGACCTTCCTCACTGCACGAAGAGACGGCCTTTACGTCGTTGGACCCAACAGTCAGTCGTAACAATCGATTAATCAACTCTTCTCTGCAGTTGAAGACGTTAATTAATTATTCTTACGTTTCCTTTCGTTGTAGCTTCAAACTTCTTTTGTTACCTTGTTTCATTTAAAATGTTATTTTAAGATCACTTGCAATGCAGTTACGTATTCTAAGTATTCCATAAATCTCAGTTTCATTCCTTGAATTCTTTGTATCGAAATCGTAAAGGTTCTCGTGATGAATTTTATTCCTGTTTACAGCTCTGAGGTTCGAGTTCTACTGGAAACTGCACGTCTTGTCTAATATAGCTTCAGTGTTGGATCAAATTTGCTGTATTTTCCTGTTTTCTTTCGTAAAATAAATAAATAAAGAAAACGTAATATTAAAATTTGGAGGAAATAAATGTTTGTCTACACCATAAGTAGTACTGTGAATTAGAGTGGGTAGGACTTGTGGATATGCTATTTCCTCTTGACAAATATGATAATGTGAGGTTTGTTTCCTCGACCGTCTTGAGTGCTGTATATCGAAGGAATTTTAATTGACGTGTACAAGCGACTACTTGGGTAATTTATTAATCTATGATTTTGCAGTTCTTGAAACGTGAGTGGCCCCGTGTGGCGTACTCGCTAACGCTCTTGCCTTTGATGCGAGCGGTCCCGGGCTCGATTCCCGGTTGGGATACGGTCGAAAAACATTTAACAGCTTTCTCAGACAGCCGTCTTGAGTGAGGTCTTTCCTGGATTTCCCTTATTCACATCAGGAAATTATCTAGATGGTATCTAACATAATGGTCCGAAGCCATTTACTTCCTCTTCCCTTTCATCAGATAGTGTGCTCGCCGAGCGACGTCATCCCTCATATACATGACGGGCTAAATGGCCTTCGATGCTGACAACCCAGAAATCTAATTCCTAATCCTAATTGTTGAATACGTGATCCCTAATCCTTACCCCCTGCTCTTAATTTGCAGTTTGCGATAACCTTTTTTCGAACTACAGGGGAAGGAACTGGCCACCCTACCGCTCCTCTACTGCTTGAGTGGTCCTGATGAGCTACGTTAGGTAGTTAGGCTAGAACCTACAGTTGGGATGAACACTCAGACACAATACGATCATGTTACGTCAAGAAGTTATCATGTCATATTTCTGAGAGCGGAAATAACATGTCCAAACATCTTACAAACATTCCATTTTATAGTACTTACTATGTTTATCATAGCCACTGTATTTTCTGATATTTTCATTTAGTTTATATGTAAAAGAAAAATGGCAAGCAATTTTGTCCTAAACCTTTTCTAAATTCGCCAAATGTTATTCTTGGATCTCACGTGAAATCCAAATTTGATCATACATCTGGTGCGTGGGTTTCCTCGGGGTTTTCCCGTTTCCTCCCACTTTCTTCATTCCACCATTTCATTTATTACTCATCATCACTGTCTCCTTTAGCCTAACCGGCATAATCGTGAGACGTAAAACTCAAAGATTCCATTTCATTTCATTTCCAAATATGATCATCGCTTGAAATATATGTAATTTTAATCCCATGTCTCATATAGCCTCATTCTTGAACACCGATCTTAAATTTCCAACAATAAACAAGTAGTGTAAAAATTTGTAAAAATTCTCTTAAAAATGAGTGAATATGACGACTGCAAACAAAAGCAATGCATTTTACAAGTGTATTTTTCTGTTGCAAAGTTTTTTCTTTTCTTTCTTCTTCTTCTTCTTTTTTTTCATATGCGTGAACTCCTCGAATTGTGAAAGCTTTTTTAAAATTTTGTCTCTGTTATGCTGTGAGTAATGTTCCGGACTATATTGGCAATCTCAACGTGGATTTATTTGAAAATTGGCTGGTTTTTGTTTTGAACTTTTAAAGAATGGTTTTGTATTGCATAATGTAGAAAATATCAAAAAATTAATTACGAAATCCAGAAATTTTGTAGGAATAAATCTTCTGAATAAGGTACTGGTGGTCGCTCATGGGAAAGGTGAAGCAATCGTCAATAAAATGTGATAAAAAGTAGTCATTGGATTCTTAAAACCAAAAACGGGTTTCAAACTAGACTTAATTTTTATAATATTACTTTTTTTCTTCATTATATTTGGGAAATTTATCATGGCCTGGAAACACTAGTTTTTACGTTTCCGTTAGGTGGCCATCGGCACTGCCACTCGCTGCCTTTTAATGGTAGACACTGCCGGTTTCCGAAGGAAATTATTTTTTCTCTTTCTTTCTTTCTTGTTCCCTCCGAATAAGAGTTGCGGGGTGCGGAGGAAGAGGGTTTGGTCCCAGGGGCAACTGCTTGATGGCCGGACACTCGGTGACCCCTGGCATCTTCCTGTCCCTTGAATTGTGGGACGAAGGCTTCTTCTCTTGCTAGAGGAATAGCCACCTGGAACAAGCGCTGTTGCCATTTTTCTCTTTTGCTCACACCACAATAAGCAATGTCTACTAGACACTATCCAGGCGTCTTACTTGTGCTTGGCGTGCAGGCTCTGGTTTCGCTCCTGTGGCTTATTGAATATGTATAATGTATATAATGCGTTGAATAAGAACACTTGTGGAAAGAAACAGTCCTATTGCATGTATGTTGATAAAAGAAATCTTTACTGGTTTCAGGCAGTGGCGTACGCAAGGAGGGGTTTGGGGTTTTAACCATCTTTAATAATGCAAAAAATGGCAGTAGGGTATTAAATATTTACTATATTAAGATATCTAACAGGATTATACCTAGATATTAATTTGGTAGCTTGACCCATTCGATGAACTTCCGTGTACGCCACTAGTTTCAAAAAAGACGTATAGCGTCTCTTTATGTATCGAGATGTTTTCATGTAGTCGATTCTTGATCAATTGAATTAAACTGACGTCACTTTCAGTTCAGTCGACTTTGTAAACAGAACTTTCGTGCCGAACATATAAATCGACTGTCAACTGAATTGTAAGTTTTTATTTACTTATTTATTTTTAATGAATTATATCTGATATACCAACTCCTAGTGAAAACACCTTTCTTCGGAAATCTTCAGTGGGAGACGGCAAAATAGAGCACGAATTCTGGTTAGAAGTATTTTGTTTGGATGCATGATCCGCTTCGGAAGTAATGGCATGGTGTTATTTCTAGAATGTTGTATAATTTTTAAGAAAGTGAGAGTCTGGAATACAAAGAACGCTTAGAAAAAAACGTTGGCGGACAGAGAAAGCCACACCAGATGCGATCAGAAAGCAAATTTACTTAAAGTACAATTCCCGAACTATGAACTAAAATTAAAAGTATATATTTGGCAGTATGTAATTGTAAAGCTAAAATAAATATTCATGCTATAACCAGTGCCCCCCGGAACTCTGCAAGTGCTCCCGGAGGAGACCAAAATAATACGTCTATAATGTAATAATAAATAGAATAGTACCAGCAATGCTCTCCGGAATACTAAGCGTTCCTCCCCGGGCTTGGGGGCTCTGAAAGAAACACTGGCTATAACGTGACAATAGCATTCAGTTGGAATAATTAAACAGAGTCCACTGATCAGCTTCGCCGAGTAGAGTCGATTTAACATTAGCTGCAGGAAGTGGAATAAGGAAAAACAGGGCTTTAGACATCCCTTCCGACAGTGATGGAACTTCAATTTTCGGGCCTCCATCCCGGTCTGAGATATTTTCTTTGGAATGCTTCGAGTTTTCAGTTTTTTTTTTTCTGCTTTGTTAAACCGGAAGTGTAAAAATGTATGATAACAGAGAACAAATTACTGATTTTTATGTCCCTCCACAGTGATAAGCGATTTTGATGTGTTCTTTCAAGGCTAAATGAGACGTTGATGTGCAGCTTAATGTGGGATCCAAACTACATGAACTATTACCCGGAATTGACCCCTACATCTCACATCGAAGGCAAATATGAATATGCTTAGCATATTGCTGCCAGGAGCTGTGATATTTATACTGAAAACGTTTAGTAACTATACTTTTCTTATGGCACTACATTTCTGCTAATGACAATATGTATTAGTATTTCAAATAAAATAATTTTATGTACTTCATAAACTCCATATCAACATAATGTCTATGTATGAGAACCTTAAGTTCTCCTTGCTGCCGTATATACATTGCAGTGTCTGCCTTTAAATTGTCACCCGAGACATCATATACGAAGATCGATAATGCTCATGGACGCCCGAAGAAAATTTTCTAAGGGGGGGGACATCTCCCTGGTTGCTATATTATTTGGTATTTTTATTTGTATTAAGAAAATCTTAATAAACTTTGTTTTCGTGAGCCAGGGGGTGGGACACCCTTCTCCTCACTTCGGGTGCACATGATCGTGCTATTTTAAAGTGAATCTGGCACTATGTTGAGAGCAGGTGTCATTTGGAGACGGCAGTGGGAATTTTCCCCTCTGAGTGTGAGAAATGTTTTAATCAGTTGTATAGTAATATACTAACAAAGAACGTGAAATTCTTAGGAGAGTGAAGAATCTTGCTCCCTCCCCTCTCTAGCGGAATCTGAAATTACGCTGCTATCAAGAGAGACATAGATTTGAAGTTACATTATGCGAAGTATATATAAGCAAAAAATCATTATCTCTGAAGTAACATGTGTTAGCTAGTACATGATTTTAATTGTGATATTAATTTTGTTTGTATAGTGCTTTGTATGAATATATGTGTTGGAGCCGATATTTGATTGGAATTTAAATGGAACAATACCGATGTTACCGTTTTGCAAAAAGAATACTTTCTAACATGTGGTGTAGACATAGTTTTCTTCGGTTATTACTAAACAGTTTTAAAGTATACTACAGCATATATGATGTACATTATATTCAAGGATGATCGTTGTCCTTGTGTGTAACGCTTTCACCGATATGTTCGTGGTTTCTTTTATGTATTCCATTATATGTTACAAGACCTATTACCAAGGAAAAGAATTTCGTGGGAACCTTAGAAGCTTAATACATTGCAAAGTTTTCCCAAGACAGGAACTGGTGCCCCTGAAGAAGCTTATCAAATGACAAAGAAAGCCGTGATGGTAATGTAGCAGCAACATTTTTTAAAAAAATTCATTTCATTTTGTACGGCCGGGAATCCATTTTTTCTAAAGGCGGAAGTAATAAGAGGAATGTGCGGTACCATAATCACGGAAGGAAATCGTTACCTCTATTGATTATGTCAATAATAATACACTTACATGCGTCGTCATTGGTTCTCAAGGAGAACTTAGACTCAAGGGAATAGAATTGCCGTCATTTTATTTTATTTCCTAAATTTCTTTCAGTTGAATAGTAATTTTGTTCTTATTTCAATAAAATATTATATTAGTGTGTGAGCTCGAATCTTGAACCAGTAATATATCCGAAAGATTGTTGTTTCGGAAATCCCCTTTTATCAGTTTACAATAAATCATGTTTTTATATAATTTTATTAAATTTGCCTTCTCCTTTATTTGGGTCAAATTTTAGATTGATTTTCAATATTTTTTACGGATGTATAATTTCGAAATATTCTTGAATGAGCAAGTGAAAAATTCATTATTAGGTATCTTTAAAGTAGGGTTTGATCCTCTTTAAAGTAATTTGTTTACGATGAAAATAATGACAGCTTCGCTATTTCTCTTTCTTTTATTTGATAATTATATATCATACCGTAGTAAATTGTTCGAAGTGATTTGGTTAGAATTAGAACTAAAGTAAATAAGCCATAAGAAAATAAGGGAGTAGCTAATAAATTGTTGGTATGAAAATAATTTTACTTGTACATTTGTTAGTTACTCACAATAAACTGCTACCATCTAAACTTAGCTAATAACAATGTAATCAAAAATAATTCATTTGAAGCAATTCCTTTTCTCTTCCCGCATTAGTGCACCTTATAACATACATTTTAGTGCCACTGTACAATTAAATATACCCGTGATACTCGCATCGCACAGTTGAATGAAGACTTCAGTCTACTTTATCTCAAAGAAGTCATGGAAAAATACAGACCAGGAAATTTTGGAACGCAGTACAAACTTCTCACTACCCAGCACTCCAAGCCACCGTCAGAACTATGCCCGACCACATCCCCCACAATGAGGCTCTTCTGCCCTACTAGCTTTTAACATACTTCATAAAGTTGAGTTGAGTTAATTTTAACGTCTCGTTCAGCAGCGAGGCTAAATGAGACGTGGACCTACTGATTAACGTCGAATCCGAACCACAGGACCTCCCGCCGGGAATCGAACCCGGGTCTCCCACGCCAAAGGCTAGCTTAGCCCCGAAGGAGCTCTGATACTTCATGAAGTATCTCCATTCCTTTAGCTAGCAGTGAAGCAGATCATTTCATTGTGTGGTCATTAAGTCGATATAGATGATAAGAACTGCGGCTTCTTTCTCTGAGATAGGATCATTTGAGGTTTTGCTTGGGGTTGGCCTCATTTATGTAGTATTTCACGTTTATTTTTTTTTTAATTAGTATATTTATGTTGATAAATTACAATGGTATCAATGTACGTACGGCTGACATAAGTTTTCCAAGAGCCCCTTCGTGGCTAAGGTATTAGCGTACGCGCTTTTGGCGTGGGAGACCCAGGTTTCGATTTCCGGCGGGAGGTCCTATAGTTCGGATTCCATGTTAATCAGTAGGTCCACGTCTTATATAGACTTGCTGCTGAAAGGGACGTTAAACTCAAAATCAGCTCAAGTGAAAAGTTTTCCAAATCCAGTTAGGGCTCACGCGGCCTCAAACTCATTAACCTTACTGAGACTCAGGCTATCGTCAATGAGTAACCCATGAGCTCGATTTCACGTCAGTTTGCCTTATTAGGGTTCATCATTCTCAACGGGACTCGGGCTTTATCTCCCTTTCCACTTAGGACTCGTGTTGACAAGTGTTTGCTCTCAGCTGTTGAGCCCAAAGAGCTGGGCTAACGAGTTGGGACAACTTTGGCTGGGATTATATCGTAATAGCAGGAGTTGGCAACACTTAAAAGAAATTCCCTGAACTTCTGGTAGGTAGCATTATATATTAGTTTTTCTTTTGTTTTTGTTTGTTTATGGTTTCCCGTAATGGAAAACCTTCCGAACAATAGCATGACATTAGCCTATTTACATATATTAAAAAATATTTTTTTTAAAAAGTTGTGGTTGTGTTGACTCAAGGACTCAATTGTGTTCCTTTATTTTTGACATCAGATTTATTTCGTAATAATTAAACAGAAAGTAAACATATTTCTATCATCAGCATTCTTTGTGTAATTGTGATTTCTAGATGAAATTAATTTCTGGAATGAATGTACAAGTTCAAGGTTTAGAATCACAGTAAATACAATGGACAGTTAGAAGATTTTGAGTTGTTAACAGGAAAAAAATCCGATTTTAATTTTTTGGCATTAAAATCTAGTGAAATTAGTGTAAATTTTAATAGTGCAACCATACTCTTCGTTACCAAGTGGCTAATGCGTGTATTTTTTTTTTTCTTGGTGGAAAAGTACATTAAACCTACATCTAATCTATGAAAAACAGTCCAAACTTTTTTATTCTTTCCTTTCGAATGTCTCGTATGGTTACTAGCTGAGAAAAAGTACCGATTATACTTAATGTGAGTCATTTTGTCAGTTACTTAACAAATGGACACAATACTGTTTTTATGTTCCTTTGTTTCTAAATGGTTAGAGTGTAGGTCAAAGTTCGATTCCCGGATGAATATAATACACTTTTCATTAGTGTGGTGTAAAAATTTAACTAAAAGCATTATAATCAGGAGCGTCATTTCAGAATTCTCTTGAGGGGGGGGGCAAAACCACCACCGCATAACACTTTTACGTTTCGTACTACTATATTAATAGACAATCGATTAAAATAAATATATTCCTCAAACTCTTGGGGTGAATTGTCCCCTCCTGCCCCCCCCTAAATGACGCCCCTGATTATAATATAAACTAACCACACCCGTTCTTTAATTGTAGCCTTACCTACCTATATACTATATCAGAACATCCCATACTATCACGTTCTAATGATAACTATTTGCGAAGCATCCTGTACATATAAAGCTTTTCTAGATGAGTGTAGTATATTGAAGAAATAGGAAGAGAAAAATAAATCATTTGGTTGCTTGCATGTGTGTTCCGCATGTGCTCCCAACTGCCATCTATCATATTTGTTCGATAAGAGAAGTGTGGACGCCAGTGCATTAGTAGATCTCACGTATCAAATTAGCTGACAACAGCAAGGCCCCTAATGTTCATTATGGCCCTTTATAGCGGATGCTTGTGTCAGAGTTCACGTGAAATGCTCTGCTGGCTTTGTGATGGAATATGCTGTAGATACAGAAATCATGGGTTGGTTGATGATTACATAATGATCATAATGAATTTCACTGGTTTCTGATAATACAGGTCAACCTTCATCATTTACGAATTCACAAAGTTGCTTTCTTTGAGCTCTTAATTTCTGCTATTCAAGATACCCAGGAGCTTTTGCTTTTAATTTATTTACAAAATAGCATTGTCAATTATGTATTTTATTTATTTATTTTTGCGCACTCACAGGCATTGGGAGTGTTTAACATTGAAAAATAATAATTGTAAATTAGGGGAAGAAATTTCAGAAGGGCCTACCAACATTGATTAGGGCTATATTTAAATACACAATTCTTGTGTTCGCTTGATGGAACAAAGAAAAATCTCGCGAAATAAACTATATGGATGGTTGGTTTGGAGATTCGAACGCGAGATCTTCCGTTTACGATGTCTCATAGATAATTGTTCACCCACACTGCAATTCGGCAATGCGTAGGAGTTTTTATACTGCCCATGTACACGAATGATTAGTGATTGAAGAATGAGGTTTGTTGTCAGTGTAAAGTAACTTTTCAATAACAGTGTGAAGCAACAGAAATTACTTGAATTAAAAAAAAAAAAAAGTTTACTGTATATCCTGAAAGTTTGCAGTTGAGTCAATGAATACACCACGTATCACACAGTTGAATGTATAATCTGTCCGGTCACAGGCTTAAGAAAGACCGTTTGCACAGGATTGTTTTTCCCAATAAACTATAAAAATATTACATGCATTGGAAAATTTTGATTGGCGTCTCGTCTTCCCTCTAATTTTTAGGTCTCTGTATTTTTTGCCCTGCATGAGCTATATAACATGTATTAAACGTTCGCCTAATGATTATATAAAACGCCACCCCTGAGGTTCATATTTTCATCCATTTTCTTTCATGGTTTCGTATTATTGCTTTCATATTAATAATTTTGGGACTTCTAGATTGTGTAGATAACTGCGCAGTGTTTTGTTATGATAATCAGGCTCACGAAACACTGAATTTTGCTTCTGTATTTCATTTTTACATATAAATCAAGGTAATAGCAGCTGCACTTGCATCAACATAGGGGGTGAATCGTGGGCCTTTGGCGTAAATTTATCCGACGTTTCATTGAGCCTCGTGGTGTTCGAGTATTATATGATCATGCTTCGACTAATTTTATTTTTCTGAACTGAATATGTTCCATTATTGCATAATTTGATTAATTTCTTTATATTCCTTTCTCATTTTAGTACCGTTCTGACAAAAATTGAAGAGTGAGCCCCCAATGGCATATACCAGTATATGCCTTTTTATGGAGAACACTTTAAAAAGCCCGTCGTGTCATTGTGTGCCATTCTATGTAAAATATTTGAAATGTTTCAATATTTGAACCTGGCAACCTTGTTTATTTGAACAAATTGCCCTTTTAATATATATAAAGAAATGACCTGTGCTACCACTATCATCCAACTGTCAAAATTGACTGAATAAAGTTACGATTCAAGTTCTTGGGTGAACATAACATTGACTGGATAGAAATACTGCTAGAAAAAAAGTGCACAATATCCATTAAAAGAATCGAAGTAAGTTTGAACAATAACATAAGTAATGAAAAATATATGTACTATATTTCTTTACACTATATGTTGAGGGAATAATTTTTTTCTAACTTATCTGACTTAAAAACACATGAAAAATCCATACAGGGCAAAAACTACACTCTCGTAAAAGTTGTGGGGAAAACTTACCTTGTTGTCTAGTTTAAGAACACATGCAATAATTTACAAGTAACGAAAACCATACTCTTGTAAAAATTGTGGGAAAAGCTAATCTTATAGGTATAGTTTTAAATACTGGGGAAGAGCTAACATGACAAAATCCATAGAGGTCAAGACCCATTTTTTTGGGTAAAAGTTGTGCAAAATGTTTCTCTCAATTGAGTAATTAGAAATTCATGTGAGAATTCATACGAAATCGAAATCATTCTTCTACCAGCTGCGGGAAAAAAAATGTATTCTTCTTGCAGTTATTACGAACTATTACTTCGAGAAATCCGACATTTTATTTCCGTTTCAGTTCTATATAAGAAGGACATATAAACGCTAGCCAAAAATGTGTCATATCTGTATAAAAATAGACTAATCCATACAATTTTATGTGTAGAGAATAATTATTTCGTTGAGTAATGGTCGTTAATTATTTTGAAATAAAAATATATATCTATACATTCGATGCAAATCTGTAAAAACTGATTTCTCGAAAGATGTAATTTTCTCTATGGAACAAACGCCACATTTAGTTAGCTCCTTTGGATTCTTCGGTGTGTATTATGGCTACTACTTATTTCCACTGGAGTATTGAAACTGGAGACACGGTTGGTTATAGTAACAGAGCGCTCACTTCTGGTACAGAGATCCCGGATTCGATTCCAGACCAGGTGAGTTTGTGGAAGACATTGTGTCCGTGGATTTTCTCGAGGTTCTACCATTTCCTCCCACATTATCATCCTCCCAGTTATTTCACAATGTTTCACTTATCATCCTCCTTGTTTAGTCTGCAGGGCATATTCGTGGAACGTGAAACTACAAACTTCACGTTTTTGGACTAATTGAAACACTTCCATGTTGAATAATAATTAAAATGTAAGTTAACCTTTGAGGTCATACACTAATCTTACAGTAAGGTGAAGCAATGGTGGGAACACTAATATTTATCCTGAATATACAATTGAACCAACGCATCGTAACACTTGAAAAGTTGAGATATTCAGTCCTGTGACTCGATTTCAAATACGAACATCTAAGAGGAACTTACGGTTCTTTCATACGGCATCGTTTACTATTAATTCAATATCGAAGGAAACCTTTTCGTTAATACATTTTCTATCATGTATCTTGTGAAGTAGCAAGATAAATAGATGTATGTGTAAATATAATCTGAATTAGTGAAAGGAATATTGTTGGAAGGAACAGAGCGATTTGACAACGTTGCTAAATGTATCTAGGCGAATGAGGGCCATGTTCCGTCCTCAGGATTTGAAAGAAGTTGAGCAAGCATTAAAAAGGGAAGACAGACGAGGACGACTTTCGGAGTTACTGGTTGAGCAGCCATAAGCAAACTTTTACGTGCTCTTTCTCCATGTGTTTTTGTGTACGTGTGACTATAGCATACAAAGTATAGGAGCTCCGGCTTGCATTCAGGCTCTTCTTTCCTATTCGAGGACGAGCCTTCACATCCTCAGAGGCATGATTCTTTTCTTCCTTCCTCCGTCCCAGAAGGTAAAAGTGGACGTGAAGCAAATTAATTCGACTCTGATGGCTTGCGTTTGTTAGCTGCTGCCTTCTTTTTGTGTGGGCCAAAAGCATCTTTGTCTGGGTTGGACAAAATCTTTGCCAATCCACATGATGTAGGCTTTTTATCTTACATCATCTGCCTAAGGGTGTTTTGAGAAATATATTACTTGAATAAGTGTAGACTACTCACATTGGTTTTGATCTGTATTATTTATCTATTACCAATTTTTCACAACTCTTATCTAATTCTGAGTTGCACCGTATACATTTATATTAAAATTTTAAAGGTTAAACTTCGAGATATTGAAGTTAAAGCTTGTAACATTGATAAACTGAGAACTTATTATGCGTGGTAGTAACGTTTAGTGGCCAACAAAAGTGCTTTCCCATACCTTAGATTTTCCTTCTGCCATTAAGTTCTGAATGAATGATCAGTTTATTGCAGTTACTTGAAAAAGAAAAGAAAACCAGATAATTATAGTGTGTATGTTAAGAAATCTGCATCAAAATTCAATAATACCAAAGCTATTCATAGAATAGTGTATATATATATATATATATATATATATATAATATAGTAGATAGATACTTTCATTAATAAGGGAAATCCTATTTCATTTTTCTTTAATCCCTTATTTAAAGCATTAACTGAATGGATGAAACATGAGAGAATTAATATATGCTTATTATTATTATTATTATTATTATTTAGGTCAGCGTTTTCCAACCAGTGTGCCGCGAATAGGCCGCTGGTGTGCCGCGAGGAATCGAAACAAAATTATTAATTTTATAGCAATCAAATTGCCAAACGTAGGGGAAAATGTATATTAGTATTTCACATTACTATGAACCTCTACTATGAATCTACAATTTTAGGTTTCATACCGTGTTACTGTTCTGTACATTTCTAATGTTATTGCCTCTTTATTGTTGCAGACTATTTTGCAACTTGAAATTTTAAAATATCATTCAATCCTCTCGACAAATAACCTACAATTGTGTTTTAAAAGTAAAAGAGATTTGTTTGTTCTTTCGTTATTTAGTGATCTTCCTTCTTAGTAAAAGGTTGGATACAGTTTTTAAAAAGAAAGCGTATTTTTAAGAACTTGAGTCCAATATTTCATTGCATTTGCTTTCTGTTTTTAAATTAGAATGAAAAATAAGCATAATGATTTACCACGGGGACAAACCAGTGTTCGAGCTTTCTTCTCTGTGACAAGGGATCAATAATGACAGAAAAAAAAATCACTGTGTTTTATATCTACAAATAATATATATAAGTGTGTCGCGAGAATCCAAGTAACACCCGTAGTGTGCCGCAAGTTGAAAAAGCTTGGGAAACGCTGATTTAGGTAATGTAATGGTTTTCATTAATTAACCCTATGTGAAAAGTTTCTGGAAGTTAAGAAACTTGCTTCGTTGGATCTTAAAATTTGCCACCCTCTCTAGAGTGTATGAATCTTGTAGGCACTCCCACCAACCGAAAGATTTCAATTTAAAACCTAGTTTTGTGCTCAAATGTAGGTCATACTTGGTGCACAAGGAGACATATAGCTATTGGTAAAGTTCTGCGTGAAAGTTGAGCTTCCTATCATTGTATGGGGCCCATAAAATTGGTGCGTTTAAAAAAAAAAAGTAAAAGAATCGTATGTGCTTGCTTTGGGGCGCCCTGGAAAGAAAAACACCGTAAAGAAAGGGAAGAAGGAACGGTTGGCCCCTCAGTAAATATAGGTTTTCGGGCAGTGGACAGATAAAAGTATAAAGAAGGAGTAGACTGTACTCTGCAGTATCCTTTTGTCGCAGTTTCTGTTGCCCTGCGGGGCTGTTAGTGTTTTCTATAGGAGCCTCAATGCTATTATGTACTAAATTACTTTATCCGTTCAAACAGGCCTGTTTCTCCTTTTCTTTACTTTACTTTTTTTTTATTTATGCTGTTAGATTTTTTTTGTAAAAAGAAAAATGTTCCTTCAACTGCCATTTTTTAAAAGTTCTCTCTCTCTTCACTTTAAAGCGCGATACTGCTACGATTCGGCTGTACAAGGTACATAATTTCATACTGCTGCTTGCTTGCTTACAGAATATTGTCAATATTACATACCAAACCTTTTTTTTAAGCGGGTAATTAGGAAAACTTGTTTGCCTAAGTGGTACTTCATTCTAAAAACTGAAACCTAAGATATAAAATCCTCCTGGACCAGGTACGAGGCTTGACTTGTATCTATTGAACCATAGATGATACTACAGTTTTCCATTTGAATATAAAACATTTTCTATAAAAACACAAGTGCCTAAGGTACAGTTTTACTGTAATATCAAGCTCTGTCTCGAGTTCAGACATAATGTCAGCTTGTAACTAGATCAATGTGTGGCCAAGCGTGGTTTATTTGGACAGGGGCATACGCAGGGGGTGGGTCCTGGGGGTGCGGACCCCCAGAAATCCCGACTTTTTTGTAAATGTAGTCTACTTTTAGGGGCAATTTTAGAAATTTTCATATAATTTAGCCTCAAATTGTATTTGGACCCCCCCCCGAAACGCTTTAGACCCCTCCCGAAGTAAATTCCTGCGTACGTACCTGTCTTTGGATATTACAGTGTTGTCAGTCCCGTAGTTAACTACTACATTCTAGTAAAACTTTTTAAATACTGTCGAAAGAAGATGCAGTTTATTCCTTTTTTCCTTACTTGTTTAAAAAAAATAAAATAAAAAAAAGACCATGGTTGAATTTGTCAGCCCCATCAGACTCGTAAGTTCTTTTTATGTGGTTTATTTTTATTTGTACTCACATTCCGAAATTTTCATATTTCCATAGGAGGATTATATAACCAAAATTTTAGTAAGCTTTTAATTCGCTTTTGAAATATTTCAATAGTATATTTTTAAATTTCAGATACGTCTGCATATTATCAAGCACACGTTTTTCTAAGTCAGTTTTCTAAGACTGACACAATTTGACCTTCCTATCATTTACGTATTTTTTATGACGAAAAAGGCAGACGGATAATTAGTTTAATTTAGCTTTGCAGATCTATCTTAACCTCATGTGGGTTTTCGTATAAATATCCCAAATATAAGATTTAAATGCTCTCAGGATGGATCTGAACACCTGGATTCATCATCAGCTAAATTTGTTTATTATCCATATTTAATTTAATCTCGCCGTCAAATCAGTTTTAGATCCTTAATCTCTCGCATTGTGGTCAAAGGTGATTGAGGTAAAGTTTTTACTTTGTGACTCACGGGATTGCCATTTAGCGCTTAGGATTGGAGCGGAGTGGAAATTTGCACGAACCAACCGATAATAATAATAATAATAATAATAATAATAATAATAATAATAATAATAATAATAATAATAATAATAATAATAATAATGAGATGGAAGGCCTATGTGCAAAGATGTCCAAACTCATGAAGACGCACACGCTCACTCGACGCCGATTCTCATTAGGTAAGCGCAAGGCCAGACTGGTGATATGAGTATGATGTTGGGTTCATGGTGTGCATGAGGTCGAGTGTGCCTGATGACGAAATATTAATGTTGGTATGATGCAGATCCGTAGCTAAAACAGGTGAAGGGGATGTATTATTTTTTGGTGTGTTTACTTGAGTTCACATTACATTCATACATACATACCAATAAATAACTAAAAGTTTCAGGTATACCGATGTTCTTTCAATGACATGCAAATACTGAAATTAAATCTTAAATAGTGTACGGATAATCTAGAAACAGTGTTAATCATTGGAGACAGTATCTTCTTTTGAAGAAAGAAACACGAAATTGTTTCCATATTCCTTGTATATCTTAAAACACTCAGTATTTTATCACTACTTTCTTGGTTTCAAAGCATATCCATGGTCCATTACACGACCACACTAGAATCGCAAACCTAAAATTAATCCGTTAAGTTTTTTTGTGCATTTGTTATATGAAACATTGTTACAGACGAGAGGAAAGGGGCAGATGTAATTGAGATGAAATCTTTAACGCGCAAGAAGACATTATCTAGGATTGAAGCAGGGACTCTTTCTACCCAAAGGTAGAAGCTATATTATTGATCTTCCGTGCTTCCCACGGAGAAAGGGAGGATGTGTGAGGCAGAATCAGTTATTCCTCGTTACAACATTCGATATTTTTCTTGGCACCAATATAAACTTTTTAGAGACAAGATATCTCAATAAAGTGCAAAGAATAGGCACGATTCGTCATTTTAGGGAACAGTATAACCAATATAGAGCGAAATAGGCAAAATAAATTTAGCTGAAACTGTAGCAAGAATAGCCCCTTCCCCGAACGAACTTCAACACATTCATATTTATTGTATCTTTGGCCTTAAAAATCTTTAGATTTTGCCTAATATCCGGTCTGTGCTGATCACACTTCAATAAATTACAAGAAATTAACGTATCTCAGAGTATAATACCTTTTAAGGGTATAAAAGGAAGAAAATACCCAAGAAATTACAGTACGTCTTATTGACAACTTCGATTGGGGCGAAGGATCAGAAGTGGAACCAATAGTAGAGCTACTTTGATAAGTCTCTGTGTTGATTTGAAGCCTAGCTAATTAAATCTGCAAATGAATGTTGAGTCTGTTCCAGTCTTAGCTTCTGTGCTGTGTTTAAAATTTTAGATTCTGAAGGTAATTGATGGGCTTACTAATACTGAGTTAGTGTGAGGAAGAAAAATAAGCTAATTACAGTTGCTCCTAAGCCGGAATATCGTTAATTTTCGCCAGCGTAGTTTTATAACTGTGTTAAAGGAGGTAGAATGGAAGCAAATATAACAAAAAGAAAAGTTGGTTTTAAGAAAACATGGATTTGCACTAGGAGAAGTAGTCAGTGCTAATAGGATCGTTCGGTTGTAAACTGTAACATCTAGTTTCAGTGCTTTGCTATTCGTGTTTAGAAGTTGGGTAACATGTTCACTCTAATTTCATGTAGCTACACAAATTAATGGGCTTCCAAGGCTCGTCAAATAATCGAAAATAAACAGGATTCTGAAATCCCTTGTTTCCCATCTATCTACATTGTACCAGCTGTCGTTTCCGTTTTGGAAAGACAAGGTAGGAATGGCCTGATGATTTCTGAGTTATTTATGGCAATCAATAAAGTTCTAACTGGAAAGAATGAATGCGGGTGAGCGAGTTGATAAAGAATCTAAGAACTAAGACAATGTGCATTCCTTTTGCCTTCTCTCTCTTTTGGCTCGCTGAATTATTTCTGTAAATGCCAAGCTGGAAGAAAAGCAACTTTTTTTCTGTTTCTCGGTCTCTGATCAGCACATATATATATATATATATTTTTTTTATTGTTACCTTCCATGATATTATTTTACGGATGACAGCTTTTGAGGGACCGTGATCTACTAGTTAGAGCGTTGTATTCATGTTCGCGTGGTCCCGGGCTCGATTCCCGGCGTGTGATTCCCCAATTTTCGTCGTTCACCCAGCGTCGTGTGGCAAACTGGGAAGTTACATGAATAAAAGACGTGAGGACCACTAAAGGGTGGTCCGGAAGTGGGCGTACCCCTAATAATTGGTGTTTTCTGACGGTTTTAGGTTTTACCCACATTTGTTTGGTAACATTGCTTGGCATTGTCTGGCAACATTGATATGCATATTCATTTGTTTTCTGCTTGGTAACAGTTATTACCTGAATTAGACATTTCTTGGACGCTGGATTGGAACAGGTTGTGCATCTTCACCAGCTCCCTTTGCCTGGCCTCCAAGAAGTCCCAATTTGACGACACCAGACAATGCTCTATGGAGTTTCATAAAGCAATAAGATAGAAACACTTGATATCACACAACGCAGGAATTATGAGCAAGCTGTGGAACACACTTTTACCCTCGTGACTTCAGAGTATCTCCGCAAAACATCTACGAGAACTTGGCACAGAATTCAGCTGTGTTACGACATGTGTCACCGTCGCATTTGCACTAGAGCAAATGTGAGGATGGATATACCTTAGTTGCGCAGACGGCGCGTGGAGTGGTGAGGTGGTTTCGAATATATTTTGAAATAAGAATCAAGGTTTATAAATGTTTCCTATATATTTTATAAAGTTATCTATTGGTACCGGATACAGACTGTACAGGTTCAATAATGTAGGTAGAATACTTATCACGATATCCAGCCGCCCATTGCACTTCACTAAAAACTGAGTCTACAATTCTCGTCGCACTCGTGTTTCACTCCATGCTTTGCGGTACTTCATCTTCTCAGAGCCTGGTCTCCGGTGCCTTTCGGTACGGGTTCCAACCCGGCTGCTGCTGCCGCTGTTGCTGTTATCCTCTCGGGTCCCACGTGAAGAAGAGAGCTCTCCACCTCTCTCTAAAGCATATAGCCCCTTGGCCGGAGCCTGCGCTGCCACCTGCCGGGAAAACTGGGAACCATCCAAAGATATTTCAGAAAGTATGGGACGATGTGGTGGCGCTGATTACCACACATGGATGGTGATCATACTGATGTTTGACTCTTGGAGGCCAGGCATAACTGTTTATGACTTCAAGGTAACTGTTTACAGACATTCTACCATAAATAACACTATGCTGTTGAAACTAAAGGGAGGATACGTCCACTTCTGGGCCACCCTGCTCTAGAAAGCTCCCGATACGCCGGTTAGTGATGGGGCGAGTTCGTCGCTAGGCTGGACGTAGTTCCACCAATCGCTAACAGATGGTGTGGAGCAGCTCAGACCCACAAATCGGGCCACTACGCCAAGTGGTTTGCTCTTGGATGATATCTTTTATTTTGCTGAAAGAAATTATTTACTTACGTACTGCATATGTAGCAAAATACACAGTTAACTAACAGATTGTCTTTTTGGCTTTCCCTAACAGTGACACACACACATGTAAATTGAATTGTCAAAGAACGAAGGATTGGTTGTTCACATTTCATATATATGAGGCGTGGTTGCTCCTTTACGTTGTCTGGTTAAATGCACCTGTCTATTTTTACACTTTCTGCCACAAGTGCATGTGCAGAACGTAGTAGTACATTTGTTATTAATAATATACTGCATACCTTACAGTATATCTTATCTTTCATTTAACTAATGTTAGCAAGTAGTAGTAAATGGATGTTAAATCAATTAGTATAAAACAAAGTGCTTGTGTAAGAAGTAGAAAGCAACCACTGCTTCTACAGACAACTTACCGCTACTTATATATATAATAAAGGAATACGAAGAATAACCTCAAAATTGCATTTACGCGCAAAACTCTCCCTGGATTATTAGAAAGAGGCACTATACAGTGTAATGTACCATTACAGTTGAAAGTAATGGCAATTTTTTTTTTACGCACCCTGTACCTAGTAATTTTTTTTTTATTCAATTTCGGTTTAGCTACACAATTTATTTACTCCCTTTACTTCGAATTAAATATAATGAATCGAAAGGTTTCATTAATAACCATATTTCCCACTGTATAATATATTTATTTATATTTTGATTAAGTGTAAATCCCATTTTCTGATATATAAGTTGAAAAGTTTCCAGGTTTACCATTCTGACGTCATACCGAAACATAGTTCTGTCATTGGATATAAATTTTCTTAATTTCAGACCAATGTAGAATTTAGTCAGGTACCTAACCTTTTCCCTCACCCCCTCTCAGTAGTCCTTAGTCACTTTCAGATCCGGTTATATCTGGATTTACCAAATTTCCATTCGCTTTGTAATTTCCGCGGCTAAAGTTTTCGTTTTGATTGGAGGAATTCTCCTACCTCTGGCTTTTTCGGCGCAATGTTATCAGAATAATCAAGAACGACTCTACGAGCACAGCCGTGGAAATCAACTACGCTATACTGGCTGGTAAAGACGTGGATTTCGAGTGTAAAACAGGTAAAATTTAGACTAAATGTCATCGTAAACGTCGTGTGATCAATCAGGAGCCAGGAAACCCATATTTTTGTTGAAAGAACTGCAAAACCAGGGGAAAATATCTGATTCAGGATTTCGGTTTGCAGGAAGCCATGTTTGCTGCCCAGATAGGATAGACAATATAGGAAAGTGATTTTTTTTTTATCTTTTCAAATTCAATTAGGGATTAGGGAAATTACGACCTGATTAGTGCATGTTGGTCGTGTATTAAGTAAATGTGAATTATTATTATTTATTTCGTAATTGCATGTATGTAGTAGGTTTAATAGTACTGTAAATAATCATAATGGCAGCTTAAGTTAGTTCAAAAGGGCTCCTATCCCCTTTTCTGAATTGAACCGGTTCTAGCGGGGGAATGGGTTAGTTATTGTTCGTTTTAGGGCCTTTTCCCCTTTCAGGGGAAGGGTCCCTACATAAACCTCCTTAAGGTGCCCCCCGGGCATCAACTTTTGGTAGTCATTATGTAAACAATTGGTCAGGTCAATTGGACCTAGTGTTTACCTTTCTCATTTTGCCCCCTCTAAATTTAATAGAGCCGACGGTATATATCAGAAGGGAGTATTTATTTTGTCAACATGCATGTAACTAAATGGTGCATGTTTGGTTTAGTTAGTTGTTTTATGTATAGTATTAGCAGTGGTGTATGTAGTTAGTAGTCTTGTGTGAGTGTGTGAATTTTTGGTTAGGACAGTGTATAAATATGTGTTAATTTAGTACCATTTTCCTAACAGAAATAAACCAGAGTAAATATTAAATTTCTGATTAATGAGTACAAGTATAGATTTCAGTACACGGTAAATTATGCCTCCACTACAGCGCCACAGCGTCCGGTTTCGGTACTCAATTGTTTGTTGACAATACGACATCGCATAACTTAGTGATCTAGGTTGTTGGATTTTAGTCATTTATTCAAAAATTACTTTCATTGGACATGGATTTCGGGTCAGATGAGTATACCTTCGTATAAAATAGCATGAGATCTTACTGTACTGAAAATTTCAGCTTGCTAGGGTCAGTAGAAATTGAAATATCCGCCGAAATAAAGAATACCTATTTTCTTAATAGAAGTAAAGCCCATATGCTGTTACTGTTTGGTTCAAAATGTAGTATTAAATTCTTTTTTCCCGTGGCTGTCGAAAATTCCATTGTTGCTTCAGTTTTATCAACAAATCAGAAATAGATTAATCATTGACAATTTAACTTTCCGTAAATACATGTATGATTTTTTTTTTAAACCTGCAAGGTAAATACAATTTGGGTGCTTCGAAATAAAGAGTACGTGGTTCGATGAATGTGATCGTGTGGTGGTTTGAGCGTGATAGATTGTGATAGTTATATATATATATATATATATTTATTACTGCGTAATGTAGATATGTGTATGGCCTGCGTGTAAAATGTACGAAATAGGGTGTTTATAAAATATTACTTCGTGCGAAAATTAGTAGATAATGAATGAACGTAATGATATGTTAATAATATGATATATAATATGAACGAGATGACGACCCCTATATTTAAATGGATAGGCCTAGTGAATTTTATATAGTGAAAATATGAATATGTTTACAAAAAAAAAAAAAAAAATCTCTCGCGTTTTGACTTCCACACCAGTGCATTCATCCAACCGAGTTTGCTACTTGAATGTAAATTATAGTTGGGAATTGTGTGTTACTTTGCATTTATGTACCTCATAATAACAGCCCCAGATCTTAAGCCTTTCAATAGATAGAGTAGTATCATGTGGGAATTACTTCTAAAGGATGACAGAAATGATAATTAAGAAAACCAACTGCTATATCCTGTGATCATCGAAAAGTACAGGTTTCGGTCATTTGCATCTTTAGCATTCATAGCCTCTCCGAGATTTTTTTTTTTTTTTTTTTTGTTGCTTACCTTATTTATTTATTGTGCAGTGTTCATATAACTCAGTTCGGACTATCCGATTAAATTAACTGCTACTAAATGTAGCGTACCCGGACGTCGACCCCTAGTCCCCTTAAGTATTTTCATGTCTTTTCTTAGTCTAATTAGATGAGGGAAATTAACGACGTCCCAGACGGTGGCATGTCTGCGCTGGGTAGCCATCGGTGATGTTTCGGTAATTGAAATCACCGATCCAAAATTCAGTTTATTTATTTAATTTTTTTTAAATTTTGGCGAATTACTAATTAGGGATACCTTAGCTATTACTCTAATTTCATCCCTATTCTGGAATCTTCTAGTTTCCAAGAGGTCGGATGATTTTTTTTTTTTCTTGAAATTCTAAATTAGCGCCTTCTCTAACCTTCCGGACGATTTCCGGGAACCTGCTGGTTTGGGCCGGATACGGGGATCGGATTTCAATCTTACAACCAAATACTTGTGGGATTGGGATCTGATGGACACAGAACTTGCATCCTTGGCAGCAGGGCGTTCCTTGAGTCTACGTATTTGAGTAGACCACCCTTTTGGCATGTTAAGAATATTTTGGCTATGGATTTGTCGAGATAGAAATTCGACTTTTGTCTTTGTAGCGTTAGTTATTTCTCACTTAAGTCTTTGGCGCCACTATTCTTCGTCTTCCTTCTTCTCTATCTCTCTCTGTCTTCATTACTTCGAGATTTTTTTTTTTTAATTTTTCAACCTTCCCCCCCCCCCCTGGTTTCTGAAACTCATGAAAATGTACAATATTCCATATCACTTATTTCGATCGTATGTACTAACTGAGACATCGAGGGATGCAATTCGTGGAGGTATTGCAGCACATCTCGGGACCATTTTCGCGATATTCAATCCACCACTGGAGAAATTGATGGGAAGGTACACTATGCTTTCGGATTCCTAGAAACATTCGTTATTCATGGATCATACAAATTATATCCATTGACAACTGATTTCTGGTTTTTATTTCTATTGATTGGTCATATAGTGTGTATGTATTAGTAGTCTGGGCCCACTAGTTTCCAATAACATTGATTTTTTTTTTATATATACATCTATATATGTGCTTACATAGTTTTAAAAGTTACGTGCCTGCTCAATTTGTTACATTTCCACCTCTTATGTCACTAAATAACACCAACTATTTTTTATATATATATATGCGGATCTTTAGTAAATTGAAAATGATTATTGATTATCGGGTTTATACATAGAAAGTACAATGTTGCAACCTTATGAGAGAAAAAAGTGAATTTTGATAGTCAGGGTTTTTGTTTTGTCTTTGAGCCAATAAAATATAAACATTTATAAAATATGAATACTTGTCGAATATGAACGGTTATGTAGAATTTAAACGTCGACAAAATACTACGATGGATATTAAAGTGAAATTTATTGTATTGAATAATATGAATATATATATATACGAGTATGTATGTAATGGGCTCGGTATTTACCCTGGTTTTGTTTAGGTTGCCAAAGGTTTTTGACACCCGACCTTTACCAACTATTTGTGACATATAGTGTTACCGCGTATATTGTAATAAATTACATTTTGTTGAGTGGTTACTGATGTCTGTAACTATTAAAGTTGAATATAATGTTAAATACCGCATGTAAGTAAAACGAGTAGCAGGTCGTAAGATAAGTAAAATAACCCTAATCCTCATCCAAATTTATTCGCAAGATCAAAGTGAAATTAATAACCTACGAAACAGTGTGCCCCACCAACGAATCTTCTATCAGTAGACTCTGAAACAAATCCTTCCCCTACGATCAGAAATTTAACTATTCAGTGACTAGAATCTTTTGACTACAAGATCTATACTATAAAGAAAATTACTGGTCTTAAATTTAATGAAGAGAAATTTAGTTGATAACTTAAGGTGAATACCGGAATATGGAAATATGTTCTCAATATCTGTGACTGGATTCAAAATTTTTTTTAACCTTGATAAACTTTGAAATTTTATATTGAGTGCGTCGAGTGACGAAATGAGAAATATAAATATATATGTGATATGAAGCGACTATTTGTCTATAGCTAAAACAAAAACAATTAAATACTCTCATGGACACAAACCACAGTGCGAAAAGAGAGTTGGAAAAAGGAGCTATTATCGATGTGAGAACAAAGACTCATAAAATCGTCGAAATGTCTCCTCTTGGGACAGAGACCTAATAAAATGTTACTAAAGTGTTTTTTTTTTAGAATGATTAACCAATTATATATATATATATATATATATATATATTTATTTATTTTTTCTTTCTTTTTCCACAACGATATATATATATATTCATGACATTGAATCCTAAATGTATTGATCTTTGAATTTTTTTTTATTTTTGTCTTTCATTTTTTTTTTTTTGTCAAATTCTCTTTTATGTAATTCAACTTTTAATATATATATAGGAAGAGAAATGTGTTATTTGGTCTTGATAAAATTAGCGAATTTCTATGCATGTTAATGAAACATTCTTTCCATGTATTAAATTTTTTCCCTGTTATGTCCAACTAATTTTTCTTTTATTGAAATGTAATAAATGTATATAGTAATGTAGTTAGGTTAGTTTAATTTAACTAAATACAACCCGAAGTATACATTGTCCTGTATGAATGTGTGTTTGAGTGAAATGTAGGTTTAGTATTAAGTGCATCCATTATTTTGACATATATGTGTGATTTATTATAATTAATGGTAGTTATCAATTAAACTCATTGAATGTTAATACTAACTTAAGTTGGCTCTATGAAGGAAGTAAAAAGGACTGAAGTAGCCTGAACGAATGATCAGCATGGGAGAACTGTGAGAGTCAAAATCTTCTACGAATATGTAATACTCTGATTTTTTTTTTCTTTGTGGTCGATTCTAACATGCCATCAACTTCGTCGTTTATTTTTCAAATATTGGATATTAGTGGAAATATTGAATAAACTGTAGAATTAAACTTTCTCATCTATCTCAGATCTAGATCGGGATAATTTGGTAGTTAGGGTTAAATGGATCTAGATCGGGGATGTATGGGTTAACATGTGTCTACCCTTGATCACCTTAATACCAAATATTAACCCAATAGCTATTGGAATTCGATAATTATTCACTTTTCTTTACCATATTTTTCAAAATATTCAGTAACAGCTTCCTCTTTATCACCTTCTTACTTTACCTCTTTCCTTTTCTATTTTCCTTTTCCTTTCTTCATCTTCTTCTTCTATTTTTTAATAAAACTGAAAAGGGGGTCGTGACTGGGAATCCTAGATGTAATAAACACGGTCATGTATTTAGTTATTTTATTTCATTCTCTTTAGAAGTCCGATAAAAAGTTTTCTCGTTTCGATCGAATCTAGTATGTTCAAAATAAAGAAACGGTGGTTTCTATGGCAACGACGACTTTCCCTTTTACAGTTTTAAATTGGCGACACGTGACAAGACTGTTGCTATGGTAACCATGTTTACTGTGGTAACGGATCTGAAAATGCTTATTGAATAATACCAGTTATCATGCCAATCAGTTTGAGTTGGTGAACCGCGATAAGAATGGTTGTTATGGCAACGTTTGTTTCCATGGCAACGGATCTCAGTTTAAATGGCGACCGATAGATTTGAAATTTTTGTTAAGAATGTCAAAGAGTGAGGTTGAAGGCATGTTGAATTGATTATAACATTGAAATTAATAAGAGAAATTTTATAGTCAAATGAAATAAGTAGAGTCGTTGGCTACTTTGTCATTTTTGTTTCCTTTTCTAAGGGGGAAAAAGAGAAGGAGTGTCAAAATTTTTTCTAAAATTAGAATTAAACGCTAGAAGGGTTTCAAGGAAGGAAAGAGAATGGGAGTCCTTTAAGTCATGAATAATACTTGTCTGGATAGCAAATAAGTATTTTATAGTATATGTGTATTTTTGCTATATATATCTTGTCTTTTGTAAAGTGTAAAGTGTCTCAAAGCTATGGCAACAAAAAAGGTTGTGGTGTCACAGGGCGAGTGTGAAGTCACGTGCACTCAATGCACATTAGATGAAAGAGAGAAAAGATCTCGCGCCCCGCGAAGATTAATTAGATGCACCGGTTGTGGACTAAAATGGATCCACTTTGCTTGTTCCAATTTAGATGACACTGCTGAAAATGCAGAAAAGGTGCAAACCGGCGAAATAGAAAAATATTGTGAGGATTGTGAAAAGGACCGAGGCCAAATATCTCCAGCGGAGATATCTGACCTCGACGATGAGGAAAAAAATGAAAATCACAGTGATTCTCGGGATCAGACGGCAAACCCGAAGGAAGGAATGTCATCTGGAGGGTCTGACACGTCTGCATTAATTCGCCAGATGATGGAAATGATGCATGAAAAATTCACTAACATGGAAGTTAAAATAGAACAGAATGGTGCAGATCTGAGACGTGAGAATGCAGAAATGAGGCGTGAGATAAATCAGAAAATAGATCAGAATAGTGAAAACTTAAGGCGTGAGATAAATGAGAAGTTTGATACCTCGAAACGAGAGACCGACGCTCGATTCGAGGTATTAAACAACAAATTTGACCAGATTTGTTTAGACTTTGCTTCTTCGATTAGTAAATTGAAAGAACAAACGTCTACTGAACTGGAGCAGGTTAGATACCAGGCCCAACAGTCTACCGAGCAGCTCAGAGACGAAACAAATGAGAAACTAAACGAAATAGATGTAAGGTTTGAGGGTACAAACAAAAGATTTGGTGACATCGAACGAAAGGTTGAACAGCAGCAGGCTGAAATAAGTAAATTGAATGTTGTAATATCCGACCTATCAATAGAAACTAAACTAGAGTCGGTTGATCAAAGAATTAGTCGAATTCAAACTGAGGTAGACAGTATTAAGGGGAAGATTACTAAACTGGAAATCATCAAGTCTGACATCTCCTATCCTTTTCCTGATAG